>NC_068435.1:24031387-24384887 GCF_023373465.1 Oncorhynchus keta | reverse complement strand
CATGTCTCCAGCCCGCCTAGCTACTCACTGGACCCTATGATCACTCAGCTATGCATGCCTCTCCCTAATGTCAATATGCCTTGTCCATTGATGTTTTGGTTAGTTATTATTTTCTTTTTTCACTGTAGAGCCCTGCTCAATATTCCTTAGCTAACCCTTTTGTTCCACCTCCCACACAAGCGGTGACCTCACCTGGTTTAAATAGTGTCTCTAGAGACAATACTTCTCTCATCATCACTCAGGTTTACCGCCACTATATTCACATCCTACCATACCTTTGTCTGTACATTATGCCTTGAATCTATTCTACCGCACCCAGAAACCTGCTCCTTCTACTCTCTGTTCCGAACGTAACAGACAACCAGTTCTTAAAGCCTTTAGCCTTACCCTTATCCTTCTCCTCCTCTGTTCCTCTGGTGATGTAGAGGTTAATCCAGGCCCTGCAGTGCCTAGCTCCACTCCCATTCCCCAGGCAATCTCATGTGTTAACTTAATAAGTAACATATGTAAAAGCCTTGGTTTCATGCATGTTAACATTAGAAGCCTCCTCTCTAAGTTTGTTTTATTCACTGCTTTAGCACACTCTGCCAACCCGGATGTCCTAGCCGTGTCTGAATTCTGGTTTAGCAAGGCCACCAAAAACCCTGAAATGACCAACCGTAACTATAACATTTTCCGACAAGATAGAACTGCCAAAGGAGAGATAGCCTGCAGAGTTCTGTCTTACTATCCAGGTCTGTGCCCAAAAAATTCTCTCACCGTTGAGACAAGTCTCACAAGTCTCTCACCGTTGCCGCTTGCTATCGACCACCTTCTGCCCCCAGCTGTGCCCAAGACACCATATGTGAATCTATCTTCAGAGCTCGTGCTGTTAGGTGACCTAAACTGGGACATGCTTAACACCCTGGCCATCCTACAATCTAAGCGTGATGCCCTCAATCTCACACAAAGTATCAATGAACCTACCAGGTACAACCCCAAATCCGTAAACACGGGCACCCTCATAGATATTATCCTAACCAACCTGCCCTCCAAATACACCTCTGCTGTCTTCAACCAGGATCTCAACGATCACTGCCTCATTGGCTGCGTCCGTAATGGGACTGCAGTCAAACGACCACCCCTCATCACTGTCAAATGCTCCCTAAAACACTTCAGTGAGCAGGCCTTTCTAATCGACCTGGCCCGGGTATCCTGGAAGGATATTGACCTCATTCCATCAGTAGAGCATGCCTGGTTATTCTTTAAATGCGCTTTTCATCTTAAATAAGCATGCCCCATTCAAAAAATGTTGAACCAGGAACAGATATAGCCCTTAGTTCACTCCACACCTGACTGCCCTTGACCAGCACAAAAACATCCTGTGGCGTATTGCATTAGCATCGAATAGTCCCCGCGATATGCAACTTTTCAGAGAAGCTAAGAACCAATATACACAGGCAATTAGGAAAGCAAAGGATATTTTTTTCAAACAGAAAATTGCATCCTGTAGCACAAACTCCAAAAGGTTCTGGGACACTGTAAAGTCCATGGAGAATAAGTGCTCCTCCTCCCACCTGCCCACTGCACTGAGGCTAGGAAACACTGTTACCACCGATAAATCCACTACAATTGAGAATTTCAATAAGCATTTTTCTACAGCTGGCATGCTTTCCACCTAGCTACCCCTACCCCGGTCAACAGCCCTGCGCTCCCCACAGCAACTTGCCCAAGCCTCCCCCATTTCTCCTTCACCCAAATCCAGATACCAGATGTTCTGAAAGAGCTGCAAAATCTGAACCCCTACAAATCTGCCGGGCTAGAGAATCTGGACCCTCTCTTTCTAAAATTATCTGCCGAAATTGTTGCAACCTCTATTACTAGCCTGTTCAACCTCTCTTTCGTATAGTCTGAGATCCCCAAAGATTGGAAAGCTGCCGCGGTCATCCCCCTCTTCAAAGGGGGAGACACTGTAGACCCAAACTGCTACAGACCTATATCTATCCTACCCTGCCTTTCTAAGGTCTTCGAAAGCCAATTTAACAAACAGATTACCGGCCATTTCGAATCCCACCGTATCTTCTCCGCTATGCAATCTGGTATCCGAGCTGGTCATAGGTGCACCTCAACCACGGTCCAGGTCCTAAACGATATCATATCCGTCATCGATAATAGACAATACTGTGCAGCTGTATTCAACAACCTGGCCAAGGCTTTTGACTCTGTCAATCATCACATTCTTATCAGCAGACTCAACAGCCTTGGTGCCTCAAATTACTGCCTCGCTTGGTTCACCAACTACTTCTCAGACAGAGTTCAGTGTGTCAAATCAGAGGGCCTCTGGCAGTCTCTATGGGGGTGCCACAGGGTTCAATTCTCAGGCCGACTCTTTCCTCTGTATACATCAATGATGTCTCTCTTGCTGCTGGTGATTCTCTGATCCACCTCTATGCAGATGACATCATTCTGTATACTTCTGGTCCTTCTTTGGACACTGTGTTAACTAGCCTCCAGACGAGCTTCAATGCCATACAACTCTCCTTCCGTGGACTCCAACTGTTCTTAAATCCATGTAAAACTAAATGCATGCTCTTCAGCATCCTTCACTCATGCTGCTTAACATACCCTCTTAAACTGACTATCCTGCCGATCCTCGACTTCGGCGATGTCATTTACAAAATAGCCTCAAACACGCTACTCAGAAAATTGGATGCAGTCTATCACAGTGCCATCAATTTTGTCACCACAGCCCCGTATACACACCCACCACTGCGACCTGTATGCTCTCGTTGTCTGGCCCTCGCTTCATATTCATCGCCAAACCCACTGGCTCCAGGTCATCTATAAGTCTAGGTAAAGCCCTGCCTTATCTCAGCTCACTGGTCACCATAACAGCACCCAAATCAAATCAAATCAAATCAAATTGTATTTGTCACATACACATGGTTAGCAGATGTTAATGCGAGTGTAGCGAAATGCTTGTGCTTCTAGTTCCGACAATGCAGTGATAACCAACAAGTAATCTAACTAACCATTCCAAAACTACTGTCTTATACACAGTGTAAGGGGATAAGGAATATGTACATAAGGATATATGAATGAGTGATGGTACAGAGCAGCATACAGTAGATGGTATCGAGTACAGTATATACATATGAGATGAGTGTGTAGACAAAGTAAACAAAGTGGCATAGTTAAAGCCACCTGTAGCACGCGCTCCAGCAGGTATATTTCACTAGTCACCCCCAAAAGCCAATTCCGGCAGGGTAGCCTAGTGGTTAGAGTGTTGGACTAGTAACTGGAAGGTTGCAAGTTCAAACCCCCGAGCTGACACGGTACAAATCTGTCGTTCTGCCCCTGAACAGGCAGTTAACCCACTGTTCCTAGGCCGTCATTGAAAATAAGAATTTGTTCTTAACTGATTTGCCTAGTTAAATAAAGGTGAAAAAAAATATTTAAAAAATAAAAAATAAAGTGAGCACAGCCTGGCCATAGAGACCGGTCGTCACAGGCAAACTTGGACAAAGAGGGCAGGCAGTGCTCACTCTGCCCCCGGGGAGACGTAGAAACATAGCTGCATCTCCTATTACACTGGGACAAATAATCAGACCTAAGAGAATCTTTCTTTCTCAAAATTATTATTCAGTACAAACCATTTTCAACTAAAAGATTAAGAACATTTTTAATATTTATTGGATGAAAAGCCTAAATATGCCTCCTGACAACCTGAGGGACAACTATTACCAATGTAATGTCAATAATATTTGCCATTTTGTTTTGGCTTTCATACCATGCCATGTGGCCTACTACTATTGCTTTAATTTATTATTATTATTGATATACTATTATTATTGATGCCTTATTGATGTTGGTCCCATCATTGTTGTTATACAATACATTACCAAAAGTATGTGGACACCTACTCGTCAAACATGTCATTCAATAATCGTGGGCATTAATATGGAGTTGGTCCCCCCTTTGCTGCTATAACAGTCTCCAATCATCTGGGAAGGCTTTCCACTAGATGCTGGAGCATTGCTGCAGGGACTTGCTTCCATTCAGCCACAAAAGCATTAGTGAGGTCGGGCACTGATGTTGGGTGATTAGGCCTTGAGCATTGTCATACTGAAACAGGAAAGGGCCTTCCCCAAACTTTTGCCACAATTTTGGAGCAACAGTATCGTCTAGAATGTCTTTGTATGCTGCAGCATTAAAATGATCCTTCACTGGAACTAAGGGGCCTACCTCGAACCATGAAAAACAGCCCCAGACCATTATTCCTCCTCCACCAAACTTTACAGTTGGCACTATGCATTTGGGTAGGTAGCGTTCCCCTGGCATCCTCCAAACCCAGATTCCTCTGTCAGACTGGCAGATGGTGAGGCGTGATTAATTACTCCAGATAACGCGTTTCCACTGCTCCAGAGTCCAATGTCGGCGAACTTTCCACCACTCCAGCCGACGCTTGGCATTGCGCATGGTGATCTTATGCTTGTGTGCGGCTGCTTGGCAATGGAATCCCAATTCATGAAGCTCCAGACGAACAGTTATTGTGCTGACATTGCTTTCAGAGGCAGTTTGGAACTCGTGTAGTGAGTGCTGCAACCGAGGACAGACAATTTTTACTCACTACACGCTTCCGCACTCGGCAGTCCCGTTATGTGAGCTTGTGTGGTTTACCTCTTCACGGCTGAGCCATTGCTGCTCCTAGACGTTTCCACTTCACAATAACAGCACTTATATTTGACCGGGGCAGCTCAAGCATTGCAGAAATTTAAACAAATTACTTGTTAGAAAGGTGGCATCCTATGACGGTGCCACGTTGAAAGTCACCGCACTCTTCAGTAAAGCCATTCTACTGCCAATGTTTGTCTAAGAAGATTGCATGACTGTGCGCTCAATTTTATACACCTGAGCAACAGGTGTGGCTGAAATAGCTGAATCCACTCATTTGAAGGGGTGTCCACATACTTTTGTGTACTTTGACAATGTAAGTAGTTTATGTCAACAAAGTCTGCTGAATTGAGAAAGAGATGAGAGATGCCTCATGGTGTGATTGGCAGCTGGGTCCTATTTTCTCTCCCTAAGATGGAATATAATGATGTTCTCAGGCTGTGACTCCGAGGGACGCTGTAAGCTCACCCACAGAGAGGCAGTGCTACATGGACTCCTGAGGAGCATCTTCAGGCACACGGTCCACTTTAAAGGATTGCAGTAAGTCCACTCTATAGGGTTGCAGTAAGAGAGGAGGGTGGCTGTTACCATGGTGCTGCATGGGGAGAAAATTGATCTAAAGGAGCTGTGCTGGAGTGGAATGGTGGAAAAATAAAAAAACATCTGATAAAAGGGATAGTCATGTGTTACATAAGTTAATCACCTTCTGATAACTGACAATGGCTGACTCTTATACCAGCAAAAGAAAGAAGCTGCTCACTCAGTTAATAATTTAAGTTACAAGCCATGGGAATTGAGGGGTATAACTAAACAGGTACAAATAATGAATTAGAGTCAAAGTAGGATGAAACAGAAAATGAAATGTTTTTCTGTATATAATAATTATACAGGAACTCAAGGTGACAATGAAAACAGCCCTGCAAATAACTAATGTTAACTTGATTGTTCAAGGAAGCGGTCCCGTACAAACTGTGAAGATAAAGTAATCAAGATAAGACGCAACTGTGAAAGTCAGGGAACATTAAGACTATTCACTTTCAGTCTTACGTTCCTCCTTTTTAAACCAAGAATAACTCAATGCAAAGACAAAGTTCTCTGCAAATAATTTATTTAGGTATACAAATACAGAACATCTCTTGGTTGTTTCTCAGAAAATAGGTACATCTTGGCATTCTAGCAAATCCACTTGATTTCATGTGTTGGACGTGTTCTGGTTGCAACATGTATCATGATTTAATACAAAATGAAAGTATTTTGGAGACAGGATTTGTATTATCAAATACATGTTCAATGACAAAAGAAAAATATATTGTAACATGAGTGAAATGTCTCGGAGTCATTAGTCAATCTTCCGTTGCATTTTCAAACTCAAAATTCTTGACTCTAAGCCATGCCACTGAAAGCTTGATTGCAGAATGAAAACAAGTCCAGTTAAAAGATGTTGCCATTGGTTCAAACATCAAACATAAGGGTAAACCAAAGACTATTGAAAAGGATGACAGATGTATACATTGGGTTGAAAATGCATTCATACAATGAGTCATTTTGCATTTTATTTTTGTGCTTTGGCCTTCTTGCTGGATGTACCTCTTATGAAATACACTTAACAAGTTTATTAAAAATAACATTTCCATTCAATTTCAAATCATGTTAAGAGATGTTCTATTAGTCATTAACTTTATTCAAATAGAGGCTTTCAAAAGATTAATCTTCTACTTTTGTGCAGAAAAGCCCTCAATCTCATTCTGAATTACCGTACATACATCCACAATCCTAGTGTATGATGTACACAAAGTCTTTTCCAAAGTTCTTGCTCATTAAAATCAAAGGACTTTGGTTTTATTCATTCTCCCAATCTGGTCAGCTCCTCAGATCTAGAATTGCAAAGTTTCTATTCGACCAAGAAACTATACGCTCCAATCCAGGGACTGGCCATGAAAGAAATGGAGCCGTAATTTCCAGAGGCTTTGATGAGATCTGATGGACCTTAAACAAGCTCAAGTACCTATAGAGAAAGAAAAATACATGTGAGCAGAAAGAATAAACAATGTAGCCTACATTTTTCCTAGGCTGAAAAACCTGATACTTCCCGCAGCCACTCCAAAAGAAATCCAATGACCAACTTAATGACGTCCTCCAGTGATTTTTTACAATTTACCTGTGAAAAGTGATAACCCAAGTACACATACAGTAAAGTACACACACTAAAGGGTAAAGAGCAAAACAGTAGTTTTTAGACAAACTTCAAGTAGGGCATTCATGAGTTGGTTTGATGGGAAGTTGATGTCAAAGAGGAGCAATAGAGTACAAAAAAGGAAATATATTTTGTTCTTCTGTATTAGGCAATGTCATCTCTAAACCACCCCTCTCCCCAGATACAATTATTGCGGATCGACACTGATCTCAAAAACGACCTCTCTAGAATCCATATGACAGAAATCCGTAGTAGTGACGGAGAACTTCAACCCCTGAGTTCCCAAACCAGAGAAAGACAATGCTAAATACATTAGCAGAGTCCAGGGCTCGGTTTCCCAAAAGCATCTTAAGGCTAAGAACCTTGGCAGGAGCATCGTTAAATATCCAAGATGGTCCATCTCTTTGTTATCCATCTCTCTGTGACTGCCAATAATTTCAGAACCAAGTTAACAAATGTTGCCAATGTCTTTGCAATTGATACAAACAAGCAATGCATTATAAAATTATAGTTCAAATGAAAAATGTTCATGCAGTCACTGTTCTCTCTGCATGGTGTTTTGGGAAACTCATGTTATATCTTCAGCTGCCTTCAACACTCGTAAGCTTAAGTTCATCACTATTGGGAAACTGGGCCGAGTAAAATACAATCACAAAAACAAACCTTGATTGTTCCTTGACTGTTTGCAGCAATCAGCACATTGGACTCCTACAAGAGAGGACACAAACCATGAAACTGTTAAATTAGTACTCATGGTTGATTGACACCATTATTATTCAATTTCTTGATTATGCTTTTACTAAATGACAAATGTGGCCTTAAGAGTCTGTATAAATGTATCCATAACATTCAAATGATATCATCTGGTAATTAACTTCTCATTTGGTGGATTTAAAAACATTTTTTTTAGCTGAGCTATGCTGGTCAGGGAAATTCCGTGCAAAGAGAAGGGAACAATGTTGCTACAAGGTCCATGAATTAAGGAACAAACTGAAGAGGAAATTCAGCTACTGTTGGAGAGGTCGTTATTAAAATGCTTCATTATTGTTGAAACCAACGTGTTTCAACCCATAGCCTTCATCAGGGTTTTTCCAAAAGGTGGTTAATTTGGTATTTCAACCCTGTGTTTTTCTATTTACCAACCATGGATATTGTAGGTGGGTTGATGCGTGTGGGATTATGAACATTATCTTAGACTAAACTGTTTGTGTTTTGAGCCATTCTTGTGTGGCAGTTACTTGTCCTTGTGTGAGAGAGTAATAACATGCTTCACTGGACAGTGGTGTCCTTCTGCCTGGAGGAACGCCCTAGTTTCTTATAGACCCTAGACTGGGACCATTATTAAAGTCACAAGAGAGGCATTTGTCGTCAGAAAAGTTTGTCTGCAGCCATTTCGAGAGTCGTAACCATAACGCAGACATATAAAGAGGATATCAGACATGAATCCCCACTGATCTGACTGACACACAGTTCTCACACTCACCCCGTCAGGCATAGCTCTCCAGCATACGGCACTGACAAACTCGTTGGTGTCATCCTCTTTCTTGTCTTTATCCAACACACTCTTCACAGTGTCAAACTTGAATGTCAGCAGTGTCTTGGACAGCCCCTTGTAGTAGAGATACAGTGAGTTGTTCTCACTTCCTGCAGAGAGAAGAATGATTGAACTACAAAATCTGGCAGTTTATCAGATCATCATATCAAAGTACTCACTACATTTGAAAGCACCCAAAATGCATTCTTAAACTGAACACATCCACAACTGGTCAATCAATACTGTCCCCAAACACATTAACTCTAAATCCATATACGAATGTCAATCTGTGTCAATCCGAGTAAAAGCATTTTCACATCCACTGAAGGACTTTTCCAGCACCACACAAGATGCTGCCAATGAGGTCCCACTTACCACACGCAACATAGTCCCCATTGGAGGCAAGGCCAACAAAGTTCTTCTCATTGATGTGGCCCTTGAATGAGCGCAAGCAGTGGGGCTTGTTTACATTCCACAGCTTTAGCTGGCTGTCTGTTGAGCTGTGTGATACAGAAGAGTAACTATGTCAGCAGAACATGCACTACGACTACCAAATATGGTAGTAATTATCATATCAGGGGCCTAATAGGAAAATGCTGTGACATTTTGGGGAACATTTACAATATGGTCAAATGTAAAGTGTGACATCTCTGAACGTAATTTGATTGAGTTGACTTACGCAGATACAATTTCCTCTCCGTTGACAAACTTAGCGTAGGACACAGCTTTCCTGTGGCCTTTGAACACCATGATGGGCTGTTTAGTGTTGCGGAGGTCGTAGTAGTGGACACAGTGGTCTGGGAGAAAAACACAAAATGACAGTAGTAAAATCTTTAAAGCATTCTTTTTACAAAGTGCAATGCATGTTTCAATTCATCCTTCACCCCCCAAAAAAGGTATGAAGTGCAATGCATGTTTCAACTCATCCTTCACCCAAATCAAGACCTTGGAAGAGGTTTGGAAGAAGAAGTAGCATCACAGATCAACCTACCCGCACATCCAAAAGCAAGGTGATACCTCGATGTGGGACTGAACTTTACACAGCACACATTTGCTTTGGCCTCGATGCTGGCGACTGAATTGTCAAGGTTGGTAGACCATAACTTCACTGAAAGAAACAAAAACCAGATGCAATCCTAGATCAATAACAAAACACCAGAGATGTTGAGACTAGCAATATGTTCCCTTTAAGCCCAGCAGGCATCTTGTTTATTAGGACCTTGGGAGAAGTGCAAACAAACAACTGCATCGCTTCAACATTACCTTTCGCATCATCAGAACCAGAGGCTAGAAGCTTGGGATCCATGAGGTTGAAATCGACACTCCAACATCTTTTCTCATGCTCCTGGAGGAACATCACAGGTGTGAAACAAACATAACTGACTTTTATAACGGAATAGATTTCCATCTATAGAGCAGTGTAAATTCCACCACAACTAAAATCTCACTAGCCCAAGAATACTGGGGTACATACTTTAGCAAAGGTTTACTTTGAAGACAGAGTGGATGAAATATGTATTTCATACAGTACATCTGCAAAAGTGTCTGTTTCCATTTAGTAATGGATTGAGTGTAGTGTCCAAAGAAAATCAAACAAAGGTAAAAGCTTCTGGGTATAGTAGGAGGCCTTAGCAGCAACAATCTCCACAGCTGTGGTTTGTTTGTTCCATTGTATTAGAGTATGGTAGTTGTATTTGAAAGGGGGGAACCTCGGGGAATGAGCGCGCCAGGTGCATACCTGATAGACCTTTGACCTTTGGCCAGTGAAACCATCCCACAGGATGACTGTTCCCTCGTAGTCGCTGCTAGCCAAAAGATTCTTGTGGTAGCTGCTCCAGCTGATACAGCTGAAATACAAAACACATGGGGATGTAAGAGCCAAGACCTGTTCTTCCATGTTTCTATGAGGATTAATGAATATCCTAGATCCATAAAATCTAGAACAACATTTAAAACAATCCCCAGAATAGGGAACCCACTAAGGTAATGAACATTGTTTAAGTGTGTCATATCTATTGTAATAGAGATGGTAATTCTCAACATTAAGACAGGTTGAAAGGTCACCTGATTTTGGAGTTGCACGTCATTTCATTGACAGGGTAATGAATGTCCACAGCATCCTGGATCACTGTTCCATACTCAAACACCTTGATTTTCTTGGTGACGCCAGCAATGGCAAAGTAATCACAGTCACGGTCAAATTCAATGCTGCAGAGACAAGAGCGCAAAACAACCTCAATAGCCAAGAAGAAGTTGCATCAAACAAGTAACAATGGTTGTGTGCAATGAAGCATTATTTCATAAGAAGCATGGTAGCATCTTAAATGGCCCCCTATTCCCTAGAGTGCACTACTTTTGACCAGCACTATATAGGGAATGAGGCACCAACTGTGAACCACACTAAGTCTCCCATCAGATTGCATTAGTACTTTTCCATAGAGATAGCGGTAGATAAGAGATAGAGCTAGCAACAGAAACCGTGGGGCCTTCGGCTACACTCTGGTAGCAACTGGAAGATGTATTGTGATACAAGAGCGCTCTCTGTAGGTCAAATTGGATACTAACCATTAGGATGGTGCGAAATCTAACAAAAAAATAAACGCAACATGCAACAATTTCAAAGATTTTACTGAGTTACAGTTCATAGAAAGAAATCAGTTCCATTTAAATAAATTCATTAGGTCCTAATCTATGGATCTCCCATTTGGGAGCCAGGCCCATCCAATCAGAATGAGTTTTTCCCCACAGAAGGGATTTATTACAGATAGAAATACTCCTTTGCACTCCCCCTCCTCAGACAATCCCGCAGGTGAAGAAGCCGGATGTGGAGGTCCTGGGCTGGCGTGGTTACACGTGGCCTGCGGTTGTACCGACAAATTCTCTAAAACGACGTTGGAGGCAGCTTATGGTAGATAAATGAACATTTCAATCTCTGGCATTAGCTCTGGTGGACATTCCTGCAGTCAGCATACCAATTGCACGCTCCCTCAAAACTTGATGGATTATCTTGGCAAAGAAGATATGATCACCAACAGGGATGTAAACATGTGTGCATAACAATAGAGAAATAAGCTTTTATGTGCGTAAAGAAATCCCAGACATTTTCCTTTGTTCATGAAACATGGGACCAACACTTTACATGTTGCATTTATATTTTTGTTCAGTATAATTAGCTAAGCCATCAAGTGCTTTGTGTTTGACAGTTGAGGGTTGACATTACCTAGAGACAATACTGGAGCCGTTGTAGAGATCACTAGCATAAGACAGGGTCGCCAACGGCCGCACAGAGTTGTACCGTGTGAACTTTGAGAGACACTCCATGAAATCATCCAGTTGATTTAGGTTCCTGCTGTCATCTAAAACAAGACATGACAAACAATAAATATCTAACCCTGAACACCATTAGAAATTAAACCATGTTTTAGTTGTTTATTATCAGATTCGTCATTATGTCTTGCGAGCTCCATGCAAGTCAGCCAGAGGGCAGGAGCCTCAAGCCTAAAATAGATTATGCAAGATAATGCAGCTCAGACAGCTAAAAGTTCAACCTAGAGGGTTGTTGTTACGGTCATTTGTGGAAGATGCCATCACCCTTCCTCTTTTGGAATACAAGGACATTACTTAAAAGGCTTCTCTGGGTAAAGTAAAAGTCGACGTAAATCTAGAGGGTACCTGTTAATCGGGTCATTCGGTTAGAGAAGTAGCATTGCTCCAGATCTTCAAAGTGCGCTGTGAGCCTCTTTCTACGTGAAGCCAGAGTACTGTTGTACCATGTTTGCCTCTTACCCTTTGGTAAAATAGAAAAGACACAGACAGACACTAAACACATGCATCTGCAAAATGTGAACCTGAACCACCAACATCAATGATTCACAATGGCTGCGTCTCGATTCTCCAACCTTCTCCCAAAGTGTAAACTCATACACTTTCTTGCATGGATTAAACAACACACCACCCAATGCTTACACCAATCCTATGCTTTTAAATCCATGACTAGAAAAGTGGAGAACAGGGATGCAACCTATGGCTCAGAAAACTAGTGGGTCAGACTTACCTGGGAAGTTCCACCAAAACCTGGTGGTTGACTCGGATACTCTGTCGAATCCATAAGACTACTGTAAAGGCAATAATTTTTTCGTTAACGTAAATATATATCAGTGTCTCCTGTAAAAGCTCAACCTTTTCACAACGTTTAAAGGAAATTCATACAAAGATCCCAAATGTATATTCGGAGTCAGATAATTACTTTGGTCCTTTCACAAGACCAACTAAAGAACAGGACAGAATTTTGTTTTACCTAGGTGCAGGTGAGGGAGCCTCGAAATTGGGCACAGTGCTGTCCAAGTTACGATCCATGTCACTCATTGGTGAGTACAGTCCACTCATTTCCTAGAAAATGCACAATGTATTTAGTTTAAAAAAGAAAACTCCTCAACAGACTTTACCTGCATTTCTGAACATTCTGGGGTGGTTTTTCTGGGACACAAGTGTTTTTGTCCAGGACTAGGCTTAATCTGTGTCAGGGAAACCAGACCTCTGACTGCTAATCCATTTCAGGAGGACAGAAATGTTAGGATAGCTAGCTATGTATATTATTTTACCTCAACACGCTTGATATCCTCCTCCAAAAAGTTTAGCTCCTTCTGCAACTGCTCCAGTTGCTGAATGGTAAAACACAATGTCACTCAATAACTAATGGTTATTTCCTAACATAGATTACTACTGTAAGTAAATATTGAAACATAAGATGAGATCCAAAAAAGATATGGGGCACACCTCTCTTTTATTTCTTCTTGCTTCTTTGAGGAATTCCATTAAGATCTGACGTTGAGCAGCTTGTGATTCCTATGGGAATAAACAGACAGAGTTAATGGTCAATCAAGGTATGACTACAAAGTCACTAAATAGGATTAATTAAATGTAATGTTATGAATAAACAAAAGAAAGTGTATTTGATCTGCAGTTATTTTTTGGGGGGGGGGTTCAAGTTTCAACTTTATTTGTCCCAGAGGGCAATTGGTTTTGCAGCAAGGAGCGCATGAGAAGAAATACCTTGCTGCTGGTCGCTGCACGAGCATGCACACCTGGGTTCGATAAGGGGTTATGTTATGGTTAATGTGGTATAGTTTCAGCGAGGTTATGGTAAAGGTTAGGGAAAGGCATTAAAGTTAAAATTGGGTGAGTGTCCCGCTGTCTGCCCACCATTCATTTTCTGCTGGTTAAATATATAGTGCTTAAACAAAATATGCATACCGCTTCCAGCTGTTTCTTTTTCTGTACAAGGAGTTCCAGCATTAAGTTGACATTAGCAAGATCTAGGTTCTCTTGGTCTGTGCCCAGGACGTCTTGAAACACTTGCCATCTTGACCCATTCTAAAAACAGGAGAAATATACAATTAGGCAGGTACTTTTGGGATATTGGGTTAACTGTTGGGTTCCTTCACTATTAGACCTCATACACACCAACAACAATTGCTAGGGGAAAGTTAATGGCAGTTTCCTGGACAGACTAAGCAGAATCATGGACTATGAAGCTGTTTCAATGAAGAGTCTCCATTGAGCTTGCTTTTAAATTGAATACCAGGCTAAATCTGTGTCTGAGAAACTGGCCCATAATGTTGTCTGCATTTCGTTGTAACTTTTGACCCAGGTCTGGTTTCTTGTGCAAGTGTGTGTGTGTGTGTAGGAGACCTGATCAGCTGAAGCACTTACCGGATGGTCCATCTTCAGCCGTTTTTCATCTGATCTCTGTTTTTGTTTGAGAATGAGTTCATTGACTGTAACAAATCAAAACAAGAGTTAGAATTACTACTGAGGAGGAGTGATGTATTGGAAAAGTTTAAAGACTACTTTTGACCAGGGCCCATACAAAAATAGTGCACCAAATATGGAATAGTTTGCCATTTGGGACAAACCAGTGACAAGACTGTAGGGAAGCTAGCTACACCACAGCCACCAACATATGTAGGACATTGTTTTCAAACCTAATCTATATCAACAGACAAACCTACCAAGAAAATTTGGATAGAGCTGATCCACGTTGTCAATGATGTAGTTACATTTTGGGCACCTATTGCTGTCCTCCAAACTCTGGCGAATGCACTTGTAGCTGAACACAGAAATAAAATGGGAAAACCAGCATAGGGAAAAATGATTGATGCATTGGTGGAGGTTACCAAAGGAACTAGTTAATATTGATGAGTGGTACTAAAAGCAATAGAAATTAAATGGGTGTACTGTAGCCTTGCCAATGTCATCAAGTTTGCTTACCAGAAACTGTGTCCACATTTTGTCATGTGTGCTTCCTCAATCATTTCAAAACAGATCGGGCTGAAAAGAAAATGCAATGCAACATAATTTGGTTAATTAGGAAAATTAACCTTACTTTGACAGTGATCAACTACTGAAGTGAGAATAAATAAGTGCGAATAACCAATGAGTCTGGTTTAATGATATGCATTTCTGAGCTGTTGTAGCTACCAGGCAAACTAGCTGCCAAACGGACATTGTAAACAAGAATGCACACAAATTGAGCTAGCGAGCGACATATAATTAGCAACCTAGTCAGCAAGCAAATTAGCTAAACAAGTTCGCAAAGTAGCTAGCATTTTGCAGGAAAACTCACCACACAAAATCGTTGCTTTTATCTTCGTAGGAATTCAAGAGACCATTGTAGAGAGGTGCTTGGTGGAGAGGACGTTTTCTGCTGGTGCCAGAAGAGGATGAACTGGGTCTGCTAAGTGTGGCTAAGCTTATTGGAGACTGGACAGCCGCTGCAGGTACGAGCAACCCATCGCCAGTTGTAGCCAGAGTCCGTGAGGGCACAACATTTGAAGAATTATTCACATTCGTACTGACGTTACCGCCTACGCTGGTAGCACCGTTAGCATTGGTAGTGCCACCGGTACTGCTGCTACTTGTCCCAGGCCCCGTTCCACCGCCAGTTTGCTGTTGACGGTTGCTTGACATAATTCAAGCCTGATGCCCAACTCTTCCAAGGCCAAAGACTTGTCTTGTTGTAGTTCACCGCATCCGGGCTCAGCAAGTTATTTAGCTAGTTAGCTTGCTAGCTAGCTAGCTAATGTTAGCTTACCAGCTAATGTACTAGTGAGCTAAGATAAAATAACAATGTACGAATACACACAGGCTCGCTGTTAGCTAACTTCTTTAGATTAAATTGTACGCTTTTGTCAACAAGTCGACCATAACAAAGGCACAAGAATTATACAATCTTCACCGCTGTCTGTCTACGTTCAGGGAATTGGAAACCATCTCCTGGATCTCCTCGGTTACTCAGATGTCTGACACAAAACGAACCCACATTCCTGGCAAAGATTCATTACTGCCCCCTACTACGCAGGAGTAGTGCGTTATAGCTGCGAAGGTGAACCCTGCCTGCATTGAATGAATGCACCCACACCAATAAAATAGGAGATGCAACAAAATGTATAAAATCATTTATATCAGGTTTTGTACTTACATCTAGGATAGTATTGTGTTTTTGTGAAGTATGTAATTGACTTTGTGTTATTTGGTATACATACAGTACCAGTCAAAACTTTGGACATACCTACTCATTCAAGGGTTTTTCTTTATTTGTACTATTTTCTACATTGTAGAATAATTGTGAATACATCAACACCATGAAATAACACATATGGAATAATGTAGTAACCAAAAAAGGCTTAAACAAATCAAAATATATTTTAGATTCTTTAAAGTAGCCCCCCATTGCCTTGAACTCTGTGAAGCATTTATTTGGACTGCAATTTCTGAGGCTGGTAACTAATGAACTTATCCTCTGCAGCAGAGGTAACTGGGTCTTCCTTTCCTGTGGCGGTCCTCATGAGAGCCAGTTCCATTATAGTGCTTGATGTTTTTTGCGACTGCACTTGAAGAAACGTTCAAAGTTCTTGAAATGAATCGCATTGACTGACTTTCATGTCTTAAAGTAGGGATGGACTGTCATTTCTCTTTGCTTATTTGAGCTGTTTTTGCCATAATATGGACTTGGTCTTTTATCAAATAGAGCTATCTTCTGTATACCACCCCTACCTTGTTACAACACAACTGCTTGGCTCAAACACATTCAGAAGGGGAAAAAATCCATAAATGAACTTTTAACAAGGCACACCTGTTAATTGAAATGCATTACAGGTCATGAAGCTGGTTGAGAGAATGCCAAGAGTGTGCAAAGCTTTCATCAAGGCAAAGGGTGGCTACTTTGAAGAATCTCAAATATAAAATATATTTTGATTTGTTTAACAATGTTCTGGTTACTACATGATTCCACATGTGTTATTTAATAGTGTTGATGACTTCACTATTATCCCGCAACGTAGAAATGAGCAAAAATCAAGAAAAACCCTTGAATGAGTAGGTGTGTCCAAACTTTTGACTGGTACTGTATTTACTTTCCACAAAATTCAGTCTGTAAAAATCTGCAAAGGTTAGATATTGACAGTGCCTAGAGAAAGCATTCACACCCCTTTACTTTTTCAAATGGATTAAATTGAGATTTTGTGTCACTGGCCTTTACAAAATACCCCAAAATACCCCCATAATGTAAAAGTGGAATTATGTTTATAGACATGTTGACAAATTCATAAAAAATGAAAAGCTTAAATGTCTTGAGTCAATAAGTATTCAACCCATTTGTTATGGCAAGCCTAAATAAGTTCAGGAGTAAAAATGTGCTTAAAAAGTCACGTAATAAATTGCATGGACTCACTCTGCGTGCAATAATAGTGTTTAACATGGTTACAGGTAGCCTATTGGTTAAGAGAGTTGGGTCAGTAACTGAAAGGTGGAAAATCAGTCGATGTGCCCTTGAGCAAGGCACTTAACCCTAATTGCTCCTGTAAGTTGTTCTGGATGAGAGTGTCTGCTAAATTACTAAAATGACAAATGTAAAAGTATGTTTGAATGACTACCTCATCTCTGCACCCCAAACATACAATTACTGTACCTGTAAGGTCCCTCAGTCAAGTAATGAATTTCAAACACAGATTCAATCACAAAGTCCGGAGAAGTTTTCCAATGCCTCGCAAAGAAGGGCACAGATTGGTACATGGGTATAAAAAAAAGCAGACATTGTATATCCCTTTGACCATGGTGAAGTTATTAATTACAATTTGAATGGTGTATCAATACACCCAGTCAACAAAATATACAGGCATCTTACCTAACTCAGTTTACGGAGAGTAAGGAAACCAGGCAGGGATTTCACCATGAGGCCAAAGATGACTTTAAAACTGTTACAGAGTTTAATGGCTTTGATAGGATAACTGAGGATGAATCAACAACATTGTAGTTACTCCATAATACTAACCTTAATGATAGAGTGAAAAGAAGGAAGCCTGTACACAATACAATTGTGGCAAAGAAATGAACTGTCCTGAATGTCCTGAATACAAAGCGTTATGCAGTATATTTAGGCAAATCCAACACAACACATCACGGAGTACCACTCTTCATATTTTCAAGAATAGTGGTGGCTGCATATATGGATATGTGTGTCATCGGCAAGGACTATGGGAGGAAAACCTAGTTCAGTATACTTTCCAACAAACAATGGGAGGCAAATGTACCTTTCAGCAGGACAATAACCTAAAACTCACCAAATATACACTGGAGTTGCTTACCAAGATGACATTGAATGTTCCTGAGTGGCCTAGTTACAGTTTTGACTTCGGCTTGAATATCTATGGCAAGACTTGAAAATGGCTGTCTAGCAATGATCAACAACAAACTAGACAGAATCATTTAAAAAATGTGCAAATATTGTACAATCCAGGTGTGCAAAGTCCTGAGAGACTTACCCAGAAAGACTCATAGCTGTATTCACTGCCAAAGGTGATTCTAACATATATTGACTCAGGGGTGTGAACATTTATTTAAATGTATTTCTGTATTTAATTTTCAATACATTTGCAAAAATGCATGACATTTTTTTCTCCACTTTATCATTATGGGGTATTGTGTGTAAATGTGTGAGAGAAAAAAATAAATGTAATACATTTTGAATTCAGGTTGTAACACAATAAAATGTGGAATAAGTCAAGGGGTATGAATACTTTCTGAAGGCACTATATGTCTTGACAAGTTGTGGAGTTAGTGGTGGTGACCATACCTGCCTCATGAAGTTCTGACAGCACACAGCAGAGGGCATGATCACCTCTGTCACACTCCTCACCAAGGCTCATTCACGTGACAAGCAAACCATCTCTGTCCATCCACACTTTATACTAAAATCTCTTTATTCATTCATCTATTTTCTTACATTAGAAGCAATTGGTTTACCTATTTTTCCATATCTACTCTCATTCAGTCAAAGTGGAGTATTGTGCATGTAGGCCTGCACAGCATTCACAGCAAATAATGTTTCCAGTGTTTTCCCTTGTGGAACAGATTTATGAACAGTTCCCTGTGTAATTCAATTAAGATGGAAAAAGGCATACTCAAGCAGAGGAAAAATACTGGATATCTTGTAGAATACATTCGTTTCTCTCATGGACCACCATGGCAAATGTTTATCCTTCCCTGTTCCTTCCCTTTCAAAACAACCTATCTGATTTGTATGTGCATTCATTTATCTCTATTTATGATATTTTTGAATATCACTGTAGCAAATTCATGCCAAGCAATGTTTTATTGTTAAAAAGGTTGGGGAAAATCCCAAAACAGAGGCTAGAGGTGCAATTTTTTTTTTTTTTTGCCATGATGCTTAGTGAGTGAGAGGTCCAAAAGTGCATAAAGTGAGAAGGTGCTTAGAAGCTAAAGTTTATGTTACTTAATCATCATCAAGATAGAACCTACTCTCCGTCATCTCATACAAAAACAATATTACTACCTTATTGTTGTTATTGTGTCCTTCTTCCTGCTATAATTAGCATTTGAAACACAACAGAGACAGTATACCTCTCTGAAGTAACCAATTCTTATTTACAACAAACAGCCAGAATGCATTCACTACTCACACAACAACAAGTAGCCCACACCTGCTACACATGTTTTATCCCTTTACTGTTGATTTCAATGGTTTTTCACTTGTTTTGCTGTGTTTGCAAAGCAACATTATAATATGACTTGGTGAATAACCTATTAATAAAAGCCAAGTGCAGTTAAAAACTGTTCTTGATGCTATTTCCACACTATGAGGTTCGAAATACCACTCTGAAATTGTGAAAATGATCTATAGACCTAAGATTGTTCTGCTATGGGTCAAACGTGCTATACATGACTTTTTTTCAGAAATGTATGAAAATGCGGTCAATTATTTTTGTTTGAAGTTGGATTGAGCAGTGTAAAATGTTGGAGAAATTCCCATTGAAATGACGTATAATTTATGTTTTGCAACTCTAGGGCCCTGCACTGCTCATAAGCATATTTTATTATTTAAAAAAACATGAAATACCGTCAAATAACATCATACCATCAAAACTGTGAAAGATATCACCCAGCTCTATCCCCAAATAAAAAATGTACCTTTGGCTGTTGATTGGTTTACAACTTACTAATATTTTTTCTGTCACAGCATTCTACAGTATAATCACAAGGTAAGGTGGGAGAGGGCAGTGAATATTCCGTTTCAATCTCGCAAATTATGGTATAGATATCAAAGTGGTTCTGATGTAGTGCAGCTCATATTTTGTTTGTCTGTCCATTTCTTTCTGCAGACAAGCTCCCCAACCCATCCAGGATGGTTTCCCTGGGAATCCCTGAGCTGGACCCTAATGGACTACACAGACTGCAGTACCACTCTGTTCATACGGTCCAGATAGCCCCAGCACCAACTGACAAGGCTCCTATAGGTCAGATACCTGTAATGACTACCAATGTCTTGTATTGGTCATTCAGCCAATCACAGATAGATGAGTAGCCCCTGTCAATTGACAACTCCTTATAAAACTTTCAAAGGGCATAATTTAGCCACCACATGTACTGAAAATGAGTACAATACTGTATAGACCCAAGATTGTTCTGCTATGAAAAAAAAGTTGAATACATACAACTTGTACATACACTCAATTAGTATTTGGTGGAATTGCCTTTAAATTGTTTAACTTAGGTCAAACGTTTCGGGTAGCCTTCCACAAGCTTCCAACAATAAGTTGGGTGAATTTTGGCCCATTCCTCCTGACAGAGCTGGTGTAACTGAGTCGGGTTTGTAGGCCTCCTTGCTCACGCATGCTTTTTCAGTTGTGCCCACAAATTGTCTATAGGATTGAGGTCAGGGCCTTGTGATGGCCACTCCAATACCTTGACTTTGTTGTCCTTAAGCCACAACTTTGGAAGTATGCTTGTGATCATTGTCCATTTGGAAGACCCATTTGCTACCAAGCTTTAACTTCCTGACTGATGTCTTGAGATGTTGCTTCAATATATCCACCTAATTTTCCTTCCTCATGTTGCCATCTATTTTGTGAAGAGCACCACAGCCTCCTGCAGCAAAGCAGCCCCACAACATGATGCTGCTACCCCCGTGCTTCATGTTTGGGATGGTGTTCTTCAGATTGCAAGCTTTTTCCTCCAAACATAACGATGGTCATTATAGCTAAACAGTTCTATTTTTGTTTCATCAGACCAGAGGACATTTCTCCAAAATGTATGATCTTTGTCCCCATGTGCAGTTGCAAACCATAGTCTGGCTTTTTTATGGCAGTTTTGGAGCAGTGGCTTCTTCCTTGCTCAGCGCCCTTTCAGATTATGTCGATATAGGACTTGTTTTACTGTCGATATAGATACTCTCAAATCATGTCTATTAGCCTATCAGAAGCTTCTAAAGCCATTACATAATTTTCTGGAATTTTCCAAGCTGTTTAAAGGTACAATCAACTTAGTGTATGTAAACTTCTGACCCACGGGAATTGTGATACAGTGAATTATAAGTGAAATAATCTGTCTGTAAACAATTGTTGGAAAAATGACCTGTGTCCTGTGTAACAGTATAGACTTTACGTCCTTTCCCGACCTGGGCGCGAACCAGGGACGCTCTGCACACGTCAACAGTCACCCTCGAAGCATCGTTACCCATCACTCCACAAAAGCCGCGGCCATTGCAGAGCAAGGGAAACCACTACTTCAACGTCTCAGAGCAAGTGACGTCACCGATTAAAACGCCACTAGCGCGCACCACCGCTAACTAGCTAGCCATTTCACATCGGCTACACTCACCCCCCTTTTGACCTCCTCCTCTTTCCACAGCAACCAGTGATCCGTGTCACGGCACCAATGTAACAGTATAGACTTTACGTCCGTCCCCTCGCCCCGACCTGGGCGCTCTGCACACGTCAACAGTCACCCTCGAAGCATCGTTACCCATCGCTCCACAAAAGTGACCTCCTCCTCTTTCCGCAGCAACCAGTGATCTGGGTCAACAGCATCAATGTAACAGTATAGACTTTACGTCTGTCCCCTCGCCCCGACCTGGGCGCGAACCAGGGACGCTCTGCACACATCAACAGTCTTCCTCGAAGCATCGTTACCCATCGCTCCACAAAAGCCACGGCTCTTGCAGAGCTGGGGAACCACTACTTCAAGGTCTCAGAGCAAGTGACGTCACCGATTGAAACGCCACTAGCGCGCACCACCGCTAACTAGCTAGCCATTTCACATCGGCTACACATGCACAAAGTAGATGTTCTAACCGACTTGCCAAAACTATAGTTTCTTAACAAGAAATTTGTGGAGTGGTTGAAAAAATTGATTTAATGACTCCAACCTAAGTGTATGTAAACGTCCAACTTCTACTGTAAATATGACTTTTTTCAGACCCATGCCCTATAACCTATTAGTGGGAAATTGTCAACGGGCAGGGCTATCTGTGATTGACTGTATGACAATTTCAAAACACATGGATGGTCACCAACCATCCTCCTGGAGACCTGCTCTCACTCCAACCGTCACATAGCACAACAGATTCCGCCAAGCTTCTTGTTAAGAAGCTAAGTGTAATTATGTGGGTGCAATAAGTATGAAATACTAACTCTTCCATCTTTCCTGTCACAGGATGTGATTATAGTTGACTAGAGTAATGTCAGTGTTGGAGAAAGCTTGTGATGACAATGTAATTAAAACCACTACTTGTTTCTATTTTATACGATCGATGACTACTCTGTTGCTTCTCTATACCTCCTATTCGATTATGTTTAGCTAACACCCTCTTACTTTCACCATGATCTGTTTTCCTCTCAAAGAAACACCTTGAGCACATGTAAAACAAATACTTACAAACTTTCATTCTAACCTTGTTTATGGACTGTTTATTATGTTATGTAAATAACTGACAAGAGAATTTATCTTGATTGACAACAACCTTTCATTGCAGTTTGGTTTCTTTGTTCAACTTTCAACAGCAGAAAACATAAAAAATGTGTAATTGAAGAGTGTTTACGCATACTTTTTAAAAAATAAGTTCAAATCTCCAGTATCATCACAAAGTCTATTTCATAAAATCATTAAATAGACTTTGTGATGATACTGGAGATTATACAATATATATATATATATATATAGGCCAGGATGGTCCACCATGCAAACAGGGTGTTCTGGCCCTGCATCTTCTGGTGACCTATTGAAAACTGTACAACAATGATATAACAAATTAAGATGCATTATGTATGCCTTCTATAATGATGACAAGACAAGGTAGCCAACTCACCTATGGAAGTTTTTTTTTTTCAGGGTCCAATTCCAGCTCCAACTGACAGGTAGAATACGATGTGCCTTTGTCGTTGTTTTTAATGAGGGGTTGAAGGGTTGGGCTCTAGGCCATCCTATCAGCCAATCAGGGCTGTGAATGTAAATATCACATTTCATATTCAAATGGTTTTCCTAACAGACTGAGCAGTTCAGTGGCTCAGAGAAATAAATTATTAAACAGATATATAAATAAACACACATAATGAATTATTAGACATAAAGTGATGATTTAAAAATAGAAAGAATGCATGGGGCTTTAAGTTACATTTGCCTCCAAACAATTGTGGGCCCCCTCTTTCATTTTCTACCAATGCTCTTGAAAGGGTCCCCCCCCTGGGCCCTCTCGCCATTTGTCCATCCAGCACATCAGGTTGGATTTTCCCCCATTCCTTTTCTGGTCACTCAGATAGGGGTTGGGGTTGGGCAAGCTCAAATGAAGGATAATCTCCTAGAGGTCCTTTGCAGTGGGGGATGAGGCCATTCACTTTTTTTTTTACACCGTTGCAGCTGGATCTCAAAGCACTTAGATAAAAAGCGGAATGTTTTGCAGGCAGATCCTCAGGCTGGTTGCGGAATTCTTGCCTCCCACTGTTAGGAACCTTTTTACCCCTTAAGGGGCCCCTGCCATAACCGCCAGTTGCTTCTAGCTGGGCTGTTTGCAAATTGAACCTGACAAAAACAGTGGGGGTGAAAAAATGGGTGCATTTAGAAGTAAAACAGCTGCAATTCAATAAAGAGGTATGATTTCTAGTAAGTTAGTTACATGAGTGATATGGTCCAAATTATATTACTTTGCGAGCTCTGTTGGACTGGTAGCACACACACCTGCACAGCTGAAATCTTTTATTATTACGATGGCATTATTCACTGTGAAAAAAATACATTATAGCCTAATCAGTAAGAATCTAATTCAAACAAACTTGCAAGGCTGCATGCAAGCTGGCAACTATGTGTTTGTTAACCAATTGCTTATTTGCAGGAACATTGAAATAAGCAGAATTGAATAAAGAAACTGTAACAAAATTAGTTTGTTCAAAACTAAAGACGCATGTCACCCGGCTCACGTAATATTAGTGTTGACATCTGATCGTGATCAGATCACGATCAGATGTGAGCATGAAGAGATGGTTCATGGACTTCCTATAGCAGTCCCGTGGTATCATTCCTGATAGATTGACAGTAGAGTGGACCACAATCACATCAATATGGCCAATGCTAAGCAGCTTCAATATCCAGATACAATTACAGTAGGCATATTTACAACAGTTTTGAAACCATTATCATCTAATTTGGTAATTACTTGGTCTTATCAAGGTTCTAAAGGACAGTTCATTTCTGGACAACAGGGCCATGAGAAGAAAACCCACAAATTAAATTTGGGGCCCTTAGGTTGGCCCCTTAACTTTTTTTCCTTCATTTTTTTTACTGCCATTATGTGTGATTGAAATAAGATGGCAATTTTTGTAGTTGAATGTCCTATCTCAAATATTACAATAATATTTTTGTACTAAGACAAAGTCATCAACACAGTTACCTTTAAAGAGACTCCCACATAAGATGATTCATATATTTATCATTAAAGTTAAAGCCCTTACACTATTACCGTGGCAACAAGCTAATTCATTTAAAGTATGGGACATGGTATATATAAGGCAAGTTACAACTAAATGCAAGTGGTATTTTCCATTGCAATTAGAGTTGACTTGGCAAAAAAATCACTAGATCAGAGTGAAATAGTTTTTGTTCAACTTGTGTATTAATGCTGTAAAAAAAAAAGAATAAGTACAAAAAAGCTCAGGTTTCTGCTGTAGAGGTTTTCAAGCATCTTCAAGACCCCCAAATCTGGTTTGCTCAGTTTGCAGGTGCATCACATTATATAGCACTAGTGATTCCAAGCATGAGCACCCCTAGTTTTTATAATACCAACTTTACCTGCATACATAACAATTTAGGCTATGTAGGCATGCTCGTTTTTATTCAAATTAATTAAATACATAGGTTTATCCTTTGTGTCTGTAAACTACTTTTCTCATGTGTCAACCAGATGTCACGTGTGTGAGAGAGTGGTGTTCAGATGGTGTGAGAATCAGACAGAATCACTGTTCAGTGGCTGTTGTGCACTAGCCTATTCATAAAAGTGCCTCAAAGAATACCGTTAAGGAGGACGGCCAGTGCATACAACTCGACGTCAACTGTGTGTAGAGTGACTGCCTGAATAGAGAGGTTTACTTTCCTCACTTACTGTATGTGTGTAGGGGCAGGGTTAGTGATGTCAGTCTGAAAGTTACAGATAAAACGTTTCAGCGCGTTGTTTTGATCTTGTGAATAGGCTGTGGAAGAGGGCGAGACTGGCGGTTCATCAGCGCAGAAAATATATTAACAATTTCAAATGGGGGATACAAGAGGACTTTACGCGCGCTTGAAGGTGATTTAACGAACTATTTTTCTTTGGAGAGTATTACCAGGAACAGCATTTAGTCTGATTCCCATTTACTTGCTCTCATCTCTTGTCTCATACCTTGCATTGTTACTTTGCAACTAAATGCAGAGAAAGGAAATAGCAAGTAAAAGAACAATAGACAATAGTTTATGGTTAGCTTACTTATATTTCTGCCATTGTGTCGCCTAATGACTGCATTTAATTTTATTTCACCTGAGGTTAATCTTTCAATAAAGCTTACCTTTATAGTATCGCCCTTGAATTATAAATATTGTCTTAAAAGCATCAGCCAGCTTGTTCATTATTGTTGGCCACCCCTGCATCCTACTCACTGGGTGAATGTTAGGTTAACAACAACGGGCACTATCGAAAACAGCGCATAAGGGGGAGATTGGTGGCAAGACCTGAAATAACCTTTATTTTGCCAGGTATGGATGAAAACATTGAAAGCATTACTTGAATGTGCCTATACTGAAAGAAGATAAAGATAAACCCCACCAGTGACAATAGAATTCCCACTGAATTATTTGGACAAACACGCCGACATAGTAGACATATTTCAAAAATGAATTCCAAATTCTAAATTGATGCTGCAAAGTAGCCTAATAACAACAGTTTCATCATTTGTGTTCAATCAGGCGGTATCATGGCAGGCTGCTCTGACTGTCACTTTCCTTAATAGGCATGACCCGTTTACAGTGTAGCAGGTTTCAAAGGCGAGTTGATGTGATGCGCGCAGGTAAGGCTAGATGTGAGTCAAGCTGACGTTTTCCTTTGACCGGTAAAATAGCCAGAAGCTTTTACAAACCAAATATAAATTGAACCTCAATATTCAATAGCCTGAAGATTTTGCACTGTCAACGTAACATACTGCTACAGTTCCCCCTTTGAGTGTACTCTATTTAGCTGCGTTTTGAAGTCGAGAAGTAAAATTGGCATCGGAGGAAAATAGGTGCGACAAACCTGCCTTGTAAACGCATGTGAATTAAAGTGTTAGTTTAAGTAAATGTTTCATAAAGGGCATTGAATGCAATGCACTAAATAGACCAGCCCAAACCAAAATAGGCAATTGCTTATGCAAAACATAGGCTACCTGCTTAAAACGTTTTAATCCTTGGATTTATTTTAATACTATTATTTTAGAAATATACAGAGTTACCCAGTTATCATTTATTGGGGAATTTGTGTTTTAATCAAATCAGATCTTGTTGCTGGTGTATTCAAGTTGTATATCTTAGAAGCAATAAACTGAAAACATTCCAAAACATCAATTCCAAATCTAAACTCCAAAATGTTGTGTCTCAGACTACTGGCTGTTGTCCTCATAATGATCAACACATGGTTGCTAAACTCTGCTCAATCAGATCATATCCAAAAGTTCAAACGTACATTGGCTCAGAGAGCTGACAGTGAAGTGGCTCACTTAGCAAGTGAACAGTGCAGGTCCACAAGACAGCCGAGACAAGTAACATACTCAGCATCAGTTCTACATCTCCCTCCAGTGGCTCACCCAAGGAGATACACCACAAGGCAAAGAGGTTTCTATCATATAGGTCCTCTTGAGAAGTCCTCTTGTTCAGGTGGGTGCAATTATGATGCTAATTCTAACCCAGGACTGCATAGTGCCTCTCACTGGGGCAATGGTGAGAAGAAGGATAATCGGGGAAACTCGGAGGCAGTGCTACCCAAAGACAAGGAGGAGAGACATGTTGAGAGTATGGGGATGGTCAGTTCTCCTCACCTCGACTCCAGTAGAAAGCCTCCCAGTCAGCCTGAGGTGACAGTGGATTCAAACAGTGACAGTGACAAACCAGAGGTTGATGGTGTGCGCTCTGAGGGCCCAGACAAGCAGTTGCCGCTCAAAAAGCAGCAGAGAGTTCCGACTGACACGCCCACCTTCCACAGAAGGGTCCGCCGTAGCCCGGCAGTCTCCAATGGTGAAGACAGTCGGGCAGCTTTCCCTGAAAGCATAGTAAACTCCCCGGGGATATTCCCTACGTTTCGACAGCACAGTGACTATTCTGCTGAGAGTGAGGTCTACCCTGGGGATCAGGAGGGACCACCTAACCCCGGCCCCGCCAGAATGTTGTGGGGTGCCCAGATCCCAGATGTCCACCCTAAGTGGATGTCCGCTTTGTACTTTAATGGACAGAAGGAACAACTGAGGGTCAATCCAGCAGCTGGTATTCAGCTTCCTCGGGCCAAGTTCAGTGTTGAACTGTGGGTCAAACCAGAGGGTGGGCAGACTAACCCAGCCATCATAGCAGGTGAGTGATACTCCACAACATATTCTCTCTCTCTCTCTCTCTCTCTCTCTCTCTCTCTCTCTCTCTCTCTCTCTCTCTCTCTCTCTCTCTCTCTCTCTCTCTCTCTCTCTCTCTCTCTCTCTCTCTCTCTCTCTCTCTCTCTCAGAATACACAGCAGACACAATTTATCTTGCATTGCAGACGTAACATGTCTGGGTTTGTTTAATTCATCATTAATATATTAATATATTCATTTAATAGTTACATGACATGGTTGGGAAGATGAGAGGAATTAGGAAATCAGCCGTTATGTGGTGCAAATGGGTTATTAAGGGGTGAAATTCCGCTTTGTTTGTAAGATAGCCTTAACTATAGGCTATTTACTGTATTACATACGTCTTATCGAAATGTTAGGTTGACAATGGAACCAAATATCAAGATTTAAAGGAGATGTATCTAATGCTTGGATAGTTTAATCAGAGCCACTGTCATAATCCTACTCTTTAACTCTTATTTTTGGTTTAGTTGTTGATGTGAATCAAGTTAATAGGCTATTTACCGTGTTGAAAAAGTGAATATGAATTGTGTTTGGTTGTCAACACAACCAAATATTCACATTTTAAGGAGATGTATATTTTGTGCCACTGACTTAGTCTGACTTTAATTCCAGTCTACAAATGAATAATTGATATTTTGGAATCGCATCTCTATCTCAACCAAAAATCTAAGTTAGAAAATAGGACTAAATCAAATCAAACTTTAAAGGTACGTTAAGTAAAGTCTGATTTGATTTAGTCCTATTATTTAACTTAGAATTTTGGTTGAAATGGAGACTTGAATCTAACCTATTCATTATTAACTTGAAGATTACATTTGACATCAACCAAAACGTAAAAAAACTCTAGGCCTATATGTATTGTCTATTTTTAGTTGAACCCTGGGTTGAACTAAAACAATAGCTGGTGATAACTTTGCAAATGTTTTATATAGGCCTAAATATTATTATTATATATGACTTATAGAGTATAGTTACATTTCATTTGCTCAGTTAAACCTACCATTTGGAATAACTTCGATAGCAACAATGGATCTATTTCGATATTATGAGATCTCTCAATAATCATTCTCACGATAGCACATTGATAGTAGTCAGTGACAAATATCACATCTAAGTAGGGCTGGGTTTGGTAAAAAATGTAGATAAATTAACTCTCCAATAGGAAGTGCTGCCCAGCCTATAGTTGTTTTCTGATAATGGATATAACTTTGATGTTCTGACGTTGTTTCAAAGGTACAAATTCGACATATGAGGTTTGTATGACACGATGACATAATTCTGTGGTTGAACTCAAAACAACAGTTGATGACTTTTTGCAAATCCAATGTATTTTCCACATACTGTAGATTCCATGTCACAATACGTTGACAAATGATGTTGAAACAACGTTAGTGGCCGCCACCTGCAGGCTTGTTGTTTTGACGTCATGTTTTGAGAGGGTTAATGCTTAGTCATAGGCTACCCAGCAAGTAGATCCATTGCCACATGCGATGAAAAGTTCAATTAATACATTTTATCCCAATCATTGGATTAATATCAAAACTAAATTCCTTTTGAAGTCTTGTCGTTTCCTCTGCTGTCTGTGAGGTGGGATAAATCAAAGATGTCTAGTCTAGTTTAAAACTTCAAACAGGAGGAGTAAACTGAATTGCAAGGTTTATGTGGAGGTTCAATTTAAATAACATTGTTATTGATAGTGTAATCTCCTCGTATCCTGCAGGCGATATACCCACTCTATTTCAACAGCAGAATAAGGCAAAGGGTTGAAGGCAATATGATATAGACAATTAATTATTCATTATTTCACTGCATGAAGGTAGAAAATCAAGAAAAGAATCACAGTATTATTTGGATTGGGATGTAATTTATTTATTGATGTGGGAAATAGCCAGGATCAATGATTGAACCAGGGACTTCTCATATGTTAAACTAACATGCTACTGAAGGGGGTTAGGCAACCACAAGTCCACAAGAGCCACAATGCCTGCAGGTTTTCATCTTTGTCTTTTAACCAGGACTGGAGGAAGCAGCTGGGTACAATTGCTCAATTAAGGCTAGGATTCAATCCGATCGCACTTTGTCGGCTATGTGCCATTTAAAGGTCATTTTCCTGTTGAACCGGCATATGCAGCGTTTACCGTGAATGCGGTCTCCGTGAACGCGGGAACAGTGCCTTTAAAAAGTGCATAGCCGACAAGTGTGATCAGATTGAATCCCTGCCCAAGAATCATTGAGAATAGAACCCCCCTTACCAACCCATCTATCTATGCAATTGCAATTCTGAAAATAGCCACACTTAATAGTTGTGTTTAGTAGGACTGTAGAAGCACTCTTAGATAAAATGGTTCCAAATGGGTTCTTCGGCTGTCCCCATAGGATAACCTTTTTTTAAATTCCAGGTAGAACCATTTTTGGTTCCAGACAGAAACCCTTGGGGTTCAATATAAAAACCCTCTGTGGAAAGGGTTCTACATTGAATCCAAAAGGGTTCTAGCTGGAATCAGGATGGTTCTCCCTGGAACCAAAACAGGGTTTTCAAAGGGTTCTGCTAGATAGCACCTTTTTTTGCTAAGAGTGAAGCTACACTCCTCATTTGGGAAGTGCTCATGTTTACGCCTCCTTTCAGTTTCCCTTTTTATTTGATTTGTATATCCTCGTCACATGTCTCTTATATTCATATGGAATCATGACCTACAAGCTTTGGCCTCAATCTTTAGTGACCCTTATGTGACATTTCACAAATTAGTTTTTCAACAAAATATTTTCACATTTTTTTTTCTATTAAAATAATTAATTCCTGAACTGGGTTTGATTGGCAAAATTAAAATTTGAACAAATAAATTACAGACTAGTTTTATCCTCTACTCTTATAAATCTGCCTCTCTATTGTTGCCAGATAATAATACAGTATCAAGACTTTTACTTGGCAGAGATGCTGTGTTCTAACCACTACTTTGAATGAATTAAATGCTTAACCATGATATTGGCCAACCCTCCTGAGGAATATTTTCATACAATTTCCCAGCTTTCTTTTCAATATCCCAAAAATGTCCACATTTCTGTGTGTACAGTGTGTATGGAAGGAGGGTGAAGGGGTTCCCTGACCTTTAGCTGTCCCGGCATAGAGCATCTGGAAGCCAGATGTGAGTCTCTCTTTCTGAAAAACAGCTGTGAATCAGTGCCTTCGTTTAGGGAAATACCTTCAACCCCTCAACTCTCTGGGTAATTTGGCTTTAATTACATTGGAAGAGGATGCTCAATGTTTATGCCTTTTTACAAAATAATATTTGTCTTCCTTTTGTGTAGGGGTTTTTGACAACTGCTCCTACTCCCTAAGTGAGAAAGGATGGTCAGTAGGTATTCGGACAGTAGAACCCAGGGGGAGAAAAGATGCCAGATTCTTTTTTACACTTCGTACCGACCGTGCTCCCAAAGCAACGACTATCTATGGGCATCAGCGCTACCACCCTAACTCCTGGACTCACCTGATGGCCAGCTACAATGGTCACAATATGACCCTCTACATAGATGGTGCCAAGGTTGCAGAGAGCCGTTTGCAGTCTGGTAACCTCTACAGCCCGTTCATGGAGACCTGTCGAACACTTCTTCTCGGTGGGGACCAGTCAGACCTTGGGCACAACTTCCGAGGGTACATCGGGGGTATTGTATTATGGGTGCTTCCTCGCACTCACGAGGACCTCCTGAAAGGGCGCTCTCATATTGATAAGAGGGAACCAAACCTCGCTCTCTGGGCTGACTTCTCTGAGGTAGAGCAACATTGGAGTCCTCATAAGGATGGCTACCACCCGTCCATAGTCATTATCCCTATCCCTGAGCTGGAACATGTGTCCCCCTTTCTGCCCCCTCCCTGTGGATTAACAGCCTGTGACAACACAGACATCATCCTCGGCTACAATAACCACTGGCAGCTGCGCACAGAGAAGAGGATCCGCTACCGCATTGTCAACATCTGTAACGACGACGGAAGTCGTCCCACCGTCTCCCATGCCCAGATCCAGCAGCAGCACCAGGCACTTGTCGAAGCCTTCCGTTCTCACAACATCAGCTTGGAGCTGAGCACGCATACCATCCAGAACACATCTCTACGCCAGCGCTTCATCCTAAGCAACTGCCGGATCAGTAAGATTGGTAACAGGCACTGTGATGCGGAGTGTGACCACCCACTGACGGGCCATGATGGTGGGGACTGTCTGCGCCTGGGGCCCTGCTACAACTGGAAGAGGAGGGACGGGGTCTGCAACACAGAGTGCAACAGCATCCACTACGACTTCGATGATGGAGACTGTTGTGATCCAGAAGGCACGGATGTCCTGAAGACCTGCTTCGACCCAGAGTCCCCAGACAGGTGAGATATTTCTTTCAATTTTGGGGGGGCAGGAATCCTCAAACCCTGCTCTTGGAAATCACTGGTCTATGAGTTTTTCCTGTAAAACTTTACATTAGGTGCTCTTATACCTGTGCTCTTATATCTGTAATTATGAATAGTTGCTGCGTTGGGCAGTTGTCCCGATCGTTTAGACATACAGTATTGATGAGTCACAAACAATACCTTTAAACATTTTGGGGTCCAGAGCAATGTTCTATCTCATATCAAATTAACTTAATCTGTTTATAATGATGTTCTTTACTAGTTCTGACAAAGACAAAAAATGGTTTTGTCTCTGTCATCCTTAGCCTTCCTTAGCTACCGCAACCAAAAAAGTACTTTGCTGCCTGTCCCTGTATTTATGGGACTTTGTGCATGTTGTGAGTTTTTAACGATAATGACGGTAATGATATTGAGGTTCTACAGAGACCTTGGGAGCGTAACGCCTAATTAGCAATATCTTGATTTAAAGAGGCCTTAAGTGTCTGTCTTCAAGGCACACAAATTTAAACTCTGGAACAGTTTCTGAAAGCAAGTGAAACTGGGAATGGGACGAGAAGCCAAAGTATACAGTTATTATGGCTAAACAATGAAAGCAGAAGTCTCCTCCGCTCCGTTCTATTCATTTTGACAGGCAGGCTTATTTGCGTTTCAAACTAAATACATGCTGTATTGCCATAATATCTTTTTTGCTTAATAGTGCACAGCATGTAGGTAGAAATACTAAACGTGCGTCTGTTGTCTGATCCATTTCACAGATGTGAGAGATCAATAGACCATCCATATACTTATAAAGTTTGCACTCATTCAAGGATTTTTCTTTGTTTTTGCTATTTTCTACATTGTAGAATAATAGTGAAAACATCAAAACTATTAAATAAAACATATGGAATCATGTAGTTGGTTACTACACATATGGAGTCATCGTGTAGTAACCAAAAAAGTGTTCAACAAATCAAAATATATTTAATATTTTAGATTCTTCTAAGTAGCCACCCTTTGCCTTGATGACAGCTTTGCACACTATTGGCATTCTCTCCACAGCTTCACCTGGAATGCCTTTCCAACAGTTTGAAGGAGTTCCCACATATGCTGAGCACTTGTTAGCTGCTTTTCCTTTACTCTGCGGTCCAACTCATCCCAAACCATATCAATTGGGTTGAGGTCGTGTGACTGTGGAGGACAGGTCATATGATGCAGCACTCCATCACTCTCTTCTTGGTCAAATAGCTCTTACACAGCCTGGAGGTGTGTTGGGTCACTGTCCTGTTGAAAAACAAATGATAGTCCCACTAAGCGCAAAACAGATGAGATGGCATATTGCTGCAGAATGCTGTGGTAGCCATGCTGGTTAAGTTTGCCTTGAATTCTAAATAAATCACTGACAGTGTCACCAGCAAAGCACCCTCACACCATCACACTTCCTCCTCCAAGCTTCACGGTGGGAACCACACATGCAGAGATCACCCGTTCACCTACGCTGCGTCTCACAAAGACACAGGGTTTGGAAGATTAAATCTCAAATTTGGACTCATCAGATCAAAGGACAGATTTCCACCGGTCTAATGTCCATTGCTGGAGTCTCTTGACCCCCAAAAGTATCTTCTTATTATTGGTGTCCTTTAGTAGTGGTTTCTTTGCAGCAATTCGACCATGAAAGCCTGATTCACACAGTCTCCTCTGAACAGTTGATGTTGAGATGTGTCTGTTAACTCTGTGAAGCATTTATTTGGGCTGCAATTTCTGAGGCTGGTAACTCTAATGAACTTATCCTCTGCAGCAGAGGAAACTCTGGATCTTCCTTTCTTGTCGCGGTCCTCACGAGAGCCAGTTACCTCACAGCGCTTGATGGTTTTTGTGACTGCATTTGAAGAAACGTTCAAAGTTCTTAACATTTTCCGGATTGACTGACCATGTTTTAAAATAATGATGGACTGTCATTTCGCTTAGCTTTTTGAACTGTTCTTACCAAAATATGGACTTGGTCTTTTACCAAATAGGGCTATCTTCTGTATACCAACCCTACCTTGTCACAACACAACTGATTGGCTCAAAGGCATTAAGAAGGAAAGAAATTCTACAAAATAACTTTTAACAAGGCACACCTGTTAATTGAAATGCATTCCCGGTGACTACCTCATGAAGCTGGATGAGAGAATGCCAAGCGGGTGCAAATCTGTCATCAAGGCAAAGGGTGGCTACTTTGAAGAATCTCAAATGTCAAATATATTTAGATTTTTTTAAACACTTTTCTGGTTACTACATGATTCCATATGTGTTATTTCATAGTTTTGATGTCTTCACTATTATTCTACAATGTAGGAAATAGTATAAATAAAGAAAAACACTTGAATGAGTAGGTGTGTCCAAACTTTTGACTGGTACTGTATATCTCAGGAGGTTGGTTGCACCTTAAATGGGGAGGACGGGATTGTGGTAATAGCTGGAGTGGAATAAGTAGAATGGTATCAAATAAATGAAACACAAGGATTTCCATGTGTTTGATGCCATTCCATTTACTCCGTTCCAGACATTATTATGAGCCGTCCACCCCTGAATAGCCTCCACTGATTATATATCTTGATATACTGTGCATTTTCCGAGCTTCCTATGCATTGCAAAGTATCATAGACTGCTTAAAATGAGCTACAATTTCCTGTAGATTATTTACAGTTGAAGTTGGAAGTTTACATACACTTAGGTTGGAGTCATTATAACTCATTTTTCAACCACTCTACAAATTTCTTGTTAACAAACTTTAGTTTTGGCAAGTTGGTTAGGACATCTACTTTGTGCATGACACAAGTAATTTTTCCAACAATTGTTTACAGACAGATTATTTCACTTATCATTCACAATTCCAGTGGGTCAGAAGTTTACATGCACTAAATAGACTGTGCCTTTAAACAGCTTGTAAAATACGAGAAAATGATGTCATAGCTTTAGAAACTTATGATATGCTAATTGACATCACTTGAGTCAATTGGAGGTGTCCTTGTGGATGTATTTCAAGGCCTACCTTCAAACTCAGTGCCTCTTTGCTTGACATCATGGGAAAATGAAAAGAAATGAGCCAAGACCTCAGAAAATAATTGTAGACCTCCACAAGTCAGGTTCATCCTTGGGAGCAATTTCCAAACGCCTGTAGGTACCACGTTCATCTGTACAAACAATACTACGCAAGTATAAACACCATGGGACAACGCAGCCGTCATACCGCTCAGGAAGGAGACGCGTTCTGTCTCCTAGAGATGAACGTACTTTGCGAAAAGTGCAAATCAATCCCAGAACAACAGCAAAGGACCTTGTGAAGATGCTGGAGAAAACAGGTACAAAAGTAAATATATACCCACAGTAAAACGAGTCCTATATCGACATAACCTGAAAGGCTGCTCAGCAAGGAAGAAGCCGCTGCTCCAAAACCGTCATAAAAAAGCCAGACTACGGTTTGCAACCGCACATGGGGACAAAGGTCATACTTTTTGTAGAAATGTCCTCTGGTCTGATGAAACAAAAATAGAACTGTTTAGCCGTAATGACCATTGTTATTTTTGGAGGATAAAGGGGGAGGCTTGCAAGCCGAAGAACACCATCCCAACCGTGAATCACGGGGTTGGCACCATCAAGTTGTGGGGGAGCTTTGCTGCAGGAGGGTCTGGTGCACTTCACAAAATAGATGGCATCATGAGGAATAAAAATGATGTGGATATATTGAAGCAACATCTCAAGACATCCTTCAGGAAGTTAAAGCTTGGTCGCAAATGGTTCTTCCAAATGGACAATGACCCCAAGCATACTTCCAAAGTTGTGGCAAAATGACTTAAGGACAACAAATTCAAGGTATTGGAGTGGCCATCACAAAGCCCTGACCTAAATCCTACAGAAAATGTGTGGGCAGAACTGAAAAAGCATGTGTGAGCAAGGAGGCCTACAAACCTGACTCAGTTACACCAGCTCTGTCAGGAGGAATGGGCCAAAATTCACCCAACTTATTGTGGGAAGCTTGTGGAAGGCTACCCGAAATGTTTGACCAAAGTTGAACAATTTAAAGGCAATACCAAAAACTAATTGAGTGTATGTCAACTTCTGACCCACTGGGAATTTGATGAAAGAAATAAAAGCTGAAATAAATTATTCTCTCTACTATTATTCTGACATTTCACATTCTTAAAATAAAGTGGTGATCCTAACTGACCTAAGACAGGGAATTTTTACTTGCATTAAATGTCAGGAATTGTGAAAAACTGAGTTTAAATGTATTTGGGACGGTGTATGTAAACTTCCGACTTCAACTGTATATGTTAAATTGGGGCTCCTTTCCCAAACTGTTTTTTTGGTTTATATTTTCATTTGAAGAAATATTGTTGCTAAGATTACCTGGGCACTAATAATACATTTGTAGTGCAGTCAGTCAGTGTGTTGTTTTGCACAGTGAGGGAGGGATGGTATTTGTACTTTAAAGAGCAACAACAGCAGCTAAAAAGCCATTTCCCTAGACAGATATAAAATTAAGTGTGTGGAAGGCATGAGCGTAGAACTGACTTCTGATTTATAGCTTGCAATGATGTAATCTCTCTTTATTACTTGCCAAAGTTTTTCCTACCTCTTACCCTTCACTAAAACTGTATGAATTGCGAATCCACCCGAGATGCAAATGCTTCATAAAACAGGGCTCTCTGAAATATCTGCAGCGCAGGTCTTTAAAAGGCTCTTGACCTGAGCTGGTTGGAAAAGTGCAATCTGTTGACTGCAATCCAGAGTTTTAGAATAATTAATGCAGGGATGACATTTTGATGGCATCTGTGGAGTGTACAATTTTATCTTTGGCTCTGGGATTTTTGGTATTTTTCTGTTTGAGTTATGGTCCAGGTTATCTGCAGCTCGGCAATAGAATTCAATCCCTAGCCAATTGCTGTCACTACACAAATGTGTTGTTCAAGCAGACAGAGAGCCAGCCATGAGGAATGGCCAGGTACATGAAGAATTTGGCAACACAAGAAAGTGAAAGGAAAAACGAGGAGGACATTTTAGCCATTAATGCTGGGATATTCCCCTGCTGCTGAGGGGATCCAGAATTGGTGGTTTGAATCTGTTTGCAAGGCAAACTGGGTGGTTCTCAAAAATCACTTTTTCTCCAACAATGAAAGAATCAGGGTTAAAATTAAGCATGAACAGAATGGAAAAAAGATACATGATCTTTGAGTACGGTTCTACAGTCCCAGTTCAGATCATCCAAGAAACACAGACGATTTTGAACATAATTCTATACAATTTGTGCGGTATAACACTTCTTTAAAGGAAGTAGGCAATGTAATACCCCCTTTCCAGATGTATTGTTTGGGAGTGCCAGTGTTGTAAGAAGTTTGTTTATAAATATTAGACTTCTCAACAGACTCAATGTTGTCCAAAGCTATACTGAATGGATTATATCAACCAAAACAATGCTTCAACATGTAGAATTCAATATAAACAATCAATGATTTATTAAAAACAATACATCTGTATTTCACATGTTATGAATATGCATTATGAAGCTCATTTGACATAATGATTGGCACAGCTTTTGCTAGTTTAATGAAACTTGAATGTAAGGCAGGCTACACTTGGTCAGTTCTTGGGTGGGACACATCCAAGAAACAGTAGGTGGTTCAATTAATGGGCTAGACTATTTGGCAGGTTTGGAAAGGGCATTTCAAACAAATGGGCCAGTGATAGGTGCAAAGGCTTTCCAGCTATAACAGCAGAAGATCAAAATGACGTGACATATTCTAGAGTAAGGATTGTAAAAACAAACTGTCAAATCGACCCAGATTAAAAGCAGGGAATACAAGGGGGAAAAAATGCTAATGACATATACTTCTTCTCCCTGTTGCAGAGCCTATATGAGTGTAAAGGAACTGAAAGAGGTGTTGCACCTGAGCAGCACAGACACCCTCAATGTTTTCTTTGCCAACAACTCAGCCCGTGAAGAGTTAGCAGGGGCTGCAACCTGGCCATGGGCAAAGGAGGCCCTCAACCATCAGGGTAAGCTACTGCTACACCCCTTCCTTCTGTCTTTACCTGAATCAAACACAAAGGTCATTGAGCTACACAATCCCTTCAAAATGATATGCATGCTAAAACGTGCCAAACTGGATTACATTGACTCCCACTGGATTGTGTTCAGTAAAAGTTACACCAAAGTAAAAAGCAGAAGAGGTGCAGGTAGGCATTGCCCTTGTCTTCAAAATGTGGTTATGATTCTCTCTCTCCCCCTCTCATTCTCACACTCCCTCCCTCCCTCCCACTCATTCACTCTCTTCCTTCTTCACTCTCCCCCTCACTATCCTCATCTCTTGCCCTCCACTCTTTGTTCTCAGTATTAGCCGTAGCAAGATTAATGAGCCTTAATCCTGGGTATAAAAGAAAACACTTGTAGCGTGCATAGATTTCCCGGCAGATTGCCTCCTAATCATTAGGGCTTTCCACTGTAAAGACAATCCCAACAACAACCAAACAAAAACCAGAAATGCCAGGGTAATACCCTTTTGCCATTTATACATCGCTGCCAGCCCATTTGACTGTTTAAGCACTCGTTAAAGCTAAGAGTTTTCTCCTCACATCCAGCTCTTTCATAAATCCAAACTTTACCTGAAGTGGGAAGGTCTTTTTCTAATTGGTTTGGCTGGTATTATTTTGGCTGTGTATTACTAAAGAAATTGTTCTACCAAATAAAAAAAGACTGTACAATGTTACAGTCAAGTTTCTTCTTGTAAATGATCCTTTCGTCTTCTTTTCTCGTCTGTGTATTCTCTTCCATCTACTGAAGAGCTTTAAATCACTCACAAAGAGTGCTTGGCCGGGGAGTGAAACCCCTTTAAAGTATTATTCTCTGTTCAATCAGGTTTGTTGTTGTGTTCCCTCTGGGTTGTGTCTTACCTCCTGGCACATTCATTATGGGCCCTGGGGATGGCGTGCGGAGCATTCCAGCACAGATGTCCTTTTCTTCGTCCTCAGGGTTGAACTGCATCAACAAGCTAGTCAGTGTTTTGGGCTGGGCTTTCTCTGATGTGTCCCTGATGGACCGTCGTCTTGCAGGTTTCCCTCCCCTCTTTGAACCCCACAGCTCCCAGAATTGATGATATTTCACTCAAAGCCATGAATGATACGAGGAAAGACGCAGTGGTGCCACGACTGTAAGAGAGAAGAGAGACTTTGTAGTGTCAGTTGTGTAGTTACTTTTCACAGTCTTATTTTGTAATAAACTGTCAAGCTTGTATATCAGATGACACAGGAATATATATAGTGGGGTCCGAAATGATTGACACCCTTGATAAAGATGAGCAAAAATGACTGTATAAAATAAATTATTAAAATAATGAGCTATATTGTATGCTCAAAAAATTGGGGAAATTGTATACTTTCATACTTGTACAATTGCTCAGAGAAAGAGGTTTTGTTTAACAAGTAATACTTTTTTTCTCTCAAAAAGGTAGGGTTCAAAATCATTAAATTAATTCCCTTCAATGCCTCAATACCTTGTGAGAATAAGGGCACTGAGCCTTGTTCTAAAATGTTTTATGAGTTGGAGAAAACAGTGGGAGGGATCTTAGACTATTCCTCCATACCGAATCCTTCCAGATCCTTGATATCCTTTGTCAGCACTTATGGACTGCCCTCTTCAATTCAAAGCACATGTTTTCAATGGGTATCAAGTCCAGAGACTGAGATGGCCATTGCAAAATGTAGATGTATTTTTAATTTTTTACCAATTAACCATATATTTGTGTATTTTGATGTGGGTTATTGTCTTGCTGGAAGATCCACTTACGGCCAAGTTTCAGCCTTCTCGCAGAGGCAACCAGGTTTTTGGTTTAAATGTCCTGGTACTGGGTAAAGTTCATGATGCCGTTGACCTTGGCCCCAGGACCAATAGCCTGATAAGATCAAAGTTTCAAATCCAAGGTGAGGTTTTGAAAGGCCTTGAAAACAGGGGTGTCAATAATTTTGAGAAAAAAGTATTACTTATTGAACAACATCTCATTCTCTGAGCAATTGTATTAGTATAAAATAAAATCATTTTCCAATTTGTTTTGCATATAATATAGCTCAGTATTTGAATTATTTATTTTTTCTGAAGTCACTTTTGCTCATCTTTATCAGGCTGTCAATAATTTCAAGCCCAGTGTATGTTTACCCAGACCTGATGGTTTATGTCTGAGGACAAACCATGAGAACCTTTTTAATGAGTCCCATCAGGACTTACGGTCAGGAAATCTTCATCTGACAAGAGGATCCTACCAATTAACTTCGATTGTACCAGAAAATATTCTCCACCGAAGTGAATGTTGAAGCAGAACCCTGAAATACATCTGCCACTATTTACAGGCTATAAATGTGCTATTAAAGTGAAGTTGTCTCAACGGGCCCAGCGGATGTCCTCACAAATTGAATAGTGTTTCTAATTAGAAAACAAATAGCATTTTTATTCTATTCCAGCTCTTAAAGTTAATAATGGGCAATAACCACTGCTTCCATATTCCATAAATTACATCATAAGAAATTATGCAAATTATTTCTGGGGATAGCACTATACTTGTTTCTTACATGCTGAGATAAAACTGCTGACGGGTTGCCTCATGTCTAAGTGGTTATAAATGTCACATCGTTTAAGGTTTTTATGACATTAGTTGGTTATAAAACCAAATGTTAACATGTTATTATTCAGAAGCTTGTCAGACAAAATGTGTTCGACTGTTTGCTTGAGGTGGCAAGCTTGACTAGCTAGTCAAGAAACACACAGAAAACATTGACACAGTGAATGAAATAGACATAAATAGAGATTGTGTCTGATTCATCTTCGCCCCAAAAAATTGATGTCCCACTGTGATCATGGAGCTAGATCCATCGTCTGGGATAGAAGTTATTTACGGGCTCTAAGAAATACCACCTAGCTATTTGGGAAGCAACAAAGGCAGACTATTTCAGCTATCTCACCACCTGTTGAGTTCTGTTAGAGTGGTAACATGACACCGATATCATCCGATCCTATCCACAGGTGGAATGGTGCTCAATCCATCCTACTTTGGCACCGTCGGACACAATAACACAATGATCCATGAGATGGGCCATATCTTTGGACTGTATCATGTCTTCAAGGGGGTCAGTGAGCGGGAGTCCTGTGATGACCCCTGTCAGGAGACCACTCCCTCCATGGAGACAGGAGACTTATGTGCAGACACGGCTCCTACACCAAAGTCAAAGGCCTGCCATGACCCTGGCTATGTGAACGACACCTGTGGGATAACGCTCTACCAAGACACACCGTACAACAACTACATGAGTTACACAGGTAGGTCTACTGTAACCTCTCTGCAATGCTGTCAACATAAGCTAGACTGCATCCCAGTTTATCCCTTCATAGTGCACTACTTCTGACCTGGGCCCTATGGGCCCTGGTCAAAAGTAGTACACTATAAAAGGAATAGGGTTCTGTTTGGGACGCATCCCTAGAATGAGGCTGTGGTGCTGTATTCCTACTGCAAGACCACAAAGGTCTACTGTATATACAGTATTAGGTTACGTCCAAGTGTATTGCATTTGGACTAGGGATTGCATAGTATTGATCATTCATCCACATCAAACTTGAGTGGTAAAAATGATCTTGGCTGTTTAATGTTAGATGATTTCCGCTGGGAACATTGACTCTACTCTACTTTCACTTCTTCTCCTGAGACGATAACTGCACCAACCATTTCACACCAAATCAAGTGGCTCGGATGCATTGTTATATGGATCTAGTCTACGAGAACTGGCTGAAAGGGAGAAGGCCCACCCCCATCCCTCTCAAGCCCATGGTGATTGGAAAGAGCTCAGATTCGGTCTCCATTCATTGGCTTCCACCTGTAAGAGGGCCACTTCATCAAAGGTAGAATAATTGTGTAGCTACATTTTTTCCTCATATCAACAGTAATGAGATAGGATGCATCCCAAATGGTTTCAATTCCCTATATAGCTCACTACTTTTAACCAGTGCTCATTGGGAGCCCATAGTGCACTATAAAGGGAATAGGGTGCCATTTGGGATGCAGTATAGATATTCATGAATGATTATGACAATTTAAAATATTTTCTGATACTTACATTTGAGCAACTCTATTGACAGTTCTCCTACAGTGGATAGTGTAAACTGCAGGGACTGTGAGGCAGATGGTGTGTTCCATCAGTATGCCTATGAGGCCACCTCGCCACGGGTCTGTGACTCCTCTGGATACTGGACACCTGAAGAGGCTACTGGTCAGTATTTTTCTTTAGCCACTCATGGGCCTGTGTGACTCAGATTGGTGGCGCATGCCACTTGCAACATCAGGGTTGTGGGTTAAATTCCTGATGAGGCCACCCATAACAACATGTATGCATGCACCTCTGTAAATACATTTGTATAAAAGTGTCTGATAAATGGCATATACTATGATAATTACATTGGCCACTAGTAAACAGTCTAGGAAAGAAGTCTGAGAGCTTGCACACTCAGTGACATGTCTCTGACACCCCAAACACATAATAAAGTAGGCATGTATTCATTGTCTGAAAAAAATGACTGATTTTAGTGTCCATTTTGAACATACACAAAACATTCAGTTACAGTTTAGTTTCTGTCTTTCTGCCAGGGGGGTCCCCTGTTCTCCTGTGGGTAAGGTGCGTGCAAGGATAAAGACTGTCTGGAGAAAAATACGATAATCATTAAATGATAATTGCCAGGCTAAATAACTTATTTTGTTTTAGCCATAAGAAAAACACGGTGCTTGGCAGGGTCAACTTTTGGTAATGTTGGGTGCTCTGGACCATTAAACTGTCATAAAAACAATGTATCCTGTAAAGCTTTGATACCTTATGCTTTATGTAACAGTTCCTTATTATCCCAATCAAGATTCTTTGAGTGTACAGAAGCCCAGTCTTTTGACATTACGTGTATAAAATGTTTAGAAAATTCTACGAAAATATGTGGAAATTCTCAGATGTAATTTATGCTTTGAAAAGAGACAGAGAAATCAAAATCAAGTGAAAATTAAATCAAATGTTATTTAGCACGTGCTTCATGAACAACAGGTGTACACTAACAGTGAAATGTTTACTTTACAGGCCCTTCCCAACAATGCAGAGAGAAAAATATTGAAAATATTAACACATTGAATAAATACACAAAGAGTAATGATAACTTGGCTGTATGCACAGGGTACCAGTACCAAGTCTATGTGCAGGGGTACAAGGTAATTGGAAGTAAATATGTACTGTACATATACTGTAGGTAGTGGTAAAGTGACTTGGAAACACGATAGATAACAGTAGCATCAGCATATGTGATGAGTCAAAAGAGTTAGTGCAAAGAGAGTCAATGCAGTTAATCCAGGTAGCTATTTGGTTCGCTATTTAGCAGTCTTATGGCTTCGGCATATAAGCCGTTCAGGGTCCTGTTGGCTCCAGACTTGGTGCATCGGTAATGCTTGCCATGTGGTAGCAGAGAGAATAGTCTGTGACTTGGGTAGCTGGCGTCTTTGACAATTTTTAGGGCCTTCCTCTGACACCACCTGGTATAGAGGTCCTGGATGGCAGGGAGCTCGGCCCCAGAGATGTACTGGGCCGTACGCAATACCCTCTGTAATGTCTTGCAGTCGGATACCATGCAGTTCCCATACCAAGTGGTGATGTACCCAGTCAAGATGCTCTCAATGGTTCAGATGTAGAACTTTATGAGGATCTGAGGGCCCATGCTAAATCTTTTCAATGTCCTGAGAGAGAAGAGGTGTTGTCGTGCCTTCTTCACAACTGTGTTGGTGTGTGTGGACCATGTAAATCCGTTAGTGATGTGGACACCGAGGAACTTGAAGCTCTCGACCCGCTCCACTACAGCTCTGTTGATTTGGATAGGGGCGTGCATGGCTCCTCCATTTCCTTTAGCCCACAATCAGCTCATGTGCTCTTGCTGATGGTGAGGAAGAGGTTGTCGTCCGGGCACCACACTGCCAGGTCACAGACTTCCTCTCTATATGCGGTCTCATTGTCAGGCCTACTCATCGTCAGACACTGTCGTGTCATCAGCAAACTTAATCATGGTGTTGGAGTTGTGCACGGCCATGCAATTGTGAGTAAACAGGGAGTACAGGAGGGGACTAAACACCCACCCCTGAGGCGCACCCATGTTTAGAGTCAGTGTGGGGAATGTGTTGTTGCCAACCCTCACCAACTGGGGACAGCCAGGTTAGGAAGACCGGAGGATCCAGTTGCAGAGGGAGGTGTTCAGTCCCAGGGTCCTGAGCTTAGTGATGAGCTAGGAAGGCACTATGGTGTTGAACGCTGAGCTGTAGTCAATGAACAGTATTCTCACATAGGTGTTTCTCTTGTCCAGGTGGGAGAGGACAGTTGGAATGCAATAGAGATTGTGTCACCTGTGGATCTGTTGGGGCAGGATGTGAATTGGAGTGGGTCCAGGGTGTCTGGGATGATAGTGTTGATGTGAGCCATGACCAGCCTTTCAAAGCTTTTCATGGCTACAGACAACAAAGTCAAGGTATCGGAGTGGCCATCACAAAGCCCTGACCTCAATCTTATAGAACATTTGTGGGCAGAACTGAAAAAGCATGTGCGAGCAAGGAGGCCTACAAACCTGACTCAGTTACCCCAGAATTGTCAGGAGGAATGGGCCAAAATTCACCCAACTTATTGTGGGAAGCTTGTTGAAGGCTAACCGAAATGTTTGACAATTTAAAGGCAATACTATCAAATACTAATTGAGTGTATGTAAACTTCTGACCCACTGAAAATGTGACAAAAGAAATAAAAGCTGAAATAAATAATTCTCTCTACTATTATTCTGACATTTCACATTCTTAAAATAAAGTGGTGATCCTAACTGATCTAAGACAGGGATTTTTTAAAAATTTGTATTAAAATTATTTTCTATTATAAAATGTCAGGAATTTATTTGGCTAAGGTGCATGTAAACTTCCGACTTCAACTGTAGGTATTATGGACTGGGTTAGGGAGAAGTTGAAATTGTCAGTGAAGTCACCTGCCAGCTGGTCAGCGTATGCTCTGAGTACACGTCCTGGTAATCAGTCTTGAATGAGGCCTTGTGAATGTTAACCTGCTTAATGAAAGGTCCTTTTCACATTGGCTACCGAGAGCGAGATCACACACTCATCCGGAACTGCTGGTTCTCTCATGCATGGTTCAGTATTTCATGCTTCGAAGTCAGCATAGAAGGCATTTAGGTCGTCTGGTAAGCTTGCTTCACTGGGCAGCAAACAGCTGGGTTTTTCTTTCAAAAGTTTGATAGTTTGCAAGCCCTGCCACATCCGATGAGCATTAGAGCCGGCGTAGTAGGATTCTGTCTTAGTCCTGTATTGATGCTTTCCCTGTTTGATGGCTCATCGGAGGTTGTCATAGGATTTCTTAAAAGCGTCCGGATTAGTGAGAACTCTCCATGCATTACTTTTAATAACGATAAATACAATTATAGCATTAGCCAGGAGAAAAGAGTGGAATCTATAATTCTGGGGTAGTTGGCTTTTTTTGTGTACTGTAGTGTAGTTTATGGGAGAGTGTTCTATTACCTGCTTGTCCATGTTTAAGCCATGGAGTTCATTCATGGGCCTTGAGAACTTCTGCTAGAACAAAGAAAAGTTTTATCAATTTAAAAATGAATGAGGCCTTTTATACACTGAGTGTATATCCTAATATTGAGTTGCACCCCCTTTGCCCTCAGGACACCCTAAATATAAGCATGGCCTCTACAAGGTGTTGAAAGTGTTCCACAGGGATGCTGGCCCATGTAGACTCAGATAAAAATGTTTTATAAATATTAGATGACGCTTATCCAGACACACATGTCTAAATTGATGGGTCATGTCAAAGAAATGCTATAACCTTCAGCCACATATTGCCAAGTGGAAGGTTCTCTACAGAAGGTGTAAACGTACAAATGGTTACTTGCATAGAAGAAATATCAGAAATAGATAGCGTCAATATAAATAAAAGAATATACAGTATGTACAAGAACAAGAACAATATCAATAACAATTTCAGTGATAGATGAGGTAGTTATATGCATACAATCAGGAGTAACGTGGCTGAACAGTAGGATAAGAAAAAAATAGTAACTGCAACGTATGGCGTGTGTTAGGACAGTCATTTGAATAGAGGCACTGCAGATAGTGCTGATGACTGGCCTGTGCAAACCACACATGAACAAGGGAATCTAGGGTAGCCTAGTGGTTAGAGCGTTGGACTGGTAACCGAAAGGTTGCAAGTTCCAATCCCTGAGCTGACAAGGTACAAATCTGTCGTTCTGCCCCTGAATAGGCAATTAACCCACTGTTCCTAGGCTGTCATTGAAAATAAGAATTTGTTCTTAACTGACTTGCCTAGTTAAATAAATGTAAAAAATAAATATCCAGAGAGCCTGTTTCTGTCTTGACTTTGGTGCAGGGCATGTGTTGCCCACAGCCTCTTTGTCACAAAACTCCCTGATCTTCTCAAAGACACAAGTTTGTCTAGCTGTGTCCAGTCCAGGTGGTGCTTGTACAGGCAGAACATCTATGGGAGGAAGGATGTCAGCTTTGCGCAGCAGCTGAAACCTGGTCCCGACTGAGTCCGAATGCTCCTTGCCGACCACAACACCCGGCTCCAGAGCATCGAAGCTGTAAAACAGGAAATAACAAAAAAAAATTAAAACATTGCACAACATCAATTCACCTCCCATGTTTAGATTATTGTATATATATATATTTTATTTCACCTTTATTTAATCAGGTAGGCTAGTTGAGAACAAGTTCCCATTTACAACTGAAACCTGGCCAAGATAAAGCACAGCAGATTGACACATACAACAACACAGAATAAACAAACATACAGTCAATAATACAGTAGAAAAAAGTATATATACAGTGTGTGCAAATTAGGTAAATAATGGAGGTAAGGCAATAAATATGGTGACGAAGTAATTACAATATAGCAATTAAACACTGGAACGGTAGATGTGCAGAAGATGACTGTGCAAGTAGAGATACTGGGGTGCAAAGGAGCAAGATAAATAAATACAGTATGGGGATGAGGTAGTTGGATGGGCTGTTTACAGATGGGTTATGTACAGGTGCAGTGATCTATGAGCTGCTCTGAAAGCTGGTGCTTAAAGCTAGTGAGGGAGATATGAGTATCCAGCTTCAGTGATTTTTGCAGTTCGTTCCAGTCATTGGCAGCAGAGAACTGGAAGGAAACGCGGCCAAAGGAAGAATTGGCTTTGGGGGTGACCAGTGAGATATACCTTCTGGAGCGCGTGCTACGGGTGGGTGCTGCTACGGTGACCAGTGAGCTGAGATAAGGCGGGGCTTTACCTAGCAGAGACTTGTAGATGACCTGGAGCCAGTGGGTTTGGCGATGGGTATGAAGCGAGGGCCAGGCAGTGGTGGGTAGTATATGGGGCTTTGGTGACCAAACGGATGGCACTGTGATAGACTGCATCTGTCACACCCTGACCTTAGAGTTTTTTATGTCTCTATTTTGGTTTGGTCAGGGTGTGATTTGGGTGGGCATTCTATGTTCCGAAGTCCAGGATCGGTAGGATGGTCAGTTGTACGAGGCTATGTTTGGCAGCATGAGTGAAGGAATAGGAATGTTGCGAAATAGGAAGCCGATTCTAGATTTAATTTTGGATTGGAGATGCTTAATGTGAGTCTGGAAGGAGAGTTTACAGTCTAACCAGACACCTAGGTATTTGTAGTTGTCCACATATTCTAAATCAGATCTGTACAGAGTAGTGATGCTGGATGGTCGGGCAGGAGCGGGCAGCAATCGGTTGAAGAGAATGCATTTGTTCGTATTAAGATAAGAAGAATAACCTCATACAATGCAATGAAGATTATATTCACCTGAAGTGCTGGTACTGTTTGAACTGTAGCAGCTTCCTGAATTTCGGAGTCAGGTGTTGTTACCAGCCATAGCTTTCCACCAGCACCGTACCATCCTCCAGTCCAACCAGCTTTGGAATGTTGACCCCTGTCACAGTGCTGTCCTTCACAACATCAGCAATCTCAGACAAAGTGTTCCCTCTGGTCTTTCTGAAGCGCTGCTTGATGAGGCCAAAGCACCAGCCGGGGGCAAACTTGGTGTGGCCTGTGATCAGGAAGTGAAGGTCCAAACTGTGGTGGAGCTTGTGCGTGGTCTGCCAGGCACAATACCAGAGCACAAACGTGTTCTTGTTTTGGCCACTGCAGTTATCACAATTCAGGGCCACAAGTGATTCCCAAACTCCTTAGTTGGTGAAGAAATGGTGCATGTAGTTGATGACTGCACTGCTGCCTTTGCTGGATGACATGCCTTCATCAATCAAGTAGTTGATTTGTTGTGTTATTCCTTCACAGCAGACACCAAACAAGCCACACTTGTGAGGAGTTAAAAGGTAGATTGGGCTTGACAATCTGGACCCTCTATTTCTGAAACTATCCGCCGCCATTGTCGCAACCCCTATTACCAGCCTGTTCAACCTCTCTTTCATATCGTCTGAGATCCCCAAGGATTGGAAAGCTGCCGCAGTCATCCCCCTCTTCAAAGGGGGAGACACCCTGGACCCAAACTGTTACAGACCTATATCCATCCTGCCCTGCCTATCTAAGGTCTTCGAAAGCCAAGTCAACAAACAGGTCACTGACCATCTCGAATCCCACCGTACCTTCTCCGCTGTGCAATCTGGTTTCCGAGCCGGTCACGGGTGCACCTCAGCCACACTCAAGGTACTAAACGATATCATAACCGCCATCGATAAAAGACAGTACTGTGCAGCCGTCTTCATCGACCTTGCCAAGGCTTTCGACTCTGTCAATCACCATATTCTCATCGGCAGACTCAGTAGCCTCGGTTTTTCGGATGACTGCCTTGCCTGGTTCACCAATTACTTTGCAGACAGAGTTCAGTGTGTCAAATCGGAGGGCATGCTGTCCGGTCCTCTGGCAGTCTCTATGGGGGTGCCACAGGGTTCAATCATCCGGCCGACTCTTATCTCTGTATATATCAATGATGTTGCTCTTGCTGCGGGCGATTCCCTGATCCACCTCTACGCAGATGACCCCATTCTATATACTTCCGGCCCGTCCTTGGACACTGTGCTATCTAACCTCCAAACGAGCTTCAATGCCATACAACACTCCTTCCGTGGCCTCCAACTGCTCTTAAACGCTAGTAAAACCAAATGCATGCTTTTCAACCGTTTGCTGTCTGCACCCGCACGCCTGACCAGCATCACCACCCTGGATGGTCCCGACCTTGAATATGTGGACATCTATAAGTACCTAGGTGTCTGGCTAGACTGTAAACTCTCCTTCCAGACTCATATCAAACATCTCCAATCGAAAATCAAATCAAGAGTCGGCTTTCTATTCCGCAACAAAGCCTCCTTCACTCACGCCGCCAAACTTACCCTAGTAAAACTGACTATCCTACCGATCCTCGACTTCGGCGATGTCATCTACAAAATTGCTTCCAACACTCTACTCAGCAAACTGGATGCAGTTTATCACAGTGCCATCCGTTTTGTCACTAAAGCACCTTATACCACCCACCACTGCGACTTGTATGCTCTAGTCGGCTGGCCCTCGCTACATATTCGTCGCCAGACCCACTGGCTCCAGGTCATCTACAAGTCCATGCTTGGTAAAGCTCCGCCTTATCTCAGTTCACTGGTCACGATGGCAACACCCATCCGTAGCACGCGCTCCAGCAGGTGTATCTCACTGATCATCCCTAAAGCCAACACCTCATTTGGCCGCCTTTCGTTCCAGTTCTCTGCTGCCTGTGACTGGAACGAATTGCAAAAATCGCTGAAGTTGGAGACTTTTATCTCCCTCACCAACTTCAAACATCTGCTATCTGAGCAGCTAACCGATCGCTGCAGCTGTACATAGTCTATCGGTAAATAGCCCACCCATTTTTACCTACCTCATCCCCATACTGTTTTTATTTATTTACTTTTCTGCTCTTTTGCACACCAATATCTATACCTGTACATGACCATCTGATCATTTATCACTCCAGTGTTAATCTGCAAAATTGTAATTATTCGCCTCATGCCTTTTGCACACAATGTATATAGACTCCCCTTTTTTTCTACTGTGTTATTGACTTGTTAATTGTTTACTCCATGTGTAACTCTGTGTTGTCTGTTCACACTGCTATGCTTTATCTTGGCCAGGTCGCAGTTGCAAATGAGAACTTGTTCTCAACTAGCCTACCTGGTTAAATAAAGGTGAAATAAAAATCAAATAAGTTCACCCCTCGCTGCAAGTCCTCATGCTTCAGGTGTAACCTGTGCTTGCTTGGGCCATCTCTCTTTCTAATGGGAGGCATTAGACCATTCTCCTTGTATGAATGGTGGAGGACGGTCAGGCATGTTCTACTGATGATGAAAGATAAATTCCAGATACAAATATTTTGGCATTATTATACAATAGATAGCCGTAATCACCGTCAGACACACCTGGCTAACTTGATGGGTCATGTGATCATCTAGCGAAGTGGAGTCTTTTGTTAAGACATGCTAGCTAAACAATGAACCATAATCATAATCCGTAGAGCACTAGCAATACAAACCGATTGTCAAAGCTAGCTAAAATTAACCAAATAGGTTCAATATTAGCTGGTTAGCTAGCTAACATTAAGCGATAACTTTCAATGCAAAATGGAATTCTGAGATAACATTACTCCACACAGATCATAAACGTAATGTTAGCTAGCGAGCCAGCCATCTAACAACAGCTAGCTAACTAACAGTAAGCTTTAACCTGGGGTATTTTGTTTAGACATGTAGCTAGCAAGCTCGCTAGTGAAACAATGAACCATATTCCTAATCCATAGAGCACTAGCAATACAAACCGATTGTCAAAGCTAGCTAAAGTTAATGAACCAAATAGGTTCAATATTAGCTTGTTAGCTAGCTAACATTAGGCGATAACTAGCAATGTGAAATGGAATTCTGGGATAACATTACTACACACAGATCATAAACGTAATGTTAGCTAGCGAGCCAGCCATCTAATGTCAACTAGCTAGCTAACAGTAAGCTTTTACTTAGGGTATTTTGTTTAGACATGTAGCTAGCAAGCTCGCTAGTGAAAAAATTAACCATAATCCTAATCCATAGAGCACTAGCAATACAATCTGATTGTCATAGCTAGCTAAAGTTAACCAAATAGGTTCAATATTAGCTAGTTAGCTAGCTAACATCAGGCTATAACTAGCAATGTGAAATTCTGACATAACATTACTACACACAGATCATAAACATAATGTTAGCCAGCGAGCCAGCCATCTAACGTCAGCTAGCTAGCTAGCTAACAGTAAGCTTTAACTTGCAATGAAAACAACTTTCTGACAAAATTTGAAAAATTCTAAAAGTATTTGGTTTTAAATATACTTAAGTATCAAAAGTAAAAGTATAAATCAGTTGACATTCCTTATATTAAGCAAACCGGATAGCTCAATGTTCTTGTTTTTTAAATTTACAGATAGCCAGGGGCACACTCCACACTCAGACATCGTTTACAGATAGCCAGGGGCACACTCCAACACTCAGACATCATTTACAGATAGCCAGGGGCACACTCCACACTCAGACATCGTTTACAGATAGCCAGGGGCACACTCCACACTCAGACATCGTTTACAGATAGCCAGGGGCACACTCCACACTCAGACATCGTTTACAGATAGCCAGGGGCACACTCCACACTCAGACATCGTTTATAGATAGCCAGGGGCACACTCCACACTCAGACATCGTTTATAGATAGCCAGGGGCACACTCCACACTCAGACATCGTTTACAGATAGCCAGGGGCACACTCCACACTCAGACATCGTTTATAGATAGCCAGGGGCACACTCCACACTCAGACATCGTTTATAGATAGCCAGGGGCACACTCCACACTCAGACATCGTTTACAGATAGCCAGGGGCACACTCCACACTCAGACATCGTTTATAGATAGCCAGGGGCACACTCCACACTCAGACATCGTTTACAGATAGCCAGGGGCACACTCCAACACTCAGACATAATTTACGAACAAAGCATGTGTTTAGTGAATCCACCAGATCAGATGCAGTAGGGATGACAAGAGATGTTCCCATGATGTGTGTGAATTGGACATTTTTTCTGTCCTGCTAAGCATTCAAATTGTAACAAGTACTTTTGGGTGTCAGGAAAATGTATTGAGAAATACATTTCTTTAGGAATGTAGTGAAGTAAAAGTTGTCAAAAATATGAATAGTAAAATAAAGTTCACACTGACTATGTGCAGTGCCATAAGAATCATCTTAAGCTTTATTAACCCCCACCCAAACTCTGACCATTTAACCCCCACCCAAACTCTGACCATACTCGCCCTAGCAGAGCTGTTTAAACTGTTTTCATGTTATCCAGAGTGTTGGTGGTTGTAATTGTGCTCCTGGCAACAATGTAATTACGCTTTTTTTGCTGACATTTACTGACACCAGCCATATTCAACCGGTGTTGAGCGTTAGTAAATTCATCAGTTATTCTGCGGCTCTGGCACACTCAGACGAAAGGAACATTTATATCAGGTAAAATACTGTATCTAGGCTACATCATTCTTTTCACAGAAACATATCCTCCCTTTGATGTGTTCCTCCACTGAAACCCAAGCATTAATTTCCAGACCCGGGGAGTCTATTTCATCTTGAGAAAGGGGAAAAGTAGTGACATGGTTAAGTTGCTGAAAGTAGGAAGGATGACACACTAAGATCTTGAAGCACTAGGCTTTCCTACTAGGCTTTCCTGTGGGAGCCGTTTGCCACATCTGATACAGTGATTAATCTGGGCCTGTGTTGAGGCCTTTCTCTGTTTATCTGACCAATTTAGTTTTATGGTTTGACTTGGCGTGCTGATGTTTACCCTGCACAAATCCACACATGTGAAGGAGCCACATTGGGTGCAGATAGCAGAAGCTGAGGACGCTCAGGCATTGGCTGGCTGGGGCTACTGCTGCAGGCTCTCTCCCTCTATCCCTCTCCATTCAGCAGTTTATTTCAGTGCTCTGCTGAGACACACAACATGCTCCTGTTCCTCTTTTACCACAGAGGAAATTAACATGCTTTATAAATTGTTTTGTGAGCCCTGTCTGTCCCAATTCAGAAATTGATTCCTTTCCTGTGTAAAGTTGCACCTGGGTATGTTGTGTTCTAGAGGATGGTTAGGAAAATACCAGTCCAGTCCAAAACCAGGTCATGTGATTTCCCCAGTCTCGCTCTACTGTATGATTCCCCCTCAGAACGTAGCTTGTACTCTCTACTAGCCCTCTTTAATAATAGTTCAGTAATGTTTTTTCAGTGATTCAAATCATTTCACAACTTTAGTAAAGATACTGCACTAATTAAAGACAACAGAGTGCCTACCTTTGAAACCAATGAATTCTAGCTCTCTGCATTTTATCAGTGTGGGTGGGAAGGTACTGTGCATGTCATCAGTTGAGAAGGCTTGGATGTAGAAAAAAGTTGTAGGCCTATCTGCTATATCTGTTGTAACTTTTCCCTATATTTGGTTGCATTCCAAATGGCACCATATTTACTATATAGTACACTACCTTTGACCAGACCCCTATGGATCCTTGTCAAAAGTAGTGCAATATAAAGGGCAGAGGGGGCCATTTGGGACTCATGTACAGTAGGTGTATATATTGTAAGACCAGTGTGTGTGTGTCTGTGTGCGTTTACAGGTCCTCCAGATGTATACCAGACCTGTGAGCCCAGCCTACAGGCCTGGAGTCCAGAACTCAGCCTGTATGATGCCAACGTGACGTCTCCCTGCCCTGAAACCGAGGGCTGTGTCCTGATGCTGCGCTTCCTCCACCTTGTGGTCCCTGACAGCCTCACGGTGTGGGTCACCTACATCTCAGCCGGTGGGTCCCGGGTTCATTCTAGTGGTATTCAATAGTGTACATTTAGCATTGCTGAAACTCTCCACAATACAAGCCACACATTGTGTCTACATGAATGATAATGTTTTGGCTATTCATCTGAGCAGGTAATGTGAAGTTACACCAGTTATTTGTCCTAGGTATGTATGAATAAATAAAGGGCCAAGCATGTGCATTACTCTGGAACGGCTTGATTATACAGCTTATAATTATCCACCATGTTGTCTCTACAGATAACCAGGTGATTATCAACATCGAGCTAATAACAGACACAGACGAGTCTCTTGACATGGGTCCACAGCACGTCTTCTGTGATGTGCCCCTCACCCTACATGTGCACACCGAAAAAAGGGTGGCAGCTGTCAAACTGAGCACCTTTGATGAGAAGATGGAGATTGATGCTGTTCTGCTTACTTCTGGCCCCCATAATCCTCTCTGCTCCAGTTGCCAGCCTCTGATCTACCGAGTTGTCCGGCAACCGCCGTTTTCAGGCGATCTGGTCCAGCAAACTCTGCTTACATTTACAGACAGGTACAGTAATATTGACACCGACAGATATACAGTCCCAGTCAAAAGTTTGGACACAAGTTTGGACACAAGGGTTTTTCTTTATTTTTTACTATTTTCTACATTGTAGAATAATAGTGAAGACATAACAACTATGAAATAACACATATAGAATCATGTAGTAACCATAAAAGTGTATATATGTATATTTTATATTTGAGATTCTTCAAAGTAGCCACCCTTTGCCTTGAACACAACTTTGCACACTCTTGGCATTCTCTCAACCAGCTTCATGAGGTAGTCACCTAGAATGCATTTCAATTAACAGGTGTGACTTGTTAAAAGTTAATTTGTGAAATTTCTTTCCGTCTTATTGCATTTGAGCAAATCAGTTGTGTTGTGACAAGGTATGGGTGGTATACAGAAGATTGCCCTATTTGGTAAAAGACCAAGTCTTTAAAAAAAAAAAAGACCAAATTATGGCAAGAACAGCTCAAATAACCAAAGAGAAATGACAGTCCATCATTACTTTAAGACATAAAGGTCAGTCAAGCCGGAAAATGTCAAGAACTTTGAGAGTTTCTTCAAGTTCAGTCGCAAAAACCATCAAGGGCTGTGATAAAACTGGCTCTCATGAGGACCGCCACAGGAGTGGAAGGCACAGAGTTACCTTTGCTGCAGAGGATAAGTTCTTTAGAGTTAACTGCATCTCAGATTGCAGTCCAAATAAATGCTTCACAGAGTTCAAGAAACAGACATATCGCAACATCAACTGTTTAGAAGAGACTGCGTGAATCAGGCCTTCATGGTCGAATTGCTGCAAAGAAACCACCACTAAAGGACGCCAGGGAGAAGAATAGACTTGCTTGGGCCAAGAAATACGAGCAATGAACATTAGACCAGTGGAAATCTGTCCTTTGGTCTGATGAGTCCAAATTTGAGATTTTTGGTTCCAACCGCTGTCTTTGTGAGACGCAGAGTAGGTGAACGGATGATCTCTGCATGTGTGGTTCCCATGGAGGAGGTGGTGCGATGGTGCTTTGCTGGTGACATTGTCAGTGATTTATTTAGATTTCAAGGCACACTTAACCAGCATGGCTACCACAGCAATCTGCAGCGATACGCCATCCCAACTGGTTTGCTCTTGGTGGGACTATAATTTGTTTTTCAACAAGACAACGACCCAAAACACACCTCCAGGCTGTGTAAGGGCTATTTGACCAAGAAGGAGAGTGATGGAGTGCTGCATCAGATGACCTGGCCTCCACAATCACCCAATTGAGATGGTTTGGGATGAGTTTGACTGCAGAGTAAAGGAAAAGCAGCCAACAAGTGCTCAGCATATGTGGGAACTCCTTCAAGATGGTTGGAAAAGCATTCCGGTTTAAGCTGGTTGGGAGAATGCCAAGCGTGTGCAAAGCTTTCATCAAGGCAAAGGGTGGCTCCTTTGAAGAATCTCAAATATTACATTTATTTAGATTTGTTTAACACGTTTTTGGTTACTACACGATTAAATATGTGTTATTTCATAGTTTTGATGTAGTCACTATTATTCTACGATGTAAAAATAGTAAAAATAACAACAACAAAAAACTTGAATGAGTAGGTGTGTCCAAACTACTGTACTGTATGTAGGCGCACACTCTAATAACTACTAATAACTACTAATACTTTGAACTTAGTCTGGAAATGTATCCTGTGTGGACACAGATGTATTGTTTTGAGGTCATGTACCACTTCTCCAAGAAGTGGACTTAAGAATACACACACACACACAAAAAGAATCACGATCAAAGTATAATTTATGTCACTTACAAAGACCATACATAATCGTCTGTAGCCCCAGAAACTGAGATTTGTGTCATTATCAAGTATTTCGGTGTGGCACCGTTTTCGCAACACAGAACCAAATGTATTCAACATTCCTTTTAGCACCAGCTACTGATACAAATCAACATCAAGGGCGTTATTTAATGAACCGTTTTCAGAGGATTCCGGCATACGTCAAACCATTTTAATCTCATGCAGTGAGAAAAGGTGTTCAATTGTTTATCTGCATCCAGTTTTGCATTACACATAACATAAGTAAGCCCCCTAAACATTAAGATATTTTCCAACTCGCATATATTTTTTAAATTCTGTTCCAGCTTACTTTTATTCATTAGAGTCAGCTTGTATTTGGTATTAGTATCATACACATTTTTTTGTGGATGATTTTGTAGTTTTCCACTAACACTTTCTGGGATATTGTGGCTTTTCAAGCACTTGCAGGAGTAGGTGGATGTGCTTAAGAGGTCACATTGAGGAATACATTTGGTTTCATCTCTAAAAGTTCCACAAGTGGCTGTAAGTGCAAAAAGATGTAAAAAACCAAGGGGAATTAAGTTATGTGGAGGGAAGAGGAGGGCAGAGAGGTTGTGTTTGGGGGAAGGCAGTCGCTGGAATATAAACCAAATTTGACCAGCAAAAACAGTAAACACCTGTGGCTCTTTGGAGCTGTTGCTCAGCCATTTCCTCTCACTGAAGGCTCTGTACTGTATGCTCATCATGGTTAGTGTATGATAAGTGAGAGGCCTGTCATTTGGAGGAAGAGGTAAAGAGAGAGAAGTGGAGTGCATTGCAGGAGAGAAATGAAAGAAAGGCTAAGAATTGTGACTGTGAGTCTACACTGCCACCAAGAGGTATAGCTGGCAAAACAAGATAGTTTTGCACTTGATATCCTAATCCTTAAATATGTGACTCTCGTTTTTGGTCTATTAGGAGTTTTAAAAAAAAACACCTTTGGGGTATGTGTGAAATAGGTGTAGGATAAAGTTATGTTGTTATTAGTCCATGGACAAGAATGTATTATTTTCCCCTGACCCTCATAGCCTAGTTTCTGCTAACTAGTGGTTCATAAACATTTAACTTGTACATTAATAACTGATTGTATCATTCCCAAAACAACCCTAAATCTAAGCCCTTAAATAAAAAAACACACTGGCTCCTCCAGTGGTATGCTAGATAGAGCGGGCTCTTAGAGTTGATCCATAATTAATAAGGGTAATTTGTAGTGGGAGGAAATCAGACACGTCTGAGAGAGTAGAGGATGTGCATTTTTGTAGGCATTCTTTACAGCTGGCCGGAGACAATGGTAATCTAGGAGGGCTGCCGGGAAATCAAAGGTAGGCTCTTTTTATAGTTTGGAGCTGACTAAAACAGGTCAATAGCTCTGGGACAGGAGGTATGATATCACTGTACCCACCGTACCTCCTGTTTAGGTTGAAGGTCACTGCTTCCTACAGCAAGCATAGATGACTAGGTGACTCTGGACACAGATACACAAGAACAATCTGTTTCTTATTGTGTATCTATGTGCACTGTCATTTCCATATAACCTTGCTGTTCAAAATGGTTATTTGACAATAATAGCTATCGGTTTAGTTTAGTCATTTTGTATCTCTATGCAACAATTCCACCTGGAAATAATCTGAAATGTCAATTATGTCTTTAATTCTAAAGGAATACAATTCCATGAGACAAAAATTCAGTTAGAAAGCTGTTTATACATGAATGCTGCATGTTTTGATGTGTTCATACAGTGATATTGAAAAGGACATGGAGTACCAGTACAGAGTTCAGGTGGAAGCAGACGGTCTTCTCAGTGAGCTCTCCCCACCTCTCCTCTACACCCATGGAGCTGCCTACTGCGGTGACGGACTACTCCAGGGGTCAGTCAGTTTACACAGTATTCACATCCCAGATGAAGTGCCTTGAGAGTGTATTCATACTCTTTGACTTATTCCACATTTTGTTGTGTTACAGCCTGAATTTAAAATGGATTAAATTGTTTGTTTTTCTAACCCATCGACACACAATACCCCATAATGACAAAGTGAAAACATGTATTTAGACAGTTTTGCAAATTTATTGAAAATTAGGTTTACGTCACAATTGTAACTTGGCCACTCAGGAATATTCACTGTCTTCTTGGTAAGCAACTCCAGTGTAGATTTGGTGTTGTGTTTTAGGTTATTGTCCTGCTGAAAGGTTAATTCATCTCCCAGTGTCTCGTGGGAAGCAGACTGAATCTGGTTTGCCTGTTCTTAGCTCCATTCAGTTTCTGCTTTATCCTTGAAAACTCCACGGTCCTTAACGATTACAAGCATACACATAACATGATGGAGCCACCACTATGCTTGAAAATATGGAGAGTGGTGTTCAGTAATGTGTTGTATTGGATTTTCCCAAACGTAACACTTTGTATTCAGGAGAAAAGTGAATTGCTTTCCCATATTTTTTGCAGTATTACTTTAGTGCCTTTTTGCAAACAAGATGCACGTTTTGAGATATTTGTATTCTGTGCAGGCTTCCTTTCATTCACTCTGTCAATTAAGTTAGTATTGTGGAGTAAATACAATGTGTGGATCCATCGTCAGTTTTCTCTTATCACAGCCATTTAACTCTGGAACTGTTTTAATGTCACCATTGGCCTCATGGTGAAATCCCTGAGCGTTTTCCTTCGTCTCCTGCAATTGAATTAGCCTGTATTTTTGTAGTGACTGGGTGTATTGATACACCATCCAAAGTGTAATTAATAACTTCCCGATGCTCAAAGAGATATTCAATGTCTGCTTTTGGATAAAAGCGTCTGCTAAATGGCATATATTATTATTATTATTATTATTATTTATTTTTACCCATCTCCCAATAGGTGCCCTTCTTTGTGAAACATTGAAAAACCTCCCTGGTCTTTGTGGTTACATCTGTGTTTGAAATGCACTGCTCGACTGAGCGACCTTACATATAATTGTACAAGGCATAAAGCTTAATTTCCAAGCTTTAGAAAGCATACTTCTGAGCCTAACTTAGAAGACAAAGCATGAACAAAGAGATGCCTATTAAGCCAGAGGCTTAGAAGCCCAGGATGCCTGGATACAGGATGAGAGAGAACAAAGGCACGTAATAAAATGTATAACACCTGAAGGTGTAACCTTTCAACCCAAAACCAACCACCATTGACCAATCAAATGATACCAATTTTACAGAGTAAGGCCCAATCTCCACAGGGTGTCACAGAAATTAAAGGCTTGTGTCGGGTATGAGACCAACATAAATAAGACAGAATTCCTGGGAAGACAATAAAACCTTCTTGCATGGAGTAATTCAGAGGTCACCCTGTACAGAAACAAGTTACCACATATATAATACATCCATATAGATAGCATCAGAGTTATTCTCAGTGAACAACTTTCATATAGAAATCAAACATGGATACTATCGTATTATTCTATCATATTCAATAGTCAGTTCTCTGAATTCTGTAATAGACAGATACATTTTGGCCACTCAGGGCGAAGGGCTGACTAGTCCTTGGGCATTGTTCTTTGTGCACTACTTGTGTTACTGAACCACTTGACATGCAACTCCTGGTAACAGAGAACATATACATTCGGGCAGTGCCTACAGTACATTATCAAGTGTGCAAGTGAAGCCAAACTACAGTATACTCATATAGGTCATACTTATTGGTCTCTCTCAGTGGAGAATGTAGTGAAATCAAAGGATATGTGTGTTTGTAATGAAAATGTATAGACTATGGAGATGACTGATCCTTGCTGTCTCTGTGTCTGTAGGACAGAGGACTGTGATGATGGCAATCTGTTGGATGGTGATGGCTGCTCTAAGAAGTGCCACATGGAGTCAGGCTTCAACTGCAATGGTGAGTGAAGAACAGACAAGAGCACTCTCCTAATCCTGGTCTCAGTCTACAGTCTGTGGAATGACCACAACAGAAACCCACCTAGACGAGGAGTGTATTCATTACAGTACGTCTTGCAACAGAGACAGGTCACAACTTAACAAAACAAACTAAGTAAGTAACAAAGTAAAGATGAATCACTTCATTAATTGTTTTACATTTGATTGATGAGCCTTGTATAAACATCAAACACAACATTACACATCAATATACACTATACACATCAATATACACATCAATGTTAACATCAATACACGAAAAGCAAAAGACAAACATCTTCATTAGCTCCATGCACTAACTCCATGCACTGATTTCATATCACAAATACTGTCATTTGTACTTTTAATACTTTTAGCAAAAAAAAATGTATCGTTAATTTACAATTTGTAGAAACTATGAGAACAGGTTCAGAACTTTGTTGAAACATCACAGCACAGTTGAAAAATATATGTCAAATAGAACAAAGCTGGATGTTGTTCAGAGAGAGATGGGAGGGATTGAGTGGAGCTGAATGGTGGGACTAAAAACAACAAGACAACTAATGTAAAATATACTGTGTCCATAAGATGTATGTAGGTTCAGAACTTTTGTGAAAGAGCACAGTTAAAAATATATGCCAAAACTGGATGGTCTTCAAGCAATATCATAACCGCCATCGATAAGAGACATTACTGTGCAGCCGTATTCATCGACCTGGCTAAGGCTTTCGACTCTGTCAATCACAACATTTTTATTGGCAGACTCAACAACCTTGGTTTTTCAAATGATTGCCTCGCTTGGTTCACCAACTACTTCTCCGATAGAGTTCGGTATGTCAAATCGGAGGGCCTGTTGTCCGGACTTCTGGCAGTCTCTATGGGGGCGCCACAGGGTTCAATTCTCAGGCAGACTTTCTTCTCTGTATACATCAATGATGTCGCTCTCGCTGCTGGTGATTATTTGATCCACCTCTACGTAGACGACACCATTCTGTATACTTCTGGCCCTTCTTTGGACACTGTGTTTAACTAACCTCCAGTTGAGCTTCAATGCCATACAACTCTCCTTCCGTGGACTCCAACTGCTCTTAAATGCAAGTAAAACTAAATGCATGCTCTTCAACCGATCACTGCCCGCACCTGCCCGCCCGTCCAGCATCACTACTCTGGACGGTTCTGACTTAGAATATATGGACAACTACAAATACCTAGGTGTCTGGTTAGACTGTAAATTCTCCTTCCAGACTCACATTAAACATATCCAATCCAAAATTAAATCTAGAATCAGCTTCCTATTTCGCATCAAAGCATCCTTCACTCATGCTGCCAAACATACCCTCGTAAAACTGAACATCCTACCGATCCTTGACTTTACAATATAGCCTCCAACACTCTACTCAACAAATTTGATGCAGTCTATCACAGGGCCATCCATTTTGTCACCAAAGCCCCATATACTACCCACCACTGCGACCTGTATGCTCTCGTTGGCTGGCCCTCGCTTCATACTCGTCGCCAAACCCACTGGCTCCAGGTCATCTACAAGTCTCTGTTAGGTAAAGCCCCACCTTATCTCAGCTCACTGGTCACCATAGCAGCACCCACCCGTAGCATGCGCTCCAGCAGGTATATCTCACTGGTCACCCCCAATGCCAATTCTTCCTTTGGCCGTCTTTCCTTCCAGTTCTCTGCTGCCAATTACTGGAACTAACTGCAAAAATCTCTGAAGCTGGAGACTCTTACCTCCCTCACTAGCTTTAAGCACCAGCTGTCAGAGCATCTCACAGATCACTGCACCTGTACATAGCTCATCTGTAAATAGCCCATCCAATCTACCCTATCCCCATACTGTATTTATTTATTTATCTTGCTCCTTTGCACCCCAGTATCTCTACTTGCACATTCATCTTCTGCACACCCTACCATTCCAGTGTTTAATTGCTATATTGTAATTACTTCGCCACCAAGGCCTATTTATTGCCTTACCCCTCTTATCCTACCTCATTTGCACATGCTATTTATAGATTTTTCTACTGTATTATTGAATGTATGTTTGTTTATTCCATGTGTAACTCTGTGTTGTTGTATGTGTCAAACTGCTTTGCTTTATCTTGGCCAGGTCGCAGTTGCAAATGAGAATTTGTTCTCAACCAGCCTACCTGGTTAAATAAAGGTGAAATTAAAAATAAAAATAGATACAGTGCATTCGGAAAGTATTCAGACCCCTTGACTTTTTCCACATTTTGTTACGTTACAGCCTTATTCTAAAATGTATTAAATTGTTTTTTACCCTCATCAATCTACACACAATACCCCATAATGACAAAGCAAAAACAGTTTGACATTTTTGCTAATTTATAAATAATAATAAAAAATATATATCATATTTACATAAGTATTAACACCCTTTACTCAGCACATTGTTGAAGCACCTTTGGCAATGATTACAGCCTCAAGTCTTTGTGGATGTGACAAGCTTGGCACCCCTGTATTTGGGGAGTTTCTCCCATTCTTCTCTGCAGATCCTCTCAAGCTCTGTCAGATTGGCTATTTCGAGTTCTCTGTAGAGATGTTCGATCGGGTTCAAGTCCTGGCTCTGGCTGGGCCACTCAAGGACATTCAGAGAATTGTCTCGAAGCCACTCCTGCGTTGTCTTGTTTGTGTGCTTAGGCTTATTGTCTTGTTGGAAGGTGAACCTGTCGCTGAAAAACATCCACACAGCATGAAGCTGCTACCACCATGCTTCACCGTTGGTATGGTGCCAGGTTTCCTCCAGATGTGACGCTTAGCATTCAGGTCAAAGAGTTCAATCTTGGTTTCATCAGATCAGAGAATCTTGTTTCTCATGGTCTGAGACTCTTAAGTGCCTTTTGGCAAACTCCAAGCGGGATGTCATGTGCCTTTTACTGAGGATTGGCTTCCCTCTGGCCACTTTACCATGATGTCCTGATTGGTGGAGTGCTGTAGAGATAGGTATCCTTCTGGAAGGTTCTCCAATCTCCACAGAGGAACTCTAGAGCTCTGTTAGAGTGACCATCGGGTTCTTGGTCACCTCCCTGACCAAGGCCTTTCTCCCCCAATTGCTCAGTTTGGCCGAGCAGCCAGCTCTGGTGGTTCCAAACTTCTTCCATTTAAGAATGATGGAGGCCACTATGTTCTTGGGGATCTTCAATGCTGCAGAAATGTTTTAGTACCTTTCCCCAGATCTGTGCCTCGACAGAATCCAGTCTCGGAGCTATACAGACAATTCCTTCGACCCAGTGGTGGAAAAAGTACCCAAACTTCATACTTGAGTAAAAGTATAGATACCTTAATAGACAATGACTGAAGTAAAAGTGAAAGTCACCCAGTAAAATACTACTTGAGTAAAAGTCTAAAAGTATTTGGTTTTAAATAAACTTAAGTATCAAAAGTAAAAGTATAAATAATATCACATTCCTTATTTTAAGCAAACCGGATAGCACAATTTTCTTGTTGATTTTAAATTTACGGATAGCCAGGGGCACACTCCAACACTCAGACGCCATTTACAAACAAAACATGTGTTTAGTAAATCCACCAGATCAGGCACCACAGGGATGACAAGGGATGTTCTCTTTATAAGTGTGTGAATTGGAAAAAAATTATGTCCTGCTAAGCATTCAAAATGTAACGAGTACTTTTGGGTATCAGGGAAAATGTATGGAGTACATAATAAGTACATCATTTTCTTTAGGAATGTAGTGAAGTAAAAGTTGAATATTTAAAAATATGAAGCCCCAAAAAACGACTTAAGTAGTACTTTAAATTATTTTTACTTAAATACTTTACACCACTGCTTCGACCTCATGGTTTTTGCTCTGACATGCACTGTCAACTGTGGGACCTTATATAGACAGGTGTGTGCCTTTCCAAATCATGTCCAATCAATTGAATTTACCACAGGTGGACTCCAATCATAGAAACATCTCAAGGATGATCAATGCAAACAGGATGCACCTGAGCTCAATTTCAAGTCCCATAGCAGAGGGTTTAAATACTTAGGTATTCTTGTTTTTAGTATTTTATCCCCTTTTTCCACCAATTTTGATCTTGTCTCATCGCTGGGACTTCCCAAATGGGGTCGGGAAGCTAAGATTGTGTCCTCCGAAACATGATCCGCCAAACTGCGCTTCTTAACACCCGCCTGCATAACCTGGAAGCCAGCTGCGCCAATGTGTCGGAGGAAACACCGTTCAACTGACAACCCAAGATCCACCTACAGGTGCCCGACCCGCCACAAGGAGTAGCCACAACGAGTCGCCGGTTGATTGTGATACAGCCTGGGATCGAACCCAGGTCTGTAGCGACACCTCTAGCACTGCGATGCAGTGTCTTAGACCGCTGCACCACTCAGGAAGGCCAGCTGTTTTTTCTTTGTAATACATTTGCAAAAAAATCTATAAACCTGTTTTCGCTTTGTCATTATAGGTATAGTGTGTCAATTGCTGAGTATTTTTTTTTTCATCTAATCCGTTTTAGAATAAGGCTGTAACGTAACAAAATGTGGAAAAAGTCAACGGCCTGAATACTTTCGGAAGGCACTGTAGATGGGAGGGATTGAGGGTAGCTGAAGGATGGGATTAAAAACAAACAAAAGATAACTATTGTAAAATACATTATGTCTGTAAAATGTACAGCATATGGTATGTATAATGTCATGTTCTGACCATAGTTCTGTTATTTTATTCTTTGTTTTGGTATGGTCAGAGCGTGAGTTGGGGTGGGCAGTCTATGTTTGTTTTTCTATGTTGGTTTTTGTGTTCGGCCATGTATGGTTCTCAATCAGAGGCATGTGTCATTAGTTGTCTCTGATTGAGAATCATACTTAGGTAGCCTGGGTTTCACTTTTGGTTGGTGGGTGTTTGTTTTCTGTGTCTGTGTTTGTCACCACACAGGACTGTTTCATTTATGCACGTTATTTTTGTTTTGTTCGATTGTTCAGTTGTTTTGTTAATAAATCATTATGGACACTTACCACGCTGCATTTTGGTCCGATCCCTGCTACACCTCCTCAGACGAAGAGGAGGAAATCCGTTACATATAAGCTGGAAGCAGAAGCCTAACTGTTGTTGTCTATTAGTTTACTCCAATTAGGGGAGGGGTGGTAGGGTTAGGGGAAAATAATAAAATAAGATATAAATATATATTCACAAAAAATATATATTGAGTATTGGAAATAATGCAGACAATTACACTGATGGAAGCTACAATCTGTCTGCAACATTAAAGCTGATCTACCACTTTAAAACAGGTTCATTAAATAAACAAAATACTGTCATTTGTAGTCATTCTGTGCTTAACCATCTCAATTTATCCAAACTATGCATTGTGCATACATTAATCTAATATAATTATAAAGTTTACTACAGCTAGCTTGTTTTGATTTCCACAACAAAACAATGCTGTCAAGCTGACACTGCCTTGTCTCTGGTATTCATTCAGAGACTTGACATGCTAAAAGTAGAAATTGCACAGTAACAACAGCAAATGTCAACCTCATAGTTGTGATGTTGCCTATAATTTTATCCACCATGCTGGGGGATTGTTTTGTACACTTCCTTTATCATCATGCACTTAGTTAAAGAAATGTGTTTTCTTAATAGAAAATGTGTCATTTGACACACAATATAAATCACAAGGAAGTAAGCCTAACGGTTACAGAGTAACTAAGATAATTCAATGGATTTACATGATTTATTCTCACATACTGTATTTTAGCAAGTTGTCAAAGTAAGTGAAGGGACACATTTTGAGTATGTCCAAAATGGCAGCCTATTCCCTTCATAGTGCACTACTTTTAACCAGAGTAGAGTAGGGTAGAGTATTACTTTAAATTGCAACTTGGGAAATTGTTTCATCACCTCAAGCATCATCAATGATTTTGGGGACAAGACAAGGATAAATTCTTAAATACATAATAATAAATACAAACATTAAGCAGTGGATTATAAAGTGAATAGGGTGCCATTTGGGATGCATATTTGGGAATCTATTACTTAGCTAGTACGTCAACACCCCCTCAGTTTTGTCAGGGGAGAAATAATGAATCGATTCCATGAAGGTTCAGAGATGCCGTGACTGAAAGAGTTATATTTTCTTTGGGAATAAAAGGCATGACTAGCAGGAAAAGAACTTTGGCAAAAAAACAGATTATAAATTGCAATTTAAAAAATGGAATCATTGCACCATTCAAGATAGTGCCTCATTCTCACTCACATATTTGCTTCCATGTTTGGGTATTCTGATGCTTGACAAGTTAACTCCTACAACACAAGACTGGATCATGATGTCAATGTATCTGAAGCATGAACATCAACTTGTATTATCCTGAAAGTGATATTGCTTTGACAAACAACTGAAGTAAAAACACATTTATCATTGTCACAGGGGTTGTTGTCTTTTGTACTGTATATTATGGTCAGTGCACAATATCCAAACAACCTGCTATGATGATAATATGGTTTGATTCCATATTGTCTAGACTGTTTATTTTTGAGACATAGTTCCTTGGATTATTTATTCCAATTCAACACCTTGTCAGTGACTAAACTCTCCTACCCATGCAGCTGTATGTAACTAACAGGGCCAAATCCAGCCTCTGATGTTAAAGTTCACACATTATAAATGTTTGGTGTATTACATAGTGCTTTGCTGTTTTATTCTCTGTCTGAACCATTGTCACACCTCTTTATTGAACTACATCTTTCCGGGAATGTTTTCTGATGACAGCATCTCCTTATTGTAATACAATGCAATCTCCCCAGCAGACTGTTCCTTTGGTCTGAGTCCTGTTTGACCAGCGCCCTCTGAGTCCTCTTTAAAAAGTAGTGCACTATGAAGGGAATAGGTTGCCATTTGGGACGCACACTTGTTCACCACATATCTTTCCCATTGTTTCCCCTAGGTGAACCCAGCCTGTGCTACATCTTTGAGGGTGATGGTATGTGTGAGGAGTTTGAGAGGGGCTCCAGCGTACAGGACTGTGGTTACTTCACCCCTCATGGGTACAGTGACCAGTGGGCCTCCACCGCAGCAGCCTCCCATCAGGACCAAAGCAGCTGCCCTGCCCTGGCAGCCACCGGAGAGCCCTCGCTTACCAAGGTAGCAGTGCTTTCCTCTGCCCTGTCCCCCACCTCTTGGATACAGATGTTATCTTTCTGTAAATGTGACAGTACTGAGTGTTTTGAATGTTTGGTAACACTTGATTTGGATAGTCCCAAGTAGATGGTTTGTAGATGGTTTGTAGATGTCCAATAACTGTCTATATATATAGACAGTTATTGGACAAAAATATTTTATTTTACCCCATTTTTCTCCTCAATTTCGTGATATCCAATTGTGATCCAATTACAATCTTGTCTCATCACTGCAACTCCGCAATGGGCTCAGGAGACGAAGATCGAGTCATGCATCCTCCGAAACATGACCCACCAAGTCGCGCTTCTTAACACCCGCTCGCCTAACCCGGAAGCCAGCTGCACCATTGTGTCGGAAGAAATACCTACGACCGAGTCAGCTTGCAGGTGCCCGACCCACCACAAGGAGTCGCTCGAGTGTGATGAGCCAAGTAAATCCCCCCCGGCCAAACCCTCCCCTAACCCGGACAACACCGGGCCAATTGTGTGCCGCCCTATGGGACTCCCCGGTGTCAACAACATTTCAACTAACTGTCCACTAGCCCTATCCCTATCCCTAACCCCAACCCTTATCCTAACTTTAAACTTAACCCTTACCCTAGCCCCAACCCTAACCTTTACCCTTATTCTAAACCTAACCGTAACCTTAGCAGGCATTTGCTTATGAACAGATAGTTTGTTGATAGTATAACCATCTGTATATCATGGGACTATCCAAATAAAGTGTGACCAAAGGTTTTCAATAATTAATGTATGATTCCCCTTCTATTAAAGCTGTGCAAGCCCCAGTACCTGGAGATGAATGAGAAACTGTCACATGACATATGGGTTCCATGCACGGCCCAGTCGTACACTCAGACCTACTACGATGAGGAAGATACAGTATGGCTAAAGGTTGAGTACTCCAGTCCACCACAGAGGATACTTGGGGCACCTTTTTCCCTTTATAGTGCACTACTTTTGACAAACTTTTGACAAACTATTCATAACCTTCTCTAAAGTAATGTTCCAACGGTCATTTGTTATGTTTCACGGCACATCTTTGTACTTTCTCCCAATTTGTCATGCCGCGTTTGTCACAGTATTGTCCTGTTTCTGTTGTCATTCTTTCATTACCATGCAATCTAATTACCATTGAAGTGGGGGACATTCAGGAACCGATTATTGAACAGTTGAACTCATTTGGTTGTTGTCATAATAACTCTAATTGTTTGCCCAGGTGGGATTTACGCAACCTGGAGTCGCCGCGTCTGTCATCATCTATCTGGCCTCGGACGGAGCCTGGCCTGGAGAGCAGTGCAGGAAAACAGTCACCGTCCAACTGTGTGATACTGGTGGCAGAAACCACTCCCTGGGTATGAACTTGAACTACCGGTCCTCAAAGGATGACTGACTGTTTGAATTAACATTCAAAGATGCCTCAAGATGTCTTCACATATGCAGTATGTAGGGTTAGGGTTATGGCTGGTTACAGTGATGAACATATGATGTTTAAAAAGTGTACTGAGTAAGCATCCGTGTGTTATTCCTGTCTGGGGCTCTATCTCAATTCCTCGCATCCCATCTCCTTGGCTCCTTCTCAACTGTAGTTGAGAACAAGGTCCCTCCCCTTGGACCTTCTTGTCCAATATGTTTTCAGAAGAAGATGAAGAATTGAGGAATGATTCATTGAAAAAGGGACTGTGTCTGTCCTCAGGTTCCTTTGAGCTGTCGTGTCAGCAGAATCCTCTAGTGGTGAACGTGACACACAACCTGAGTCAACCCTTCTTCCTGACCACCGCTGTTATCCTCAACTTCTCCTCGCCATTCGTTGCCGTGACGGGAGTCGCTCTGCGCACGTCATGTCACTTCAGCGCATTTGCCCTCACTGGGTGCGCTGAGGGTGGGGTCTCATAGGGCTTCCACATGCACACACACACATACATGCACATGCTTGCATGTCCATACGTACATGTACAAGCACATGTGTACACACACACTCTCAGTCAGGTATACACACACACATACCAACACATATAATAGCACACACACACACCCACACACAAACACATACACGCAATAAAACACACAACAAATCAAATGTTATTGGTCACATACACATTTCTTTGCTGATGTTATTGCAGGTGTAGCAAAATGCTTGTGTTCCTAGCTCCAACAGTGCACTAGTATCTAACAATTCACAACAATACACACAAATCTAAAAGTAAACGAATGGAATTAAGAAATATATAAATATTAGGACGAGCAATGTCGGAGTGGCATTGACTAAAGTATAGTAGAATAGAATACAGTATATACTGTACATATGAGATGAGTAAAGCAGTATGTAAACATTATTAAAGTGACTAGTGTTCCATTTTCAAACTGACCAGTGATTCCATGTATATGTATATAGGCCAGCAGCCTCTAAGGTGCAGGGTTGAGTATCATAATTGTACACACACACACACACACACACACACACACACACACACACACACACACACACACACACACACACACACACACACACACACACACACACACACACACACACACACACACACACACACACACACACACACACACACACACACACACACACAAAGAGTGTGCTATGTGATACCATATCTGTTGAGGATTCAAATAATCAACATTACTCAGCTTATACTTTTCCCTCTGTGTTTCTTCTCTCCCTCTGTGTGTGTGTGATCGTGGTGGCCCAGCTGTTCACGGCGGCCCTGCCAGATGGACACATGCAGTCCTCCTCAGTTGGAGCATGCCTCTGTCACCTGCAGCCCCGTGACAGAGAGGACTGAGACCTCTCACTGCACTGTCCACTGTCATCCAGGTTTCATCCTCACTGTGCTCAGTGGCAAGGGTAATCCACCCTTTCAGGTAAGGACAACACTAGGATCCGACTAGGGTCTTACCACATCAGGTAAACACAACACTAGGATTAGACTAGGGTTTTACCCCATCAGGTAAGAATAACTCTAGGATTAGACTAGGGTCTTACCACATCAGGTAAACACAACACTAGGATCCGACTAGGGTCTTACCACATCAGGTAAACACAACACTAGGATTAGACTAGGGTCTTACCCCATCAGGTAAGAATAACTCTAGGATTAGACTAGGGTCTTACCCCATCAGGTAAACACAACACTAGGATTAGACTAGGGTCTTACCCCATCAGGTAAGAATAACTCTAGGATTAGACTAGGGTCTTACCCCATCAGGTAAACACAACACTAGGATTAGACTAGGGTCTTACCCCATCAGGTAAGAATCAAGAATAGGTCTTACCCCATCAGGTAAACACAACACTAGGATTCGACTAGGGTCTTACCCCATCAGGTAAACACAACACTAGGATTAGACTAGGGTCTTACCCCATCAGGTAAACACAACACTAGGATTAGACTAGAGTCTTACCCCATCAGGTAAGAATAACTCTAGGATTTGACTAGGGTCTTACCCCATCAGGTAAACACAACACTAGGATTAGACTAGGTCTTACCCCATCAGGTAAGCACAACTCTAGGATTAGATTAGGGTTTTACCCCATCAGGTACGCGCAACACTAGGATTAGACTAGGGTCTTACCCATCAGGTACGCACAACACTAGGATTAGACCAGGGTCTTACCCCATCAGGTACGCACAACACTAGGATTAGACTACAGTCTTACCCCATCAGGTAAACACAACACTAGGATTAGATTTTACCCCATCAGGTAAGAATAATTCTAGGATTCGACTAGGGTCTTACCCCATCAGGTAAACACAACACTAGGATTAGACTAGGTCTTACCCCATCAGGTAAACACAACACTAGGATTAGACTAGGGTCTTACCCCATCAGGTAAACACAACACTAGGATTAGACTAGGTCTCACCCCATCAGGTAAGAATAACTCTAGGATTCGACTAGGGTCTTACCCCATCAGGTAAACACAACACTCGGATTAGACTAGGGTCTTACCCCATCAGGTAAACACAACACTAGGATTAGACTAGGGTCTTACCCCATCAGGTAAGAATCACTCTAGTATTCGACTAGGGTCTTACCCCATCAGGTAAACACAACACTAGGATTCGACTAGGGTCTTACCCCATCAGGTAAACACAACACTAGGATTAGACTAGGTTTTACCCCATCAGGTAAACACAACACTAGGATTAGACTAGAGTCTTACCCCATCAGGTAAGAATAACTCTAGGATTTGACTAGGTCTTACCTCATCAGGTAAACACAACACTAGGATTAGACTAGGGTCTTACCCCATCAGGTAAGCACAACTCTAGGATTAGATTAGGGTTTTACCCCATCAGGTACGCGCAACACTAGGATTAGACTAGGGTCTTACCACATCAGGTACGCACAACACTAGGATTAGACCAGGGTCTTACCCCATCAGGTAAACACAACACTAGGATTAGACTAGGGTCTTACCCCATCAGGTACGCACAACACTAGGATTAGACTACAGTCTTACCCCATCAGGTAAACACAACACTAGGATTAGATTTTAACCCATCAGGTAAGAATAATTCTAGGATTCGACTAGGGTCTTACCCCATCAGGTAAACACAACACTAGGATTAGACTAGGGTCTTACCCCATCAGGTAAACACAACACTAGGATTAGACTAGGGTCTCACCCCATCAGGTAAGAATAACTCTAGGATTCGACTAGGGTCTTACCCCATCAGGTAAACACAACACTCGGATTAGACTAGGGTCTTACCCCATCAGGTAAACACAACACTAGGATTAGACTAGGGTCTTACCCCATCAGGTAAGAATAACTCCAGGATTAGACCAGGGTCTTACCCCATCAGGTAAGAATAACTCTAGGATTCGACTAGGGTCTTACCCATCAGGTAAACACAACACTAGGATTAGACTAGGGTCTTACCCCATCAGGTAAGAATAACTCTAGGATTAGACTAGGGTCTTACCCCATCAGGTAAACACAACACTAGGATTAGACTAGGTCTTACCCCATCAGGTAAGAATAACTCTAGGATTAGACTAGGGTCATACCCCATCAGGTAAGAATAACTCTAGGATTCGACTAGGGTCTTACCCCATCAGGTAAGAATAACTCTAGGATTCGACTAGGGTCTTACCCCATCAGGTAAACACAACACTAGGATTAGACTAGGGTCTTACCCCATCAGGTAAGAATAACTCTAGGATTAGACTAGGTCTTACCCCATCAGGTAAACACAACACTAGGATTAGACTAGGTCTTACCCCATCAGGTAAACACAACACTAGGATTAGACTAGGGTCTTACCCCATCAGGTAAGAATAACTCTAGGATTCGACTAGGGTCTTACCCCATCAGGTAAACACAACACTAGGATTCGACTAGGGTCTTACCCCATCAGGTAAACACAACACTAGAATTAGATTAGGGTCTTACCCCATCAGGTAAACACAACACTAGGATTAGACTAGGGTCTTACCCCATCAGGTAAGAATAACTCTAGGATTCGACTAGGGTCTTACCCCATCAGGTAAACACAACACTAGGATTAGACTAGGGTCTTACCCCATCAGGTAAGCACAACTCTAGGATTAGATTAGGGTTTTACCCCATCAGGTACGCACAACACTAGGATTAGACTAGGGTCTTACCCCATCAGGTAAACACAACACTAGGATTAGACTAGGGTCTTACCCCATCAGGTACACACAACACTAGGATTATACTAGGGTCTTACCCCATCAGGTACGCACAACACTAGGATTAGACTACAGTCTTACCCCATCAGGTAAACACAACACTAGGATTAGATTAGGGTTTTACCCCATTAGGTAAGAATAATTCTAGGATTCGACTAAGGTCTTACCCCATCAGGTAAACACAACACTAGGATTAGACTAGGGTCTTACCCCATCAGGTAAACACAACACTAGGATTAGACTTGGGTCTTACCCCATCAGGTAAACACAACACTAGGATTAGACTAGGGTCTCACCCCATCAGGTAAGAATAACTCTAGGATTCGACTAGGGTCTTACCCCATCAGGTAAACACAACACTAGGATTAGACTAGGTCTTACCCCATCAGGTAAACACAACACTAGGATTAGACTAGGGTCTTACCCCATCAGGTAAGAATAACTCTAGGATTAGACCAGGGTCTTACCCCATCAGGTAAGAATAACTCTAGGATTAGACTAGGGTCTTACCCCATCAGGTAAGAATAACTCTAGGATTCGACTAGGGTCTTACCCCATCAGGTAAACACAACACTAGGATTAGACTAGGGTCTTACCCCATCAGGTAAACACAACACTAGGATTAGACTAGGGTCTTACCCCATCAGGTAAGAATAACTCTAGGATTCGACTAGGGTCTTACCCCATCAGGTAAACACAACACTAGGATTAGACTAGGGTCTTACCCCATCAGGTAAACACAACACTAGGATTAGACTAGGGTCTTACCCCATCAGGTAAGAATAACTCTAGGATTAGACTAGGGTCTTACCCCATCAGGTAAGAATAACTCTAGGATTCGACTAGGGTCTTACCCCATCAGGTAAACACAACACTAGGATTAGACTAGGGTCTTACCCCATCAGGTAAGCACAACTCTAGGATTAGATTAGGGTTTTACCCCATCAGGTACGCGCAACACTAGGATTAGACTAGGGTCTTACCACATCAGGTATTACAACACTAGGATTAGACCAGGGTCTTACCCCATCAGGTAAACACAACACTAGGATTAGACTAGGTCTTACCCCATCAGGTACGCACAACACTAGGATTAGACTACAGTCTTACCCCATCAGGTAAACACAACACTAGGATTAGATTTTACCCCATCAGGTAAGAATAATTCTAGGATTCGACTAGGGTCTTACCCCATCAGGTAAACACAACACTAGGATTAGACTAGGGTCTTACCCCATCAGGTAAACACAACACTAGGATTAGACTAGGGTCTTACCCCATCAGGTAAACACAACACTAGGATTAGACTAGGGTCTTACCCCATCAGGTAAGAATAACTCTAGGATTCGACTAGGGTCTTACGCCATCAGGTAAACACAACACTAGGATTAGACTAGGGTCTTACGCCATCAGGTAAACACAACACTAGGATTAGACTAGGGTCTTACCCCATCAGGTAAGAATAACTCTAGGATTCGACCAGGGTCTTACCCCATCAGGTAAGAATAACTCTAGGATTCGACTAGGGTCTTACCCCATCAGGTAAACACAACACTAGGATTAGACTAGGGTCTTACCCCATCAGGTAAGAATAACTCTAGGATTCGACTAGGGTCTTACCCCATCAGGTAAACACAACACTAGGATTAGACTAGGTCTTACCCATCAGGTACGCACAACACTAGGATTAGACCAGGGTCTTACCCCATCAGGTAAACACAACACTAGGATTAGACTAGGGTCTTACCCCATCAGGTACGCACAACACTAGGATTAGACTACAGTCTTACCCCATCAGGTAAACACAACACTAGGATTAGATTTTACCCCATCAGGTAAGAATAATTCTAGGATTCGACTAGGGTCTTACCCCATCAGGTAAACACAACACTAGGATTAGACTAGGGTCTTACCCCATCAGGTAAGAATAACTCTAGGATTAGACTAGGGTCTTACCCCATCAGGTAAACACAACACTAGGATTAGACTAGGGTCTTACCCCATCAGGTAAGAATAACTCTAGGATTCGACTAGGGTCTTACCCCATCAGGTAAACACAACACTAGGATTAGACTAGGGTCTTACCCCATCAGGTAAACACAACACTAGGATTAGACTAGGGTCTTACCCCATCAGGTAAACACAACACTAGGATTAGACTAGGGTCTTACCCCATCAGGTAAGAATAACTCTAGGATTCGACTAGGGTCTTACGCCATCAGGTAAACACAACACTAGGATTAGACTAGGGTCTTACGCCATCAGGTAAACACAACACTAGGATTAGACTAGGGTCTTACCCCATCAGGTAAGAATAACTCCAGGATTAGACCAGGGTCTTACCCCATCAGGTAAGAATAACTCTAGGATTCGACTAGGGTCTTACCCCATCAGGTAAACACAACACTAGGATTAGACTAGGGTCTTACCCCATCAGGTAAGAATAACTCTAGGATTCGACTAGGGTCTTACCCCATCAGGTAAACACAACACTAGGATTAGACTAGGGTCTTACCCCATCAGGTAAGAATAACTCTAGGATTAGACTAGGTCTTACCCCATCAGGTAAGAATAACTCTAGGATTCGACTAGGGTCTTACCCCATCAGGTAAGAATAACTCTAGATTCGACTAGGTCTTACCCCATCAGGTAAACACAACACTAGGATTAGACTAGGTCTTACCCCATCAGGTAAGAATAACTCTAGGATTAGACTAGGGTCTTACCCCATCAGGTAAACACAACACTAGGATTAGACTAGGGTCTTACCCCATCAGGTAAACACAACACTAGGATTAGACTAGGGTCTTACCCCATCAGGTAAGAATAACTCTAGGATTCGACTAGGGTCTTACCACATCAGGTACGCACAACATTAGGATTAGACTACAGTCTTACCCCATCAGGTAAACACAACACTAGGATTAGATTAGGGTTTTACCCCATTAGGTAAGAATAATTCTAGGATTCGACTAGGTCTTACCCCATCAGGTAAACACAACACTAGGATTAGACTAGGGTCTTACCCCATCAGGTAAACACAACACTAGGATTAGACTTGGGTCTTACCCCATCAGGTAAACACAACACTAGGATTAGACTAGGGTCTCACCCCATCAGGTAAGAATAACTCTAGGATTCGACTAGGGTCTTACCCCATCAGGTAAACACAACACTAGGATTAGACTACAGGGTCTTACCCCATCAGGTAAGAATAACTCTAGGATTAGACTGGGGTCTTACCCCATCAGGTAAGAATAACTCTAGGATTCGACTAGGGTCTTACCCCATCAGGTAAACACAACACTAGGATTAGACTAGGGTCTTACCCCATCAGGTAAACACAACACTAGGATTAGACTAGGGTCTTACCCCATCAGGTAAACACAACACTAGGATTAGACTAGGGTCTTACCCCATCAGGTAAGAATAACTCTAGGATTAGACTAGGGTCTTACCCCATCAGGTAAACACAACACTAGGATTAGACTAGGGTCTTACCCCATCAGGTAAGAATAACTCTAGGATTCGACTAGGGTCTTACCCCATCAGGTAAACACAACACTAGGATTAGACTAGGGTCTTACCCCATCAGGTAAGAATAACTCTAGGATTAGACTAGGGTCTTACCCCATCAGGTAAGAATAACTCTAGGATTCGACTAGGTCTTACCCCATCAGGTACGCACAACTCTAGGATTAGATTAGGGTTTTACCCCATCAGGTACGCACAACACTAGGATTAGACTAGGGTCTTACCCCATCAGGTAAACACAACACTAGGATTAGACTAGGGTCTTACCCCATCAGGTACACACAACACTAGGATTATACTAGAGTCTTACCCCATCAGGTAAACACAACACTAGGATTAGATTAGGGTCTTACCCCATTAGGTATGCACAACACTAGGATTAGACTAGGGTCTTACCCCATCAGGTAAACACAACACTAGGATAAGACTAGGGTCTTACCCCATCTGGTAAGAACAACCCTAAAACTTCCAGAAATCACTCTATTTTTAAGAAACTGTGCATTATAGAAATCATATATAAAATGTATATTATAAGACCCCTCCACTTTATCCCCCTACACATCAACATTGAATTTGAGAGCATTTGAAAGTAACATGAAATAGTACTAGCCTTAAATGACTGTCGAAATATAGATCGTAGAGGAACTATTACAAGTAGCAGCAGTAGTATACAGTATATTTGTATTACTGTAGTAGCATGCCATATGCCATCATGTCTGTGTAATGGTAATGTATTAATCTTCCATTGAAAGCAAGAAACGGAGCTTCAGTGTCTAAATGGAGCATGGGACCATGTTGTGAGCTGTCAGCTAATTGACTGTGGGCACCCTGACCAGTCTCACATCTACTTCGCTGTCTTCAGCTGCCCCTGGGGAACAACATTTGGCAAGCAGTGCTCTTTCACCTGCAACCCCCCCGCCATGCTTCAGGGTATGTATGGTCAACGGTAAAATTATAATGATACAAATTTACATGCACATTTTGTTTTAATAACAGTTTATAGGTTCAGATAATTATAGGTCCATTTATTATTTTAATGAAGTGGGAAATTGATATTCATTCATTCATTTACACAACATGAATGGCACATTCTAACATTTTCTCAGAGAAATTAACTTGACCATGAGGCTGTCATTGCTGTTTTATTTTTTACCTGAGGGGTCTCAGTCTGTCTAAACCTTAAATTGTTCTTCGGCTCTCCCCATCGGAGAACAATAACCCTTTTTGGCTGCAGGTAAAACCCTTCTGAGTTCAATGTAGCACTCTTTCCGCAGAGGGTTCTACATGGAACCCAAAAGGTTGTACCCAAAACCAAAAAGGGTTCTACCTATAACCAAAAAGGGTGCTCCTATGGGGACAGCCGAGAACCCTTTTGGAACCCTTTTTCCCACGAGTGTATTACCTCATGTTGTACACAGAGTGGCTTGGAGTCAAGCCTGATGTGGCATCATGGCGTAGGAGTTGTGAGGTTGTTGTGAGGCGAGGCTGTTCAGCCGGCCCTGGGACTGAACTGAACAGCTTGACAGTTGGTCTTGGTCCACGTCCAGTGGACGGAGGCCCTAGGCTTTGTGTAAATAGGAAAGTAGCATGCAGCCATAGCTGGTTGATGACAGGTGGGGATAGGAAATAAGGCAAACAAGAGAGGGTTTCTATCTCTGGACTCGCCAGCAGGGCCGAGTGGGACTCATGCTGGCAAGAACATTCTGGCTTAGTGCCCGCCTGCCATTTCATTTACCTCAGGGCCCCTGGCTTCTAGCTTCTACTACAGGGTTTTATCCCTGTCTTCTAGGTTCTATAACAGGGTTTTACCCCTGTCTTCTAGCTTCTACTACAGGGTTTTATCCCTGTCTTCTAGGTTCTACTACAGGGTTTTACCCCTGTCTTCTAGGTTCTACTACAGGGTTTTATCCCTGTCTTCTAGGTTCTACTACAGGGTTTTACCCCTGTCTTCTAGGTTCTACTACAGGGTTTTACCCCTGTCTTCTAGGTTCTATAACAGGGTTTTACCCCTGTCTTCTAGGTTCTACTACAGGGTTTTATCCCTGTCTTCTAGGTTCTACTACAGGGTTTTACCCCTGTCTTCTAGGTTCTACTACAGGGTTTTATCCCTGTCTTCTAGGTTCTATAACAGGGTTTTACCCCTGTCTTCTAGGTTCTACTACAGGGTTTTATCCCTGTCTTCTAGGTTCTACTACAGGGTTTTACCCCTGTCTTCTAGGTTCTACTACAGGGTTTTACCCCTGTCTTCTAGGTTCTACTACAGGGTTTTATCCCTGTCTTCTAGGTTCTATAACAGGGTTTTATTCCTGGCTTCTCGGTTCTATAACAGGGTTTTACTCCTGTCTTCTAGGTTCTACAACAGGGTTTTACTCCTGTCTTCTAGGTTCTACTACAGGGTTTTACCCCTGGCTTCTAGCTTCTACTACAGGGTTTTATCCCTGTCTTCTAGCTTCTACTACAGGGTTTTACCCCTGTCTTCTAGGTTCTATAACAGGGTTTTACCCCTGTCTTCTAGGTTCTACTACAGGGTTTTATCCCTGTCTTCTAGGTTCTATAACAGGGTTTTATTCCTGGCTTCTCGGTTCTATAACAGGGTTTTACTCCTGTCTTCTAGGTTCTATAACAGGGTTTTACTCCTGTCTTCTAGGTTCTACCACAGGGTTTTACCCCCGTCTTCTAGCTTCTACTACAGGGTTTTACCCCTGTCTTCTAGGTTCTGCAACAGGGGTTTACCCCTGTCTTCTAGGTTCTACTACAGGGTTTTACTCCTGTCTTCTAGGTTCTACTACAGGGTTTTACCCCTGTCTTCTAGGTTCTACTACAGGGTTTTACCCCTGTCTTCTAGGTTCTGCAACAGGGTTTTACCCCTGTCTTCTAGCTTCTACTACAGGGTTTTACTCCTGTCTTCTAGGTTCTACTACAGGGTTTTACCCCTGTCTTCTAGGTTCTGCAACAGGGTTTTACTCCTGTCTTCTAGGTTCTACTACAGGGTTTTACTCCTGTCTTCTAGGTTCTACTACAGGGTTTTACCCCTGTCTTCTAGGTTCTACTACAGGGTTTTACCCCTGTCTTCTAGGTTCTGCAACAGGGTTTTACTCCTGTCTTCTAGGTTCTACAACAGGGTTTTACTCCTGGCGTCTAGGTTCTACTACAGGGTTTTATTCTGGCTTCTAGGTTCTACAACAGGGTTTTACTCCTGTCTTCTAGGTTCTACAACAGGGTTTTACCCCTGTCTTCTAGGTTCTACTACAGGGTTTTACCCCTGTCTTCTAGGATCTACTACAGGGTTTTACCCCTGTCTTCTAGGTTCTGCAACAGGGTTTTACCCCTGTCTTCTAGGTTCTACAACAGGGTTTTACCCCTGTCTTCTAGGTTCTACTACAGGCTTTTACCCCTGTCTTCTAGGTTCTACTACAGGGTTTTACCCCTGTCTTCTAGGTTGTACAACAGGGTTTTACCCCTGTCTTCTAGGTTCTACAACAGGGTTTTACCCCTGTCTTCTAGGTTCTACAACAGGGTTTTACCCCTGTCTTCTAGGTTCTACAACAGGGTTTTACCCCTGTCTTCTAGGTTCTACTACAGGGTTTTATTCCTGGCTCTAGGTTCTACAACAGGGTTTTACTCCTGACATCTAGGTTCTATTACAGGGTTTACCCCTGTCTTCTAGGTTCTACAACAGGGTTTTACTCCCGGCGTCTAGGTTCTACTACAGGGTTTTATTCCTGGCTCTAGGTTCTACAACAGGGTTTTACTCCTGACATCTAGGTTCTATTACAGGGTTTACCCCTGTCTTCTAGGTTCTACAACAGGGTTTTACTCCCGGCGTCTAGGTTCTACTACAGGGTTTTACTCCTGGCTTCTAGGTTCCACATGGCAACTCCCAAAATATGTACACTTAGTATACCAAACACTAGGAACACCTTCCTAGTATTGAGTCTTGATACACACAGGAAACTGTTGAGCATGAAAAACTCAGCAGCGTTGCAGTTCTTGACACAAACCGGTGTGCTTGGCATACCCCGTTCAAAGGCACTTAAATATTTTGTCTTGCCCATGCACCCTCTGAATGGCACACATACAGAATCCATGTCCTTCTTTAACCGGTCTCCTCCCCTTCATCGACACTGATTGAAGTGGATTTAACAAGTGACATTCAATAAGGGATCATAGCTTTAACCTAAATTCACCTGATCGGTCTGTCATGGAAAGAGTAGGTGTTCTTCATGTTTTGTATACTCAGTGTATACCAACACCTAGCTTGTTATTGACAGTACTTTGTTAAGCTATGGTCAATCAGTGAGCCCTTTCTGAATTGTTTGATGGATTACCGATACTGACCCAACATGTTGATCCTAATTTGTATTTACCCATTGACATGCATTACTAAATACCCAGCCGTTCCTCCTTATACAGCTGTACAGGTGTAAGATTTGAATTTTAGCTAGTTTGCTACAGCAGGAGATAATCCTGCAGCAACAGGAAATGTGGATTATAATTAATGGAAATGTTTGTAGGGGGTGATACATTTGTCATAAGGGAAAATCAAGTGTGACATTTCAAAGTAGAAATGATAAAATTCAGAAGCCTTTTAAACCTCAAATACACTACAAGTTTTACATTTCCTACACTGCAGGAAAGTTATCTTACTAAAGGTAGGTCAAATTAAGATCCCACATCTGTATTGGATTTAGTTAATGATTGCAACACCAGAGCAGAGCTTAAAGACCTTATAAAACTTTAAACCATGTCAAAGATTCATTACATTTTATAGACCAATAAAATGAACACAACTTTTAGATTATTATGATGACATATATATACCAACAGAACCTTGTGTGGGGGCCTTAGATAATTGAGCATTATGCACTGGCAAGTATGGATACATACTGTACATTAGATCATATTGACATCACTAATATTCCACAAACTCACCTTCTCTCTTAGCAAATGAACAAAGGGACTGATTCCAGATGTCAAATTCATTAAGAGTTTAAATAACAAACCTCAACTCATCATTATCATTAAATGATATACAATTCTGTGTGAGGTTTGAATTGATTGTGTGCCTTTATTTGTTTTGCAGGGGACAGTGATAGGTTGGTGTGCCTAGATGATGGTCTATGGTCCTTCCCTGAAGCCTACTGTAAGATAGAGTGCCCAGAGCCTCCTACAGTACCCAACGCCAAGCTCCTAGTACCCCAGTGCAATGGTACAGGACATGATGTGGGTACCGTATGCCGTTACAAATGTAACCCAGGTTACTATGTTACGTCCAGCCTAAACACAAAGTCAAGAAAGTGAGTAATGTGTTATGTATCACTTTTCTTTTGCTCCATAAACATGTTATAGAACAGTGTTAATAGCTTATATTTTATGTAACAAGGAACAATGAATGCATCCCATATTTCCTCCACGGATCCTGAGTTTAAATAGCACAATTCATACATTTAAATGTATTTTTAGATCCATCAACCTTGCATACCTGTATACGGTTTCTAAGCATAGCAACATAAACCTCCAATAAATTCCATACCAATGGTTACTTGCCTCATTATTGTTTTCCAGTTGAATTAATTGGGTAACTTCACCTCATTATCGATGTAACTCACGTGTTTCTAATGAGATTCCCATTAGTAAACCGCTGGTGCCAGTTTATTTCCGCCCTTTGTTGGAGTCAGCATTATCCCTTGACTATTGGGCAATGTTGGCTGTCAAAGACAATGTTCTTGAATCTAGCTGGACCTTCTAAGACTGCTCAGCATGTTCTACAGGACTAACTGCATGTACAAACTAATATGAGAACATAATTTTTGCACCTGGACTTCTTTATGAGTTTTTCAACTCACTTTTAAGATATGTGAAAATCTTAAGCACCTTATTAATGCAACGTGTTAAAAGCTAAAAGCACTATAAAAATGGTTTTAAATTATCTTGTTTATTATTACTTTTGAGATGTTTTAAATTAAATTTGAAACAACAGAATTTTGTGTGTGTGTGTGTGCGTGCGTGCGTATGTGTGTCTGCATGTGTGTTGTGTGTGTGTTAGGAGGAGGTTTCTGAAGGTGGAGTGTGTAGAGGGGGGCCAGTGGGAGGAGGGGGGCTGTGAACCCGTTCCCTGTCCATCTCTGCCTGCTGTCTTTGAGGGCATGTACACCTGCACCAATGGCAGGCACTACAACAGCCTCTGTACCCTCCTGTGTCCCCACGCCTCAGAAAACGTAAACAAAAGATGCGATCTCGGTCTACTTTCTGAGCTTGAACATCATCCCATCCCATCAATAAAGTATTATCTTATTCATTCAGTTTTTATCTCTTCTGACAGCACACGATTCGCTGCACTAAAGATGGCAGGTGGACAGAGGAGTTCACCATGTGTACAAGGTTAGCTGGAGCCTGCCCACCTCCGGCTGATGTCAATCAGGTTCAGTTTGCCTGTGACGAGAGTTTCAATGTTGGTAAGTCTCCTTCTTAACTTCTCCAGCTTGAGGACACTCCTCATTACACTTAATGTAGTAATGCACAGCAGTGTTTTGTACTGTAGTAATCAATAGACTGTCAGTATTATTTTAAAGACAATGCATTGCATCCATTCTGTTGGTATTTGTTTGGTCATGAAGCTTCTACGATGTAACAGAACGTGTTTTAACACCTCATGATTATGTAATACTATATCTTAAAAATATATATATACATGTATATTTTTACCCAGACATGAGTATTCTTAATTGTTTAGATATTATGAATTGTGGAGCGTTCTGTAGCATCCCAGAAGGCATTGGAAAATATAACATAGCCATAGCAGGTAGCAGGTGGTAAAACACTTTGCAAGCCGAACTGCCAAGCTGTTGAACCACAGATGACTAGTCTCAACTTTTTTTATTTGCACATGAATAAATTCAACAGATGCAAATCAGGGTAGAAGGAAAGCTTACTTTGTGTCACTGCAGGTGCAGTTTGCTACCCAACATGCAGTGCAGCCCTGCATGACCCAGTGGTTTTAGCCAATGGTACCACAGCAGACAACGTCAAGCACTGGATGCTGCCAGGCAAGGTTCAGGTAAGGTGTTTGACTGATGCAAACGTTGAGATGCTTCGTTATTTACTGAATGTTATTAGCATTGGCTGATATCCCCCTTGTGTATCCTTAGAGCTTCACAAACAGGTCTGAGGCTTGCTCAAATGATTCATTTGAATGAGTAAATGACTAAAACATGTGGTTATCTATACTTCAAATCGAGCTTTTCCTGCAAAAAAGCTACATTTGCAGCTTATTTTACTCTGTGTATTAATATTATTCAATATAAAGAACCAATTGCAAGCTTCCTGCTTCTTTCCTGCTAAGTTAGGGCACTGTTAGCCTTACTGTGAAATCTGTAATGATCAAATGTTTATTGTGATTTCTGCAAGATTGACATACAGATGGCAAGTTATGATGGTATAAAGAATCGGATGGACCAAAAAAAGTGATATGTGACATCAGGGGTTATACTATTATAAATAGGCGCCTTTCATCAAGAATCTCTGGAACACGCAATCATCATGGCGGAATGTCTAGGAATTTCAATGATGTGTCAGAGTGAAATATACTGTTGTTTTCTTAAGAAGGGCAACCTGCCCAATATCATCTCAAAGGTTCGCTTTGACATGAACGCTAGGGTAAACATCCCTATCATTTGACCCTGTATTGCCCTCAAACTCAACTCTGGACCTCGAAGCTGTTCTGCTGCATTTTTTCATTGTTCTAAATCAGGGGCTGGGGCTGATTTAGACCTGGGACACCAGGTGTGTACAATTAATTATCAGGTAGAACAGAAAACCAGCAGGCTCCGGACCTCACAGGGTAAGAGTTGAGTACCCCTGCTCCTTTGGGTGGCCCTTCACTGAGCCAGCAGACCTAACTGCCTTCCAAAAAGTTTGGAACTGATTTTGATAACTTGAGCTGTATTACTGGCACGTCATCTTGATCCAAGGCATTATGACTGTATCCCTTAACCAGACAACTTTTGGGACACAAAGGAGTATCCTGTTACTCCTACAGTCTTTGTCAGTCAATCAATATGATTAGTACGCTGTCGTTCCAATTAAGGTAGAAAGAAAATGCCACAGACCATTATGAGAACTCAAGATGACAGTGCCATTTTGGCTAGATCACTTCATAACACCAAATATGGTCTTGTTGACTAAATGTTTTTGGTTTGGTGGGAGGTAGTGTAAAGTTGGAGCTGGATTTAAAGTTAGAGATCTTTATCAAGTGTAGTCATTGACATTTTGTATCACCAAAAAGTCCTGTGTACAGACATACATATATACATATACAGACATATATTTCCTGTAAGCCTAGTTTAACTGAAATCGGTTTAGATCTATAGAGCTTGATGTTGATACTGATGACTAATTACAACGTCTCAATCAATGTTACATTACAGGACATCGTCTGCACAGGAATGATGAGATGGCATCCTGACCCCAAACTCATACAATGTATCCAGTCATGTGAGGTGAGTGTTCTATCATAGGCAAAATTGACACCAGGGATGGGGGGACATGTGCCCCCCCTAATCATTTCTGTAACTTATTATGTCTGCTACCATCCCACCTGGCCAACATCCGGTGAAATTGCAGAATTATAAATATTTCACTTTCATAAAAACACAAGTGTTATACATCAAAATTAAGTTTAACTTCTTGTTAATCCAGCCGCTGTGTCAGATTTCAAAAGGGCTTTACGGCGAAAGCACACCATGCGATTATCCGAGGACAGCGCCCCGCATACAAAAGCATGAAAAACATATTTCAACCAGGCAGGTGCGCCACGAAAGTCAGAAATAGCGATATAATAAATGCCTTACCTTTGATCTTCTTCTGTTGGCACTCCAAAAGGTCCCAGATACATCACAAATGGTCCTTTTGTTCGATAATGTCCTTCTTTATATCCATAAAAACTCAGTTTAGCTGGCGCGCTTCAGTCCATAATCCACCCAGTTTCCCTCCATCAAAATGCATACAAAATTAATCCCAAATGTTACTGATAAACTTTTACAAACAAGTCAAACAACGTTTATAATCAAACCTTAGGTACCCTAATACGTAAATAAATGATAATATTTAAGACGGAGAATCGTTATCGTCTTTACCGGAGAAAAATACCAAAGAACGCGCTCTCTTCCACGTGCTTGGAAACACTACATCCAAAATGGGAGCCACCTAGAAAAACTACAATGTCTGTCTTATTTTTCCAAAAACCAGCGTGAAACTCTTTCTAAAGACTGTTGACATCTAGTGGAAGCCCTAGGAACTGCAATCTGGGAGGATTTCGCCTTATAATAAAAGTGACAGCCATTGAAAACAGTGGTAGGCTGAACATTTGTTTTTTTTGGGATGGTTTGTCCTCAGGGTTTTGCCTGTCAAATCAGTTCTGTTATACTCACAGACATAATTTTAACAGTTTTATAAACTTTAAAGTATTTTCTATCCAAATCTACCAGTTATTTGCATATCCTATATGCATAGCTTCTGGGCCTGAGTAACAGGCCGTTTACTTTGGGCACGCTTTTCATCCGGACATGAAAATACTGCCCCCTACCCAGGTTAAAATAAACAAATAAAAATGTTTTGGTTGAGGTACCCCAGCCAGAACACGTCAGATAGTATATAGCACATCATAATCAATGGCAAAATGTGTAGAATTGCAGGAAATTTGCTTTAACAATCGACTTTGGGCATGAACAACGGTCCAACTCCGTTTGATGGTTCATCGATGTGTCTTTCTGGTCATGCGCGCCGTGACTGATGTAGCTAGTTCATCAGCTAAGCTAGCCACTTGTAGCTAGCCAGGAACTCCTCCAGTATGTGTTGATGTCATTTTGGATGGAAGCTGTAGAGATAGGTAAGAAATGGCACTCCTGTAGCCAAATATCTTGTCAATATTATCAATTTTTTTAAGCATTAAATGACCTGCTATTATAGTGCATTGATCATTTATACAGTTTAAAGCCGTTATTTTTGCCCAAAGTTGACTTGTAAAGTAACTGTCCAGTGTTTCCAGATTTCTATTAAATATATCTAAAAAACCCACCATTTTCTCTCTTCCTCATTACAAAATGTGTAGAGTAGCAAGAAATTAGCGTTAAAACGGCTAAATGTGTTACAAACCTGCAAATCTTTTATTTACATTTTTGGGGGGGATTGGGGGGCCTTCCACTTATCCTTCCACTTGTACTGTGTTTTCAAACCCATCCATATACCCCTCAAGAGAGGCATAATAAGTCAGGTCAAACTGTGTAGAATTGCAGGAAATGTATTTTAAAATGTCAACAACAACATAAATACACCCGGGCTTCCCGTCTGCAATTTTGCAGTATTATACTGTACCAACATGATTAAAGATGAGACATGTCAAATCAAATCAAATGTATTTATATAACCCAGTTGATATCTCAAAGTGCTGTACAGAAACCCAGCCTAAAACCCCAAACAGCAAGCAATGCAGGTGTAGAAGCACGGTGGCTAGGAAAATCTCACTAGAAAGGCCCAAAACCTAGGAAGAAACCTAGAGAGGAACCAGGCTATGAGGGGTGGCCAGTCCTCTTCTTGCTGTGCCGGGTGGAGATTATAACAGAACATGGCCAAGATGTTCAAATGTTCATAAATGACCAGCATGGTCAAATAATAATAATCACAGCACTTGTCGAGGGTGCAACAGGTCAGCACCTTAGAAGTAAATGTCAGTTGGCTTTTCATAGCCGATCATTGAGAGTATCTACCGCTCCTGCTGTCTCTAGAGAGTTGAAAACAGCAGGTCTGGGACAGGTAGCACATATAATATATTTTGCCAATCTCCTCTGCTCTGTTCTATCGCTACAGTCTGTTTTTATCTCTCTATTGTGTTAGTCTTCAAAATGGAGACCCGAGCAATACATGCTTTGAAAAAGTATTTTCTTACCTGATCATAATCACCCCTAACATCAAAACAATTGTGTTTTCTTTAAAGCAGCCTAAGCTTGAACAGACTTGCTCTACATTTATTGCAGAAAAATGATTACATGTTTTACTTTAAAAAGTAAATAAAACCAAAACCATACACCCTTCATTTTATCATACTGTACATACTCCTACCTCAACCAAGAATATTACCACCAAGACCCACATTAAATTAATTGCAGATAAAGCAAACGACATTGTGGGTCCACTGAGAATGTTTATGCTGTATTCTAAGGGAAGGTGTGGTTTTACGTCAAAATCCATTGTCCACGAGAGGAACAGCTTGTGGGTTTGAACACGGTTAACTCATCAGATTTACATTTAGGTCACTTAGCACACACTTATCCAGAGTGACTTACAGAATGAATTCAACTAAGGTAGGTAAGACAAGCACATATCACAGTCATTGAAAGTAAAAACAGTAAATTAACCTTAGTGCAGTTCCTTCACCTACAGGGGAATGAAATGGGCCTCAAGTGTGCACCAACTATGGCACGGTTCACTGCAAACTATGAACCTCTCTCGCTCTACCTTGTTCAGGCTTTATTTGTTGAAATACTGATCACTGGCGACAAAGCATAATTTCTGAGGCTGACGGTGTTCCATTTCTCTTTCATCGTTTCCTTAGATTTTGTCTATTTTCAGGGATCAAATTCAAAGGCAGGCTTATTTTGATATATTTGCCCATTAATTTATTAGCTGTCATAGTACACTATTATTATCCAGAACCTTTTTATTCGGAATCCACCAGACTTTAGTGTAAACTGGAACTATCTATGGAACATATTAACTGTTCATGTCTCATGGTATTAAAATATTTAATCTACCTGCCAACAATTCTTTCCTTCAATCTTCAGTTGCTTATAACCAGATACTCCATGACAACATTGTAAATTATACCACTCCACATGTGTTACAAATGCTCCCTGACAGATCTCATCCAGATGCTCATTTTCAAAATAGGATGATGAGGTCAGTTAAAGGAATACTTCAGTGCTTGTGGAAACCATTTTTATGTCTTTACGTGCAGTTTGAAGGAAGTTGCTAACTAGGCTGAATGGACAGTAGAGAGCAGAGAGACAACTGAATAATGTAATGAGGGTGTGTCGAGACTAGCCAATCAGCCCTTCAAAAACAAACGATTTAGCATACCCCATGTACTCCACATTTAGACAGCCAGTATAAACTCTTCTCTCGTTCACAAGTTGAACTTGCAGTGGGAGTAATACTTGTTATAAATAACATCATATATTTATACTTTTGTATACTTTTTAGACAGTAGTTCTGAAATACCCGAAAATTGCATACTACGGCACATACAGTGCCTTTGGAAAGTATTCAGACCCCTTGACTTTTTCCACGTTCTGTTAGGTTACAGCCTTATTCTAAAATGTATTCAATAGTTTTTTTGACTCATAAATCTACACACAATACCCCATAATAACAAAGCAAAAACTATTTTTTACAAATGTTTAAAATGTATAGAAATAAAAAAGCGGAAATATTTCATTTACATAAGTATTTACTCAGTATTTAGTTTTTTACTCAGTACTTTTTTACTCAGTAGTTTGTTGAAGCACCTTTGGCAGCAATTACAGCCCTGAGTCTTTTTGGGTACGACGCTACAAACTTGGCACACCTGTATTTGGGGAGTTTCTACCATTCTTCTCTGCAGATCCTCTCAAGCTCTGTTAGGTTGGATGGGGAGCGTAGCTGCAAAGCTATTTTCAGGTCTCTCCAGAGATATTAGTCCGGGCTCTGGCTGGGCCACTCAAGGACATTGAGACTTGTCCCAAAGTCACTCTTGCCTTGTCTTGGCTCTGTGTTAGGGTCATTTTCCTGTGCGGTGGTGAACGTTCGCCCCCAGTCTGAGGTCCTGGAGCAGGTTTTCATTAAGGATCTCTCTGTACTTTTCACCGGCCATCTTTGCCTCGACCCTGACTAGTCTCCCACAGTCCCTGCCGCTGAAAAACATCCCCACAGCATGATGCTGCCACCACCATGCTTCCCCGTAGGGATGGTACCAGGTTTCCTCCAGACGTGACGCTTGGCATTCAGGCCAAAGTATTGAATCTTGGTTTCTTTGCTATGTTTGACTGGGCAGCCGGCTCTAGGAAGTGAAGAGTGGTGGTTCTAAACGTTTTCCATTTAAAATTATGGCGACCACTGTGTTCTTGGGGACCTTCAATGCTGCAGAAGTTCTATGTTACCCTTCCCCAGATCTGTGCCTCGGCACAATCTTGTCTGGGAGCTTTACGGACAATTCATTCGACCTCATGACTTGGTTTTTGCTCTGACATGCACTGTCAAAATATCTAAAAAACAGTTTTTTTATGGGGAGGATTTTATCCATTAACTAGGCAAGTCAGTTAAGAACAAAATCTTATTTTCAATGACGGCCTAGGAACAGTGGGTTAACTGCCTTGTTCAGGGGCAGAACGACAGATTTAAACTTTATCAGCTCAGGGATTCGATCAACGCTCTAACCACTAGACTATCTGCCGCTCCGATTTTAGAATAAGACTATAACGTCGCAAAATGTGGAAAAAGTCAAGAGATCTGAATACTTTCCAAAGGCATGGTCCACATATCTGCACATACTGTACAATCATTGCTCTCTCTCGCTCTGCTGTGGGTGTATGATGTGCCACTTGCTAACTGTCATTCATATGGCGAGGGGATGAAGCTCACTGGTAGAACTCAAATTGCTATAGGGGGGAAATGTGGGGGGAAATGTAGGGAAAATGGCACAGCATAGCTTCAAGATAAACAGTCAGTTTCAAACAAGTGATTTTGTGGCTAATTGAGGTAAAATAGTAACTCTGCTCATTACATAAGTATGAACTACACATTCACACATCCAGCCCAAAGCAGGAGGTTTAAAAAATATTTAGTAGTCACCAAAGTTCAAGAACATGTCTTTAAATAGTCCAATTTTACAATACCTTGAGCGGTAACTGTACCTTGAAGTTTAACATTTGCCAGACACACATTAATGTTCCAGGTTTTTTTTGAACCGCTAAACATGACTTTACATTTGAGAAGGAATTTAGAGGAGAACATAATTAGTGAGCGAGCTCTGAGGAAGTCCCAATCAGGAAACGGTAATGTGGGCCCTTGAGCAAGGCAGTTAACCCCCAACAACAACTGCTCCCCGGGCGCCATGGACGTCGATTAAGGCAGGCACCTCTCTGATTCATAGGGAAGACTGAAGACACATTTCTGTTGAATGCATTTAGTTGTGCAACTGACTAGTTATCCCATTTTCTTTACCAAAACATTAAAAGGTGTTGCTATGGAGTTTATTTAGTTTGTTGTATCTTTCACTTAGCATTAAACTAAGTCCGTCGGCTCTCTCTCTAAGCGTAACCCCTTCCTTCACTCCAACAGGATGTTTAGGTTTAATCTATAACCACGTGTGGCTTTTAAGTTGTAAGATTGTTTTCATGGCATGAAGAGATAATGTTTATGAGGAATCGCCACCCTTGGGTGTCGCTAATGATAAACTTAGTCCACATTTATTTTGGTATTGTTGAATTACCGAGTCATCCTGGAAACAGTTGCATTGTGTTAATTTATGTTTCTTCAAAACGTTTTTGTCTTAATGGAAACAGTTGTGTTGTGTTTATGTTTCTTGAGAAATATGTTTGTGTGAATAACAATAACAAAGGGGTTCATTTAAAGTAAATTCTGGATTCTTTAAATACCAATTTGGATGACGCAAGTTTAAAAAATGCAATGGACTAGAATCCCTAAGAACCCCTCTTCGATTGAAGCCTGGAAAATGAGTAAACAGACAGGTTGGATATCCGATAGTGGATATATTTATTCGCTGTTGTAACTCAAACAGCTCATCAAGCTATCAAAGGGATGAGTTGTCCCTCAGATAGCACACTGTATGGCATCTAGTCAACTGTAGGAAAATACAGTGTACTAGAACAATGGATTTTTCAAAAAGAAAACACCAAGGTTCTGGGCAAAAGTCGGCCTCCCCTCCAAAGTCTGCTGGTGCAGACACGGCATCATAAACACCTTTAAACTTGGTACATTACACTGACACCATAATCCAGCCGACATCAGAGTTCCAAGTATGTTCTAAGAGGCGGTACTATTAAATTTACTGACAGTTTACACAAGGCCGTTAGAAGTCGGGAGGTCTCTCTCTGCCTTATTTCCCAGATTCCTGGAGCACTCCGTGGAAGTCTGATCCATCAGTCTTGTCTATGACCCCTTATCACCTTTAAAATTACATTAATGGTACCTTTATCAAATAAAAAATACGATGACTCACAAGTGGAAAAGTCATGCCTCTTTCTTACGTTATGGAGAACATATGGGTGATAAGAAAGGTGTGGGGAAATTGTTGATAGAAATGGGCATTTGGACGAGTCAAGAGTGTCAACTTTGATTTTTTTTTAGGGAAAGCATGGGTGTTCATACTGTTGATGTTACAGTATTTTTATTGTCTTGCTTTATAATGAAAGGTGTCAAGTACTGACGTTAGATCATTAAAGACTAAAGACTTTTCAGATTTAAATAGTCTAACTTCTGATTGTACTTATTTAACCAATGTTAAGGGGTCATGTTAAAGATACATTACAACCAGAAGCAATATACTACTTTCTCATGTTTAGAAGTTGTTACATTATGTAACATACAGTTAAAGTCGGAAGTTAACATACACTTAGGTTGGAGTCATTAAAACTTGTTTTTCAACCACTCCACACATTTCTTGTTAACAAACTATAGTTTTGGCAAGTCGGTTAGGACATCTACTTTGTGCATGACACAAGTAATTTTTCCAACAATTGTTTACAGACAGATTATTTACACTAATTTGACTGTGCCTTTAAACAGCGTGGAAAATTCCAGAAAATGATGTCATGGCTTTAGAAGCTTCTGATAGGCTAATTGACATAATTTGAGTCAATTGGAGGTGTACCTGTTGATGTATTTCGAGGCCTACCTTCAAACTCAGTGCCTCTTTGCTTGACATCATGGGAAAATTAAAATAAATCAGCCAAGACCTCAGAAAAAAAATGTAGACCTCCACAAGTCTGGTTCATCCTTGGGGGCAATTTCCAAACGCCTGAAGGTACAATGTTCATCTATACAAACAATAGTACACAAGTATAAACACCATGGGACCACGCAGCCATCATACCGCTCAGGAAGGAGACACGTTCTGTCTCCTAGAGATGACCTAAGACAGGGAATTTTTACTAGGATTAAATATCAGGAATTGTGACAATTGTGAAGCTGTTGTGAGTTCAAATGTATTTGGCTAAGGTGTATGTAAACATCCGACTTCAACTGTAAGTGTTGCAAAACAACAGCTTTATGTTAGGCACCATAGTAGAAATGTATGAAGACCACAGTATTGTATTACAAATGCACCTGAAACCAATATGGTCCATGAGCCAGTTTAAAAGCCTATTTGTCTTACAAAGGGAGTATCAACAAATTTTGCCAAAGAGTCTGTTTTAATTACTGGCCAAATTATTTAGTAAAAAACAAAACAATTAAATAGATTTATTTACGGCTTGGCAGCTTTGAAAGGCAAGGAAAATGATTTTGGAGTGGGGGCTAGATTTGAGCAGAGGAGAAACTCTGCAGAAATCTCCCCAGCAGCTGCCATTCTACTGTGATGTGGATTCAGGTACAACCTGGAGTGTTTGAAATGACTCCATCGGCCCGGGGAAAGCCAACAGTATCTTTGGCAGTCACCTCTTATTTTCTTATTTTTGGCACAGCAACTTTAAGGTTAAGTTAAAAAACGTTAAAGGCTTTCATTATGACGCATTTAAGATTTTTATGTAACATAAATTTGACAATTGCGTGCCATTGCCGAGTTAGACAGAACTCCCCAAAGTACTGAAAAAATGGTTAAACGCAGTACCCTATTCCTGTCTCATGCAAAATACTGAATCACAGCTCTGAGAGGTCAGGGATCAGCTCTTTACTAGGTGTTAATTAATTGCATGAAAAGGCAATGGTATCCACTATTGGCACTTCCCATTGTGGGTTTGGTTGAATTCTGTTGATGTTGATGCCTGCAAGTAGGAAGTTGCCTCATTTTTGATGATGTCATCTTTTGGATGCTACCTTTAATAAGAATTTCCTTTTTTCCAGCCCTTTGGGGGAGATGGTTGGTGTGACACCATCAACAACCGGGCCTACTGCGAGTATGATGGAGGGGACTGCTGTCCATCCACACTCTCAACCAGAAAGGTAAATTAACCAATGCAGATGTTCTTATCCAAAGTGACTTACAGTTAGTGCATTTATCTTAAGATAACTAGGTGGGACAACCACATATCACAGGCCTAGAAAGTATAATTTCTTCAATATCGTAGCTGTCAGTAGAATCAGAGCTAGAAGGGGAGGGAGGTCAAGTGCAAGTGCTGGTTAAGTTATTTTTTTTGGTGAGGAGGATTATTTAAGATACTGTTTGAAGAGGTAGGGTTTCAGATGTTTTCGGAAGATGGGCAGGGACTCTCACTTCCATGTGAGAGTCAGTCTACTGCGGTGAGAATGTTTTTCTCCCACATACCTGCTATTTTGCTTACTGTATAATCATGGTGCCTATTCATTCCTGGGAGTGCTGCAGCCAACTAACTGGAGGTCATTAGTCTCTATCATGTCTGTAGCTATGACTCATGGCGGTAGCACAGCTATTCACGGTTCCCCCTTGAATGAGTAAGCTCAGCAACGGAGTGCCTGTCATAAATACATCAGCAGCTAAAAAATATTTTATGAGGGGAAGGCTTAGTGTCCGTGGTCTTCTGCAACTGTAAAACACCAGTTAAACTATAAGGCTCTGAGAAAGTGAAATAAAACGTAAGCGACAGCATCCTGCCACTGTGGGTCCAGCGGAACTGTGGAGCACTGGTGTTTTATACAGCCCATGGAAATGCTTCTGGTCTTCAAGGCACTTCCCCGATTGGCCACTTTGATTTCTAGAGTCTGATTTTCGGTCCAAAGGTCCAAGCTAGCAGCAGAAGACTTGGATAGTAGACTAGGAAGATGATTCAGTTCACTCGCTTCCAGTTGAAGGAGAGACGTGTAATGAGCCTCGATGTGCTCTACATGTTTGTACAGTGCAATCTATTCATTCAATTAATTAGTTATCTAAAACACATTTTATTCCACTTTCAAAGCAGTTTTGTGAAGTCATGATAAACATTGGTTAGCAACTACTCAGAAGTACATACAAAACAGTCCAAGATTTGGCTTTTGTTTGACGCAAGCAGGAAAAACATCCAGCCCCTGTTGTCCAGAGGTTGTTAGAACAAACCAAAAGCAGCAGAGTATAGTTTTGTCCCAAATGACAGCCTATTCCCTACATAGTGCACTGTATCATTTGGCTCACCACTGCCTCTATCAATGAACCAACGTAGGGCTTAGGAAACACTTTGTTGCCAAACAAACACACATTTAATGGGAGAGAGCAGTCTCTGATCTGTTTCTCTTCTTAACCTTCTGGAACAGTTGCTAAATCTTCAATAAAACTATTACCTCCATTAAACATCAGTGAAATCAATGCTAGGCTAGCCTCAGCATTTAGCTCGCCTCTCATGTTTACATTTCTTGCAACAGAGTGCTAGGCAGGGCATCTGGGTTTATTTTGCAACCTGTGGTGATGGCTTGCTTCCTAGACAAGACCTGGCAACCCCTGTTGTTGATTCTTAACATGTGTTCATCCGTTCACCTCTGTGGTATATTCCCTCCCCCGATACTCAAGGTTTCTCACCGTTGAGTCCATGGTGAACCATTTGACATCACTCCCTTCATTTATCTCTCTGGAGACATTTGTTTCTCTTTAAAATTGTGAAGAAATATAACATGTGTCGAGCTCACACATATAATACTATGCAAACTATTGGATAGGTAGGACAAACTGGCTTCTTATGGGCATAGTTTGAAGTTTATTGCATTGTTAAATGTATGCAATTACATTGTGTATGTATTAGTTAAGTTGGGGAAATGACCTATGTTTGTGATTGTATTGCCTCTTGAGATTTGTTTGTTTCTAATCTCCTGGTTACTTGACTGATTGACAGGTCATTCCGTTTGGTGCCAACTGTGATCAGGATGAATGCACTTGCCGTGATCCAAACGCTGAGGAGAACAAGAGTAAAGCCAAATACTTGGAAGCAGGACTGTTATGAACGATGGATCGTTATGTGTGAACAGGGCCAAGGCTGGCTCACAATGAAACAACACCAGATGAACTTCACCCCTGGACATGATATATTTCCATTTTGTTTTCCTATTAGGGAGCAATGAAGGTAATCTCTTCTTAGACAAATATAAAAACTGTTTTAATATTGTAGCTTTTAGGATTCCAACACAATAACTAATCTGTAAAGACAACTAACTTGTATAGAATAATATATTTGGGCAATCTCTAATTTCGTAGATGTGGTTATGGAAGACTACAGTATTATAACATCATATCACATAATACATATTTATCCATATCATAGGTACCTAACTTAACACTTTCTGCGAAGAGAGTTGTTGTTAGATGTAGCAGTTCTCAATAAATATTCCATACAGATTTTGTGTAATCTTGTTCTGTGTGATATTATACTGTACTTTACACTTGATGTTGAATAAACCGTAATAAACACTGATTTTATCTCAATGTTTCTGGATCTCCACACCCCTCTGAACATAAGGGGGACACATACTATATGCATCTCAAATGAAATGTTATTTGTCACATGCTCCGTAAACAACAGGTGTAGGCTAACAGTGAAATGCTTACTCCAACAAGATAAATAGATTTAAAAAAAATGTTTTTTATCTTTGCAACACGAGGAATGAATACACAGTGAATAACCAATAAGAGTAACGAGTAAAAAATTACATGGCTATATAATTGAGGTAGCTATGTAGAGTTGAAGTTGGAAGTTTACATACACTTAGGTTGTAGTCATTAAAACTTGTTTTTCAAACACTATGAACCACGTTTTTCAACCACACATTTTTTGTGAACAAACTATAGTTTTGGCAAGTCGGTTAGGACATCTACTTTGTGCATGACACAAGTAATTTTTCCAACAATTGTTCAGACAGATTATTTCACACACTGTATCACAATTCCAGTGGGTCAGAAGTTTACATACACTAAATTGACTGTGCATTGAAACAGCTTGGAAAATTCCAGAAAATTAAGTCATGACTTTAGAAGCTTCTGATAGGCTAATTGATGGTCAATTGGAGGTGTACCTGTGGATGTATTTCAAAGCTTATCTTCTAACTCAGTGACTCTTTGCTCGACATCATGGGAAAATTAAATGAAATCAGCCAAGACCTCAGAAAAAAAAATGTAGACCTCCACAAGTCTGATTCATCCTTGGGAGCAATTTCCACATGCCTGTACAAACAATAGTATGCAAGTAAACACCATGGGCCCATGCAGCCATCATACCGCTCAGGAAGGAGGCGTGTCCTGTCTCCTAGATATGAACGTACTTTGGTGTGAAAAGTGCAAATCAATCCCAGAACAACAGCAAAGGACCTTGGAAAAATGTACAAAAGTATATATATCCACAGTAAAACGAGTCCTATGTTGACATAACCTGAAAGGCTGCTCAGCAAGGAAGATGCCACTGCTCCAAAACTGTCATAAAAAAGGCAGACTACGGTTTGCAACTGCACATGGGGACGAAGATCGTACTTTCTGGAGAAATGTCCTCTGGTCTGATGAAACAAAAATAGAACTGTTTGGCCATAATAACCATTGTTATGTTTGGAGGAAAAATGGGGAGGCTTACTAGCCGAAGAACACCATCCCAACCGTGAAGCACAGGGGTGGCAGCATCATGTTGTAGGGGTGCTTTGCTGCAGGAGGGACTGGTGTACTTCATAAAATAGATGGCGTCATCAGGAAGGGAAGATTATGTGGATATATTGAAGCAACATCTCAAGACATCAGTCAGAAAGTTATAGCTTGGTCGCAAATGGGTCTTTCAAATGGACAATGACAACAAGCATACTTCCAAAGTTGTGGCAACATGGCTTAAGGACAACAAAGTTAAGGTACTGGAGTGGCCATCACAAAGCCCTGACCTCAATCCTATAGAAAATTTGTGAGCAGAACTGAAAAAGTGTGTGCGAGCAAGGAGGCCTACAAACCTGACTCAATTACATCAGCTCTGTCAGGGAGAATGGGCCAAAATTCACCCAACTTATTATGGGAAGCTTGTGGAAGGCTACCCGACACATTTGACCCAAGTTAAGCAATTTAAAGGCAATTCTACCAAATACTACTGTAATTGAGTGTATGTAAACTTCTGACCCACTGGGAATGTGATGAAATAAATAAAAGCTGAAATAAATAATTCTCTCTACTATTATTCTGACCTTTCAGATTCTTAAAATAAAGTGGTAATCCTAACTGACCAAAAAACAGGGAATTTTTACTAGGATTAAATGTCAGGAACTGAAAAACTGAGTTTAAATGTATTTGTCTAGGGTGTATGTAAACTTCCGACTTTGATTGTCTAGGTTGGGGTAAAGTAACCAGGCAACAGGATAGATAATAGACAGCAGGAGCGTGTGTGCTGAGTTTGAAAGTGTGTGTTTGCGTCAGTATGCATGTGTGCGCATATGTTGTGTGCGCATATGTTGTGTGCGTAAGCATGTGTAGTGTGTGTGTGTGTGTGTGTGTGTGTGTGTGTGTGTGTGTGTGTGTGTGTGTGTGTGTGTGTGTGTGTGTGTGTGTGTTGGGATGTCAGTGTAAGTATGTGTGAGTTTGTGGGTCCAGTGTGTGTATGCATAGAGTCAATGCAAGAGAGTGCAAAAGAGGTAGTCCGGGTAGCTATTTGAATAGCTTTTTTCCAGGCTTGTTTAGCAGTCTTATGGCTTTGGGGTTGAAGCTGTTCAGGGTCCTCCTGGTTCCAGACTTGGTGCATTGGTACTGCTTACCATGCCACAGCAGAAAGAACAGTCTGTGGCTGGAGTCTTTGGCAATTTATGGGGCCTTCCTTTGACAATGCCGGGTATAGAGGTCCTGGATGGCAGGCAGGTAGCTCGACCCCAGTGAATTACTGGGCTATACTCACCACAATCTGTAGCGCCATGCGGTCGGGTGCCTTGCAGTTGCTGTACAAAGTGGTGATGCAGCCAGTCAAGATGCTCTCAGTGGAGCAGCTGTAAAACCTTTTGAGGATCTGAGGGTCCATGACAAATCTTTTCAGCCTCCTGAGGGCAGCTCGTCAGGAAGTGAAGGATACAGTTGCAGAGGGAGGTGTTCAAGTCCAGGGTCCTAAGCTTGGTGATGAGAATGGAGGGGAGGGACTATGTTGTATGAACAACCTTCTTACATAGGTATTCCTTTTGTCCATGTGGGTGGGGGTAGTATGGAGTGCAATAGAGATTTGGAGTGGGTCCAGGGTGTCTGGGATGATGGTGTTTATATGAGCCATGACCATCATTTCAAAGCATTTCATGGGTATAGATGTGGGTGCTACAGGAAGATAGTCATTTAGGCAGGTTACCTTGGCGTTCTTGGGCATGGGGACTATGGTGGTCTGCTTGAAACAAGTTGGTATTACGGACCAGGTCAGAGATACGTTGAAAATGTCAATGAAGACACTTACCAGCTAGTCATATCAAATCAAATAGAATTTTATTGGTCACATACACATATTTAGCAGATGTTATTGCGGGCGTTGCGAAATGCTTGTGTTCCTAGCTCCAACATTGCAGTAGTATCTAACAATTCACAACAATACACACAAATCTAAAAGTAAAAGGAAATATATAGATATTAGATCGAGCAATGTCGGAGTGGCATTGACAAAAATTTAGTATAATAGAAAACAGTATATACATATGAGATGAGTAAAGCAGTACGTAAACATGATTAGAGTGACTAGTGTTCCATTATTAAAGTGGCCAGTGATTACAAGTCTATGTATATAGGGCAGCAGCCTCTAAGTTGCAGAGATGCGTAACCGGGTGGAAGCCGGCTAGTGATGACAAAAGTTTTGGAAAAGCTGGTGAACCAACAGTTCAAAGACTTTCTTTAAAATAACTCAATTTTATCTCAATTCCAGTTGGGTTTTAGAGCCAAGCATAGTACAATTACTGCTGTAAGGTTGTAGGTGATATTCTAGATGCTCAGGACATGTCAAATCCCTGTGTTTAACTTTCATTGACTTATTGAAGGCCCTCGACACTGTTGACAATGCCCTGCTGTTGTATGGACTAAAAAAGGTGGGTTTAAGTGTTGATGCATTGGATTGGTTCCAAAACGACCTTTCTGACAGAACACAGTGTGTAGCTCAGGAGGATATGACATCTGAGTTTCGAAGGCTTACAAAAGGAGTTCCCCAGGGCTCAATTTTACATCCAATCCTTTTTACACTGTATATACAGTAAATGATAAAGGCAAGACTGTTGACTCTGCAAATCTCCATCTATATGCTGATGACAGAATTATTTATTCTACAGCATCTAATATTCAGAAGGCTTTTCAGGACTTACAGTTGGCCTTTGATGTTATTCGAAGGCAGCTTTTCCAATTGAAACTTGTGCCTAATGAAAGTAAAACAAAGTTTATGGTTTTCTCTTCCCTGCAAGTTAACATATGGAGTCACTTGCAGATTTTAACTATAACAGGCCAGAAAATTGATTGGGTCCCCTCCTATAAGTATTTTGGGATTTGGTTAGATGAAAAGTTGAATTTTAAACATACCTTGACCAAGAAACTGAAGCTGAAATGGGGTTTTTATTTCAGGAACAAATCATGCTTTTCAATGTTAGTCAGAAAATATATTGTTCAAAGCACTTTTTTTGTATTATGGTGATAGTGTCTATTTGCAGGCCTCAGCAAGTACCTTGAAAACTTTGGACACATTGTGCTTTAAGATTTATTACAAATGCTTGATCACTTACCCATCTCTGTGATTTGTATGCTATGGTGCAATGGACCTCTCTCTCCACCAGGAAGCTAAAGCACTGGTACACATTTGTGTACAAAGCATTGATGGGACAACTCCCTTCATATCTCTGCTCAGTCACTCAATATAGTCTTTGTTCACAGTCGCTGCTGTCCATGTCTGTTACTAAGGCTAGAACTGAGATGGGGAAAACATATTTTTCCCATAATGCCCCTTCATCCTGGAACATGCTTCAGAAGATTTTAAAGTTAGGGGATTCAGTGTCTTTGCCTGTTTTTAAGACTCTGATCGACAACACTGTTTGTGATAACTGGAGTTGTTTCTAATCTTCAATTGTATCTTTAATTTGTGACACTTTGTCTTTTGTGTGTATTCTGTATTTTTTGTCAGTCTCTCGGTCCCAGCTTTGATGCACCTGCACTGACCTCACCTTCTGGATGATAGCGGTATAAAAAGGGAGGATAGGGAGATTGAATATGTCTGTAAACACTCCAGCCAAAAATCTAAATACTGTAAAGTTGCTTAGGAGATAGAAGCAGAGCTACCATACCCGTCGGTGCCACATATGAAACTCAGTGCATGTTCTAAATACACGTCCTGGTATTCCGTCTGGCCACGTGGCCTTGCGAATATTAACCTAAAGGTTTTACTTACATAGGCTACTGAGAGCGAGATCACACAGTCGTCTGGAACAGCTGGTTCTCTCATGCATGGTTCAGTGTTGCTTGCCTCGAAGTGAGCATTAAACAGGTTAACATTCACAAGGCTGCGGGGCCAGACAGATTACTAGGATGCGTACTCAGAGCATGCGCTGCCCAGCTGGCTAAATGCTAATAGCACTCGTTAAAACTCAAACGTTCATTAAAACACACATGCAGGGTACTGAATTAAAGCTACACTCGTTGTGAATCCAGCCAACAAGTCAGATTTTTAAAATGCTTTTCGGCAAAAGCATGAGAAGCTATTATCTGATAGCATGCAACACCCCAAAAGAGCCGCAGGGGACGTAAACAAAATAATTAGCATAGTCGGCGCTACACAAAATGCCGAAATAAAATATAAAACATTCATTACCTTTGACGATCTTCTTTGTTGGCACTCCTAGATGTCCCATAAAGATCACTATTGGGTCTTTTTTTCCGATTAAATCGGTCCATATATAGCCTAGATATCGATCTATGAAGACTGTGTGATCAAGGAAAAAAACAGCGTTTTATAACGCAACGTCATTTTTTAAAATTAAAAAAGTCGACGATAAACTTTCACAAAACACTTCGAAATACTTTTGTAATGCAACTTTAGGTATTAGTAAACGTTAATAATCGATCAATTGATCACGGGGCGATGTATATTCTATAGCTCTACGTCTTGAAATAATGTCCGGATAAATTTCAACCAAAATATCCGGTCGGAGACCGGAAGAAATGGGCTGTCTCTTGTTCGATTGACCAAGAAACAAAGCCTAGGCAAATGACAAGACTGTTGACATCGTGTGGAAGCTGTAGGTATTGCAACCTCGGTTCCAGGTAATGTGGTTTCCATTCAACAATACATTCAAGTGGCGCATTGATATATTTTCCAGTTTTCAGTGATCAGATCTTCCTGCACTTTTCGATGAAACGCACGTTCTGTTATAGTCACAGCCGTGATTTAACCAGTTTTAGAAACGTCTGAGTGTTTTCTATCCACACATACTAATCATACGCATTTACTATATTCCTGGCATGAGTAGCAGGGCGCTGAAATGTTGCGATTTTTAACAGAATGTTTGAAAAAGTAGGGGTTAGGATCAACAGGTTAAGAAGGTGCTGTTTTGTGTTTTGTGCACTCAGTGTGTAAGTGTGAAGCTGAGCCGAGACTTAACATGTCTTTTGGCATTGTTATTTGGTTTAAACCATTGTGTTTGAGGCTGTACAATCCCTGAGAAACATTCCAAACAGTGTGACATTGACTTGAGTTAACTGACTGAACATTAACTAGGCCCAGACATGGTGACTGATCAGGAAACTTTTTTTTGGAACATCCAACGTTCCAACATTTCATAATATATTATTTATTATTCTTTGAAATAGCAAATATCAAAGGGAAAAAGAGAACATTAGATTAGCCACAAAGACATAATAGTATAACATGCTGAATTTTTGTTAGTTTCCATCAGCTTTATGATGTGTATGGTAACAATTCTGATGCACTTCTGATGGATAATAACATTTGTTAAGCCTTATAATCTGTCCATTTTTGTAATCCACTTCATTGTATTGATAAAACAAACCTCTCCATTATTTTGGGAAACAGTCTCAGAACAAAAATAATGCAAACATACACAAAACATGTATACATAATGAATGCTCACACCTCTCATGTGCAAATTGAAACAAAAAAAAGCATCCTTATCAATGTCAACCAATGGGTTTCTCATAATAAAAGACATCCTTACAGCTGAGGCCCATTGTTATTAATGTTATAATAGAAATCATTTGTAATACAATATTTACAGAAGCTAACCACTGTGCTGTCATTTGATGCATTGGTGAACCTATGAAACTATCTGCAAGCATTTGTTTTCAAGTCCATGTTATGGGGATAACTATTGCATTATCGACGTGTGTGAGGAGCGTAATTGTTTAAAAAAAAAGAAAACAGTCGGCATTTGGTTTATATTAATTGCGTATTGTAGTAAAACACAGGTATCAAAGGTATTAGTGTTTTTACAGGATCACATCATGTATATTCCTAAGACACATACAAATTTACATTTCTAAACATACTACGGATAAACAATATAAAACATTGATTTGCTGTTATCTTTCATTTTGTAATAGAAATGCTGATTCAGAGATGGCCATTTGTTGATTTCAGAATGATTAGGAATTCATTGATGTAGCAAATACTGTCATTTGGGTTTGGCAACTTTAACTTTTAACTTTTAGAGCCACACTGTACATGACCTCCCAACCTTCTGAAATGACCACTACTGTATATGCGGACTGTCTAAATACAAAAGACCTGTACAACAGCTTAAATATGAATTTATACTTGAATACTACATTCAACATGTTACAGTAAATAACTACATCTTCATAATCCTAATATATACATTTTTGGGGTTCAGGATTGTTGGTGCAACTTCCAAACTTCCAAACGTCCAAAAAGTCATGTAAAGTGCTGTCTAAATGCAAATAAGCATTGAGAAAGGTACATATACACTTTGTTACTGTACATGTGCATTATTGTTATATCTTGCTCTAATAATATTTTAAATAAACCCTCCTCACCTCTCAAACCCACCCTACCTTGAAATCAGGTTCCTATAACAATAAATAAGGGTTAGAACACACAATAATTAAAAAGCAGACATGATGATAATCCCAAAAGCACAATTACACACTTACAAATCCTCAAGACCCATTATTTGCTGCGTGACGTTCAACGCTCTTTGGGCTCCCCATAATCATTGTACATGACTAGCAGGTTCTGTTCGTCGCAGGCCTTTCGCACATCCTGGCCCAGTTCCACCCAGTTGAGACCAAAGGCCTTGGTGTCTGTGTAACGGCAGGACAGGTACTTGAGGGACATCCTGCGCAAGCCGATCTTGGACTCCTGGAGAAGATCCCTGCACCAGCCACTCAGGTCGTCCAGCTGGGAGAGAATCAGACCAGCTTTCCTACAAAGGAACACAACACTCCTCAGCAAACACACACTACCTTGAAATCAGCTTCCTATAATATTACCTGCCACAGTGCTACACAGTATAGGCATAAAATGCACAGGTGTCTTAACATGGATAACTATTGGTAATTATGACGTATTGTTAACACATTAGTAATATACACAATTAACCTCAAATCAAATTATTTCCAAGGACAAACTGTACATAGACAGGGCCCTAACATAAAATAAAATGTCTTAAAGCTAGAATCCATAGGGGAGGGGGGGGGGGGTGAAACTGCCACATCAGTTTGCGATATTACAACAACAAAGACGTTACTTCAAACAAGGAACACTGTTTTTTTCTCCCTCTGATATCATTGCACACCATCACACGAACGATAGAACAGCAGTGTATCTACTAAGTTTTTTTTTTACCACGATGCTGGATGCTTACATACTCAAAACAAAAACAATAACAAATGCGCATGGGGCGGCCAGTGGCGCTGTTTCGCCTATTGTGGATCTCGATTTCTTGTAGAATTATCTCAAAAGAAGAAGAAAAAGTAAAATAGATGGAAATACCTAATACACAAATGATGTAATTCTGTCTGGATTGAGGTCAAATCTAAGTATTTGGTGTTCTCACCTTAAATGATGCAAATCAAAAGTTGGTTAGAGCGGATCACTCATAAATCACACGTTGCTTCTTCACCATCATTTTGACACTACATCACAATCCGACAGACACTAAACCCACATCTTCCCTGCAGGAAAAGACCGGGCATGAGGTGGAATAAATAATTGATTAACTTCTCAGGTCAGTATTTTACTGTTATTCATCTATTTCATAACATGTACAAGGTCTACCCATGTTCAGATAACAGTTACGACATTGGCTGCATTTACACAGGTGGTCCAACTCTGATATTTTTTTCACTAATTGGTCTGTTGACCAATCAGATCAGCTCTAAAAAATATCTGATTTGAAATAATCTGATGTGATTGGTCAAAAGACCAATTAGTGGACAAAATATGCGATTTGGGCTGCCTGTATAAACACAGCCACTGAAAGTGATGAAGCTGTCTCCATGATAAGTGGCTGACAGAAACAGTAACTGTACAGGATGGAAAGAGTGTCTCACTCCTCAGACATGGCTTCACCTCACACACTGGCCAAACCAGGACCACCAAACTGCAATGTAAATAGTGAGACGTTTTTGTCGACACACAAAACGTTTTTGGGTAGACTCATACTCTGTTATTAATGAAAAGCACATTATTCTCTCTTAATACTGTCATCTCTCCCAAATCCTACATTCAAAGCATTCCTAAGAATATCCACAGAATCCAATGTTTTCGGACATACTGTACCTCTTAACTTGCTATTCTTTGTGACTCATCTGATTGACTCATTGTTTTGTTGTTAGAGCAGGCACAGGGTAGAATGAGGACAGCTTGTTAGTGTGCATTAAGTGTCACAGGGTGAGACTTTCCAAATAAGGACAATATCACTGTTTCATTGACATACTGTAATGGACTGTCATATTTCCATGTATTTGCATTCAACAGGTGAAACCTAAGCGATGACTGTAATATTATACATCCTCATATTAAGATTTTGTATTTCAAAGTAGGGGCAGGTTCATCAGTTCTCCCTTGAATATTGGATACTACCGTGTCTGTAGCAGAGGAGGGTGGCGAGAGGAGCTATAGGAGGACAGGCTCATTGTAATGGCTGGAATAGAATCGACGGAATGGTACCAAACACATCAAACACATGGAAATAACATTGAATCGATTCCATCCATTTAGCCTATCCTCCTATAGCTCTGCCCACCAGCCCCCTCCGGTCTGAAGCCTATGTTATGTTTACATAGAGATACTAAGCAACATCCCATTTGCATATATAGGGCAGAACAACAGCTTAAATTCCCACAATTTATCATCTGCAGAGAACTCTTGAGAAAATAATATAACAGTACTTTGAACGATGTAAAAATTCACAGACATATTGAGTCTTTACTAACTAATCAGTGTGTCTGTAATAGGGATGCTGTCATTTATATCATCCTTCTAAATATATTGTAATGACCTCAATAGATCATGAATGAGAGAATGTCCACAACAGTTCCCTAGTTCTCGAAATGAACGGTTGATTAACCCAGAACTCACACAGGCAACTGTCTGGCCGTAGCCTACGCTGAATAAATCTGATACAACAATAACAGCTATTCAACTCACTGTCGGGACATGAAGAGAGGGATAACAATGCAAGCATGGCAATATAACAGACATGTAGTGCCCAGCCCCCCGCTGTTCTACCAACCACAAGGATGTCTGGCACTGACACATTCCCTTGATTGGCAGACAGTAGGGGGACTGGCATGCTGGACCCTGTGAAACCACACAACTGTCCAAGCGCGTCGCTACAATACATTTTTTTCTAATACCTTGCCACATTTCAGTGGTTTGAGGAATTTAGATATTTATTTACTTAAAACAAAAACCTTCAGGTTTGTTATGCTTTAATTTGTCAAGAAATAACTATTTGGGCTTCAAATAGCAACGGTTGTCACCATAAATCCCAGCATGCATAGAAGTGGAAAATGGCCTCACATTTCCGAGGTACAGTACACTTTGGAGATATCTCACTCTGTCAGGGCCCCTCTTTCAAATCTTCTTGACTCAGACAGCCACAGAGACCAGGGACTTGACCAAAAGAGCATCCATGATGATAGGAAACCACCACGATGATGACTCTGTCTCTGTGTTACACAGATATACTATATGATGCGATACGATAACTTTGTTGTCCATTCAAATACATTTTATGAATGCATGCATTTTCATGTGTTGCGTGAACGTAAACTGTTGGACTTGTATGGTACAGTACTAGTATATACATTGCTGTCTATACCCAACAAACAGTTATGGGGTATATGTGTTGGTGAGACAGTCCACAACATGAGCTAATGGAAGAGTAATTGTGGTAATGTCTGAGGAAAATCTCCGTAACTCCTAAACAGCCTTGATGAAATAAGTCCCTTTTTAACAAAAAAAAAAGAAAAATCACAACAACATGAGCTCCACTTATCATGTCATCAAGCGAAATCCAACCATAACAATACTTAGCATCGCAGGCAATTGCCTGATTAGGATGTGTCATAAAAATAACTGTCAGTTCTCGGGCTGTAAAGGCAAGGAGACAGAGGGGGAGTGCAATGATCATGATAGGATTTTCTCCTACCAAGCCAACATCTAACATTTCTAAGTCAACATCCAGCCTCATGCCTTTAGTGATGGGTAGTAACATAGCGATGACAAGATTGGGACATGGAGAGAACTGTCGGGCTCAGGAGACAGACTGTCAGTTTATGTTTGGCTTGAACATCACACAATTTTGCAGGAAAAAGACACCAGAACGTTCTCTGACAGGGGCCGACCTAACTCGTCAGTGAGATATGATATGTACAAAAGTAGGGAGTGGAATATTTCCAATGCTTTATAAAGATAGATCCATTACTTCACCAGTTTATTTTAACATATTGTTTACACTGCTGAAACAAGTTTACATTTAGTCAAGGGCTGAGTGGGTGACTATTATCTGTATTTTGACTAGCTAATGAACATTTTAATGGTCCACAGTGTTTGTGACAGGGAAACCCAAGTGAATTGGAGGATTTCATAACAAGAAAAGTCATTTCTGGAGACAAGCCCTGTTACAGGCAATGTTGTCTGCTTTGTATTGGTGTGTGTGGAAACCAAAATCTCATTGTTTTGATTCAAATGGTACATTGATCCTTTCAGAACTGCTAGAGAGGCAGGGGGAATGGAACAAGTAAACAAGTGATGGGGGGTCTCCAATTATAGGAACCTCCTGGTCTTCTCCAGGAGCCCAACGCTCCCAACACATAAGGTCCATTGCAAACTGTGTCTAATCATGTTATTCTTACTCTAATTCTAAAGAATACATTACAAATGCATCTCTTCAGTAACGCCTAAAGCACAATGACATTTCCTGAGACAACAGGCTTACACAATCACAACACACCATAACAACATGGAAAATCCTGCCCAACATGCTAACAAGCTAACAATAGTCTTAAAGTATGGAGCAACTTAAAAGGTAGATATCTATCTACACGCTCTCCTCCTCTCACCTTTTCTCTTCGCTTGTAGACTTCAGGCTAAACCTACATATCATGACCGCTAACTGCTACACAAAGCCTACATCGTTTTCATGTCATAGTCAACATAGCTACTAGAACTAACGCGTTAGTAAACCCTCTACAATCATGCAGTACAGTGTACAGTCAGCAGCAAGCAGTTTAGCAGTTACACCGGCGGGCCCCGGTGGCAACAAATTAATAAAACTAAAAACTTACCTTGACTTGGAAGAGTTCCAGTGTTGGATAGCCATAGCCAGCTAGCTAACATAGCATCCCCCTCTGTTTGAGCCAGGTTTTTGATTAGGCCAAACTAGCTAGCTGTATTTCACGCTAGCTAAGTAAGTGAAAGTGAAAAAATAAATGCTATGAAATATAGCTCTCACTCTCTTGCTTCTCCTTAATTTAGGATAAAATTAATTTGTTCAAAACTGTTCAACTATTGTCTTTCTCTCTTTTTGAGTCAACTACTCACCACATTTTATGCACTGACGTGCTAGCTGTAGCTTATGCTTTCAGTACTAGAATCCTTCTCTGATCCTTTGATTTGGTGGACAACATGTCAATTTATGCTGCAATAACTCTGATAGGTTGGAGGACTTCCTCCGGAAGTTATCATAATTACTGTGTAAGTCTATGGAAGGGAGTGAGAACCATGAGCTTCCTAGGTTTTGTATTGAAGTCAATGTACCCAGGGGAGTACGGAAGCTAGATGTCCTCCAGCTACACCATGGTGGTACTCTACAGAGTTCTGTTGAGGCTACTGTAGAACTTAATTGCAAAACAGTGTGTTTTAATCAATTCTTTGGTGACGTGAATATATTTAGTTTAGTTTTATCTAAAAATCATCACTTTTTTAATGTTTCACTATTTTAAGTTTTCAGAAATTCTGAAGAGCCTCCAATGGTTGAAATCTTCCTAGAAGTGACACATGTTTGACAGAGAGACATGTCAAAACGATTGAATAAAAGTTTGGCACTTTAGCGAGCCTTTATTCATATAAAAAATCATATGTATTGAATTCTCCACGTGTTCTATATTAAAGAGCACTGCATTTCATATAACAGGCTTTTAAAATTCAATATTGGTGCAAAAGTTACTCTTCTCGTGGAATGACCCAGCCAGTGCAGCCACCCTCCTATAACGGTGTTTAGTGAGATAATGTCCAATTGATTACTAGGTTAATCTAAACCCATGTTTATAGTCCCCCGACACTCACCTCAAATGCACTTACTTTGGTGCTTTCTTGTCATGAATCATCCATCTGAAAATTGGGGGTTGTTAATGTAAGTGTATTTTAATGGAACACTTCAGAAGCAAACCAATTACATCAATGCTTCCAATATGGGCTCGATTAAAAACAACCTTTAATTTGAAACTAAGGCCCTGATTCGGAGTTTGCAGTCTTAATCAGTTTCACCTGCTTCACCGTGCATCTACCAGCAACCTTACCTACACATTTTAATTCGGACACATGGCTCTGTTTATAAAGCATTTAGCTACAATTTCACATTATAATACTTATCTGCACTGAGTAACCAGTAAGGGGATAGCGGAGGCCTTCCTGCTTGCTGTAAATTGACAGACGAATGTCAGAGGTACAATTGTCTCCAATCATTTTGAATTAATTTCCACTTTACCCAATTCACGCAAACTATGTCTACAATCAAAGCCTGTATTTGGAATCAATTATAGACCAGTCTGTGTTAAAAACACATCCGAAATGAGTCAAGAGTCTCTCAACAACCACCCATGTAGGGATGATGCTACTGCGGTAGTTGTGCTGAGAGAGAGAGAGCGAGAGAGCGAGAGAGAGATCAGATCAGATCTGGGCCCCAGTTCATCCTCACATCTCCAGGTGGTCCCCAGTTCATACCTGGGCCCCAGTTCATCCTCGCATCTCCAGGTGAACTCTCCGAAGCTCTCGTAACGCTGGTTGTAGTGGTAGAGCACACGGTGCAGGGTAGGAGAGCCCAGTTCCATCAGCGCATTGTAGGCCGTCTGCTGCTCCTTGCCACTTGTGTAACCATTGAACAAGTTGTAGATCTTGTCTGAAATCTCTGCAACAACACAGATCTGATCTCAGTACTGTATATGGAGCCAAGACATAAAATAAAATGTTATTGGTCAACATACACATATTTAGCAGATGTTTTTGCGGGTGTAGTTAATTTTTTACATGTGTGTCTCTACCAATTTTCAGATTGGTAACTACTGTTAGAAAATGTGTCTAAAAACCAAGATACAGGTACAGAAACTGTCCATCCATGCATGAGAAATCCCACCTTGTGCTTTGACGTCATCCACAGCAGGACAGGGGGTCTTGATGGTGACCTCACTAGGACTGGAGCGACGGCCTGTGTTGTCCACTGCCCAGAGCCTAAACCTGAAAACCAACATATATGACTAGTGTTAGTTCATTGCAATGGGAGTGCATGCTACAGCAATAATGTGTGCAACTGCTAACTAGTGCTTCAGGTTTTGAAAATACAAATAAAAATGACCCTGAATAAAGTGGTGGAAATTAGATGCATTCAAAGTTATTGTGACAAAATCATTACATTTTCTGATTGACTGTTGTAATGTGATAAAACGGCTAATAAAATCTGCCAATAGGCTAAATTTACAAAACAAGTGCGTGGATCTTAACATTTACTTGAAGCATATCGCCATCTAGTGGAAGGAAACATTAACAACTACCACCTGCAGTGGAACCTGTGAAACAGTGTATTTTGTCTACCCCAAATAAATGTACTGTATGTATCCATGGTTCCGAATACAATACAATACAGCCTGACCAACAAGGCACTGAGATCACTGTCCAGTGTCAAGACAATAAGCGAAATGAAATAATTTGTAAAATTAGGTTTCCTTTTTGGAACCTACAGAGACGGTATTTTTACATTCTCAAAGCTGAACTGAAAGATTTTGCGAATACATTTCTAAAGAAGTAATCGAGCATTTCGCTAACTGTACAGCACAGGTATAGAGAGATTTAATGATAAAAGGAAATATTTTAAAAATAACTGAATTTTCCTGTTGTAACAACTGTGCTGAACAGCCTGCCAACAAGGAGACTGACCAGAAGCAAAATTATGTCAAGATAAAGCACATATGTTTTTGTTTGGGATATTCCTATTCCTATACATCAGAACCATTTGAAGAGACAATGTGCTCAAGCTGACGGTTTCTCCCACTCCCTCCTTTGTGTAATCTTTTCAGTGTGTCTACCCCATTTACAGAGCGTGTGTGAGGTAAGTGGCTGCATGTGTGGAGTTAGGGAGCTGAGTGTGAGTGCCAAAGGAGGGAGGGGGAGGGGGAGGGGTGCCGGAGGAACTTATATCTCTCAGAGCATGGCCCAATTCATTACACCGACTGACCCTAAACACACAGTCAAGCGTTCCATGCGGTCATTAAATACTGGCCACCAGGCAGCACAACATTGACCTCACATGGGACTTCCTCAGTGGTGAGTTTACATCACCACAATATCATCTTGCATTACTACAACCACCGGAGCAATGCAGACTGTAATGTCCAGTAGCACAGAAACAGAATAACCATAAGCTGCTTTCATTACACCTGGCAATGACCTCACTTAAACTCCTCACGTTTCCCAGAAAGTGACTAGATTTTTCCTAATATCGAATTCAACAATATCATTGTTTTCCTATTTTTGGGGGAAAACAATACACAATACCTCCCAAATAGTTTGTTATCGTGGTGTATTATTTAGCCATTTATAAACATTAGAGGTCATTATAATATAAATCCAGGGTAAATGTTGAATTTTGTGATATAAAAAAAAGAAACATTTTGTGATTAAAAAAAAAGAAAAATATGTATATTGAAATAACATCTCAAATAGTGCACATTTTGTCAAGAACAAGGCCTTTCTCTGTCATGTTTGTCTGCACACCTAATCTGTTGATCTTGTGATTCTTGTTTCTGCTATTAGCATTAAGTGCTCCGTTTACGCACTTTCAAGCTGTTCCAAAGCATGAGCTACTTCCCCAGCTGTCTGAACCATATTTAAAACACCCCAATTTGAACCTTAAAGAAGTACATACACATGACTGGGGAGTGATTCCAGGCTCTACCTTTCACAAACTGGATGTTGTTCCCTTCATGTAGACTGTGTTTCCATGGGATAACATTGATACGTATGTACACATCCACGGAACATCCAGGGCAAGGCTTCCCTCAGTGCAATACACAACAGTGTTATAATATGGTGTAAAAGTTCTAGGATCTATGCTTTCCCAGGATCTGCATTCACCCTAAGAAGAATAGCTAGCTACTTTGATATTATCCATTAACCAATCTTCATATTGTGCAATTTCTCAAAATAATAATTTCCCCTTTTCCCTTGTTGTCTTTTTCTTGGAAATCTTACATTCAAGTCACTGCTTGCTAAAACAAGTTCGAAGGAGGCAAGCAATGTGTTTACAAGTCGGTTAAGTATATTTGACCTATTTATCTGAGTGGTGATAATGACGATATAGTATTTTTCATTTGAAGATTTTATTTCCAAAATGCTATATCCACCATTTTTTGCATTTGTGTTAGTTTATGGGTACCTTCATGTGTGTGTAAAATATTTATTTTCTCTGATTTTTTATTCATATATTTAGGTGGGTATTAAAATGTTTTTTTTTGTTGGCAACATGTCTATATATCCATTGTTTAGCTGGAATGAAATGTTCATATACTGTATTGACTGTGATATATGGTGGTCTTACCTAGCTATCTTAAGATGAATGCACTTTGCAAAAAAACATGATTATTTCTCTTGAATTAAACCATCAAGTGATAGATTTCCAACAAATACATGAATGTCATTGAAAAACCCCTGACATGATTAGATAGTGAAAAAAAAACACCAATCTCGTTCATATGTTATCTAAAGGGGCAATCTGTAGTTGCTACATCCAGTTTTGGACAAATAAATTAATGATATACGGTGCCTTCGGAAAGTATTCAGACCCCTTGACTTTTTCCCACATTTTGTTAGGTGGCAGCCTTATTCTAAAATGGATTAAATATTTTTTTTTTTGCAGTAGGGATGGTGCCAGGTTTCGTGCAGAAGTGACGCTTGGCATTCAGTCCAAAGATTTGAATCTTGGTTTCATCAGACCAGAGAATCTTGTTTCTCATGGTCTGAGAGTCCTTTAGGTGCTTTTTGGCGAACTCCAAGTGGGCTGTCATGTGCCTTTTATTGAGGAGTGGCATCTGTCTAGCCACTCTACCATAAATATCTGATTGGTGGAGTGCTGCAGAGATGGTTGTCCTTCTGGAAGGTTCTCCCATCTACACTGAGGAACTCTAGAGCTCTGTCAGAGTAACCATCGAGGTCTTGGTCACCTCACTGACCAAGGCCCTTCTCCCCCGATTGCTCAGTTTGGACGGGTGGCCAACTCTAAGAAGAGTCTTGGTGGTTCCAAACTTCTTTTAAGAATGATGGAGGCCACTGTGTTCTTGTAGACCTTCAAATTTGATTAAATGTTTTGGTACCCTTCCCCAGCTCCACGGACAATTCCTTCGACCTCATGGCTTGGTTTTCTCTTTGACATGTACTGTCAACTGTGGGACCTTATATAGACAGGTGTGTGCTTTTCCAAATCATGTCCAATCACTTGAAATTATCACAGGTGGACTCCAATCAAATTGTAGAAACACCTCAAGGATGATCAATGGAAACAGGATGCATCTGAGACCAATTTTGAGTCTCATAGCAAAGGGTCTGAATACTTATATAAATGTGATATTTCTGTTTTTTTTTAAATACAAATGTGAACAAAATGTCCTATTTCTGTTCTTTGGATTATATACGGAGGATCCAGCACCCAATTTAAGTTTATATACTGTAAGGTGGAGTCAAGCACCTTGTTTATCTCTTCATATACCCCACGAGATCCCACAATATAAGGTTATTTTTCTCCAATGTTTGTACATTTTGTAAATGTAAAGAAATACTGTATGGCCTCAAAACATGGTTAAAACAATACATGTAATATCATGGATGGGCAGTTCTTTCATTCATATCTCTGTCTATTAATCTGAGAGTGGCTACATTTCTACAGGCCCATCCCTCAGCTTTTTATCAAAACAGAGGCGGGGTGCCTACTTTGTTGTTCTTTCAACTGTAAAACAATAAAAGCTAATTTACCAACATTTCTGAAAATTGATATATAGCATTTTGGAAAGAAACCCCACAAGAGATAAGCATCCATTGATAATGCTACATCAACTTACATGTACGTTGTGTCTGGCTCCAGGCAACGGATGATCATGCTCACGGATGAGGTCAAGAGGTCAGGGATATCCCCAAGCATCACACACGGAGACTTGGCCCCAGACAGGATGTCATCCACAAAGCTCAACATCGTCTCTGTACGGGAGGAAATGCAATTCATCAAATAATCAGTGACATCATGTGTTGACTAGAGAGGATATTTGCACCTGCAAACATCACAAATAGTAATTCATAGCAACGGTTCTTGAAGGAGACAAGACAACGTTTTCGTATAGTACTTTATAATTCTTCAAATCCATAGGCTAATATCTAAGGCTTTTACATTTTCAGTTTGGGGCACATTAAGAACATGTATTCGTACTGTCAGCCGCCAACACAACGTCTCCACAGAAACACTACTCTGTGAGCTCAAATAATATACAGTGCATTCGGAGGGTATTCAGACTTCACTTTTTCAAAATGTTGTTACGTTACAGCTCTATTCTAAAATGGATTAAAACATTGTTTTCATCAATCTACACACAATAACCCACGATAACAAAGTGCAAACAAGTTTTTAGAATTTTTAGCAAATTTATTAAAAATAAAAAACTGGGGCCTCCCGAGTGGTGCAGTGGTCTAAGACAGTGCATCGCAGTGCTAGCTGTTGCACTAGAGATTCTGGGTTCGAGTCCAGGCTCCGTCGCAAATGGCCGCAACCGGGAGAACCATGGGGCGGCACACAATTGGCACATTGTCGTCCAGGTTATGGCAAGGGTATGTCCTTGTCCCATCGCGCACTAGCGACTCAGTGCACGCTGACACGGTCACACAGGTGTACGGCGTTTCCTCTGACACATTGGTGCGGCTGGCTTCCGGGTTAAGTGGGCATTGTGTCAAAGAAGCAGTGCGGTTGGGCTGTGTTTCAGAGGACACATGGCTCTTGACCTTTGCCTCTCCCGAGTCCATACGGGAGTTGCAGCGAATAGACAAGACTGTAACCAATTGGATACCATGAAAAATTGTGGAGAAAAAAAGTGTGAAAAAAATCATAATAATAATAATTAAAAAACAAGTATTAGGACCCTTTGCTATGAGACACAAAATTGAGCTCAGGTGAATCCTGTTTCCATTGATCATCCTTGAGATGTTTCTACAACTTGATTGGAGTCCACCTGTGGTAAATTCAATTGATTGGACATGATTTGGAAAGGCACACACCTGCCTATATAAGGTCCCACAGTTGACAGTGCATGTCAGAGCAAAAACCAAGCCATGAGGTCGAAGGAATTGTCCGTAGAGCAGGATAATGTCGAGGCACAGATCTGGGGAAGGGTACCAAAACATTTCATCAGCATTGAAGGTCCACAAGAACACATTGGCCTCCATAATTCTTAAATGGAAGAAGTTTGGAACCACCAAGACAAAGAAGTTAATGCATTTGAGCCAGATGAAACTGGCTCCCATGAGGACCGCCACAGGAAAGGAAGACCCAGAGTTACCTCTGCTGCAGAGGATAAGTTCATTAGTTACCAGCCTCAGAAATTGCAGCCCAAAGAAATACTTCACAGAGGTCAGGTAATAAACACATCTCAACCACTGTTCAGTGGAGACTGTGTGAATCAGTCCTTCATGGTCGAATTTCTGCAAAGAAACCACTACTAAAGGACACCAATACTAAGAAAAGACTTGCTTGGGCCAACAAACACAAGCAATTGACATTAGACCGGTGGACATTTGTCCTTTGGTCTGGAGTCCAAAATTGAGATTTTTGGTTCCAACCGCTGTGTCTTTCTGAGACGCGGCGTGGGTGAACAGATCATCTCCACATGTGGATTTCCCACTGTAAAGCATGGAGGAGGAGGTGTGATGGTTCTTTGCTGGTGATTTATTTAGAATTGAAGGCACACTTAACCAGCATGGCTCCCACAGCATTCTGCAAGGATATGCCATCCCATCTGGTTTGGGCTTAGTGGGACTCTCATTTGTTTTTCAACAGGACAATGACCCCAAAACACACCTCCAGGCTGTGTAAGGGCTATTTTACCAAGAAGGAGATTAATGGAATGCTAGCATAAGATGACCCGACCAAATTGAGATGGTTTGGGATAGGTTGGACCACAGAGTGAAGGAAAAGCAGCCAACAAGTACCCAGCATATGTGGGAACTCCTTCAAGACTGTTGGAAAAGTTTTCCAGGTGAAGCTGGTTGAGAGAATGCCAAGAGTGTGCAAAGCTGTCATCAAGGCAAAGGATGGCTTTTTGAAGAATCTCAAATATAAAATACACTTTTTTGGTTACCACATGATTCCATATGTTTTATTTAATAGTTTTGATCTCTTCATTATTATTCTACAATGTAGAAAATAGCGAAAATAAATAACAACCCTCTAAAACTTTTGACAAGTAGTGTACATTTACAAATATTTCTAAAAGCCTGTTTTTGCTTTGTGATTATGATTGATGACGGAAAAAAATCAAATTGAATACATTTTACAATAAGGCTGTAACTAACAAAATGTAGAAAAAGTTAAGGGGTGTGAATACTTCCCAAATGCACTGTACCATGCTTGTTCTCATTAAGGAGTGGCAGGAAAGGTGTTTTTCCAGCTGGGTTGCATGTGTCAAAGGGCATTTGCTATGGGCCTATGCATTTCAGCTCACTGGAAAAGATATTCTCTGAGGTGGTCATCCTGTATGACCTCCCTGAATCCTGCTCAACCCGTATGGGTCACCAATTGGTAAAAACATTGGGTCAGGTAACAGTGAAAACAACACCGAAAAAAGACAGCTGTCACTGAGAAATATTTTGCTTGCACAGAGACCTACAAAGGAGCGTGGATTTAAACGCAGAAAGATGGAAATTAAAAGTGACATTGTGAAGGATTGTACCACTTAGCATATTAATTGCTAGAATTGGAATATCTGTCTAGCGTAAAGAAAGTTCTGTTTAGACCCCATTGGGAAGGGACGGTGGAAATACATTAAGTTGCGCTTAAGTTGTGCTCGCATATTTTTTCATTTTTTTAACCTTTATTTAACTAGGCAAGTCAGTTGAGAACACATTTTTATTTTCAATGATGGCCTACAGGGGAGCAGTGGGTTAACTACCTTGTTCAGGTGCAGAATGACAGGGATTCGATTACTGGCCCAACGCTCTAACCACTAGACTACCTGCCTAGTGGTTAAAGGGTTGGATGCTGTTTTGTTCTAAGGAAACCAATGTAAAACATTTCTATTCTTTTATGGGTTTAAGAATAAGAGTAAGAGTTCATATTTGTTTAAATTTGCACTTCATGACAACATACTGTAGATAACCATCTGTCATATACTTTGAGATGTAAAACCACTCTAAAACTACTTTCGATGCTTCCTCTGAAGGGTTGTCTCTCAAAAATATACAAAAATTTACTAAAAGAATCAAATATGGCTATGCGCAGACCTGATTGTTGACATTGTTAACAAATGGAGAACAAATATATATTTTGGCAATGTACTGCAGATATTTTATGTGAGCTGGATCTATTTGTTTAGTTAAAAATCTTTCTAGCTTAGGGTACTTCATTTAACTAAATGTACTAAGCATACTACATATTATTTAGAACATATTGTTTAGTAAAAATGTATGCTGTGAGCAACACATATCAACATTCAAGGCTTATCCAAACTGACAAGAAGGTTGTTCCCTGCCATTTGTTCATTTTGGTACAGCCTGTCCCCTTATCTGATTTTCAGCTGTTGTCAAACAAAGGTGGGTCTGAAAATAAATGTTTTGTCCTCGATAGATTGGTTCATTGTGTAGCAACAAAACTGACACATGTGCAACGATGTGGCAAAACAGACAGGGTTGGCTTAGATTGTTGACAACCTGTAAACTACATTTTGTCTCGGATGTTTATTGAAAATAGAAATGCATTTGCACTATGAGCACTTGATTTGATTTGTTGTCTCTCAAATACATTGTTACAGTTGTTGGTTAGCTAGTTAGCGAATATTGGCCCTATTAGCAGAGACATGACATCAGTCAAAACACCTCAAATCAAGACATGGTAACAAGAACAAGATAAAAGGAGCTGAAACGAGCCGCCTACGATTCCCCACATGGCAGCTTCTTGTCATTGTTGCTCGCTATCTGGCCATCCAGAATCACAACAACACATGGACTTCTGCCCCATTGAATCACGTGCATCATTTTCGTGACATTGTCAGCTAACCTATCTACTGTATAGTGTGCAGCAAATTCACACCAGATGAAGAGAAGAATGCAATAGGACATTCTGGCATTTAAAAGCATACTTTTATTTTTTTATTTTTTTTGACACACTAAAATGTTGTATTCTTGCACCCCCCAAAAAGCTGGCAGACATATTTGGCGGGTAGATGGCAAATGTGCCGCCAATAAGTTTGATAACTATAAAATGTTTTGACAAAGACGCACAGTTGCCGAAAGCAGTAGGCCTATACAACATTTACATTACATTTACATTTAAGTCATTTAGCAGACGCTCTTATCCAGAGCGACTTACAAATTGGTGCATTCACCTTATGACATCCTGTGGAACAGCCACTTTACAATAGTGCATCTAAATCTTTTAAGGGGGGTGAGAAGGATTACTTTATCCTATCCTAGGTATTCCTTAAAGAGGTGGGGTTTCAGGTGTCTCCGGAAGGTGGTGATTGACTCCGCTGTCCTGGCGTCGTGAGGGAGTGTGTTCCACCATTGGGGAGCCAGAGCAGCGAACAGTTTTGACTGGGCTGAGCGGGAACTGTACTTCCTCAGTGGTAGGGAGGCGAGCAGGCCAGAGGTGGATGAACGCAGTGCCCTTGTTTGGGTGTAGGGCCTGATCAGAGCCTGGAGGTACTGAGGTGCCGTTCCCCTCACAGCTCCGTAGGCAAGCACCATGGTCTTGTAGCGGATGCGAGCTTCAACTGGAAGCCAGTGGAGAGAGCGGAGGAGCGGGGTGACGTGAGAGAACTTGGGAAGGTTGAACACCAGACGGGCTGCGGCGTTCTGGATGAGTTGTAGGGGTTTAATGGCACAGGCAGGGAGCCCAGCCAACAGCGAGTTGCAGTAATCCAGACGGGAGATGACAAGTGCCTGGATTAGGACCTGCGCCGCTTCCTGTGTGAGGCAGGGTCGTACTCTGCGGATGTTGTAGAGCATGAACCTACAGGAACGGGCCACCGCCTTGATGTTAGTTGAGAACGACAGGGTGTTGTCCAGGATCACGCCAAGGTTCTTAGCGCTCTGGGAGGAGGACACAATGGAGTTGTCAACCGTGATGGCGAGATCATGGAACGGGCAGTCCTTCCCCGGGAGGAAGAGCAGCTCCGTCTTGCCGAGGTTCAGCTTGAGGTGGTGATCCGTCATCCACACTGATATGTCTGCCAGACATGCAGAGATGCGATTCGCCACCTGGTCATCAGAAGGGGTAAAGGAGAAGATTAATTGTGTGTCGTCTGCATAGCAATGATAGGAGAGACCATGTGAGGTTATGACAGAGCCAAGTGACTTGGTGTATAGCGAGAATAGGACGAACGGAAGGGAATGTTCACAAAGTAAGATGAGGTATCAGTGTTTGCTTGCTAACTAGCTAAAATTACCTTCTCACCATCAGTTGTTTAGATGAACAAATAAACTATTTTTGAACTCAGGAATGTATAAGTTATGTAGACATGTTTTTAAATATTGAATTGGTGATCTTGCTAGCTAGCCAGCCAGTGAGAAGTGAAGCAAACAAATAAAAAATAAAAGAAATGCAGCTAGTTTGCTAGTCCACCAATGAACTGTGTGAAGGACCAGGGTTGTTCGATATTCAACCTGAAATAAACACTTTAAATCCTTCAGTTTTAAAATGGGAGTTGTTGGAAAAGACAACTGTTTTGAGTTGGTAGACGGCCAATACAGTCAACAGTCTCACACAGCCCCTTACAAAAAAAGATTGCAGTTTTGAAACAGCAGTAAAAGTGCAGTGACTGCAGTCGACTGGGGTATTTTGGACGCAGTAATTGCAGAAAAACTGCAAGATACTGCAGTTATACTGCACTCGAACTGCAGTTATATTGCGGTGTACTACAGTTATACTACACTCTGACCGCAATCTTTTTCCTATGGGGCATTACAAGCATTACATTACATATTCACATGGCTATGTAATAATAATGTGATTGTCCATTTAGTTAAATGAAAAACACAAAAGGTTCATATATTGCAGATTTTGGGATTTTTACCCATGAGGCCAAAGAGGACGCTTTTGGTCATTGACTGCAAGATAGGATTAAAACATGCATGCTATCTTAATCGAATTACATAGGTCTGCCTACACACAACATGCAACTGTACAACATTGTGTGCAGCCCTTTTATGGACATCAGAATTGAAAAGCGCTATTGGCTTCCTGATATTTGACAGACAGCAAAAATAAATAGATATGGCTTTAGTCCTGACAGGTACTTTCTCATACCACTTGGATTGCTCGTAATAGCTATCAGAAGTGATCTATTACTTCATATCAGGCTATTCACTGCTTAGCAATGCCAAGTTATGATCCTTCTAAAGTTATCCTTCAAAATAGTGTTTTACATGCACCATTTCTTTATAAATCTAACATTCTGCCCAACAAATGCTACACAACAAGACTCCCATAATCCTCTATTCATCATGGTCCAGAATCTGAGCTTAATCATATTTCTCGTTGTAAGAGAACTGGGATAGTGGGATCAACCAAAATCTTGTGGTGTTAACAAAATATTTCAGTGACATTCTTTAGGGCCAGGGCAGTTGCATTTCTTTTTCACTCTCCAGGATCATCCCCTGCAGATTACCCTCCATTGACATGATCCAGTGATTGAAATAACCACCACTTTTGCCATAGAGAGCAATAGTAATGGGGTATTTTTGTAGGCACTAACTCCGTTGGCCAAAGCCTATTGGGAAATTACTGTTTTTTGGGAGGGTTTAGGGTTTTTGGATAAACAACGAAAATAAGGTTTGTGATAAACATCTTATACATTTTATTCTATGATATAATCTTTGTCAGCTAACGTTACTTTTTTGTGAATTTATATCAAAACAAGCACATAAAGGCTTAATTCATAAAAGGTCATGTTGATAACCTCTTGAGTGTAGGGGGCAGGATTTTAGTTTTTGGCAAAAAAAAATAACCATTTGAAACTGCCTATTTCTCAGGTCCAGAAACTAGAATATGCATATACTTGTCAGATTAGGATAGAAAACACTCTCCAGTTTCCAAAACTGTCAAAATATTGCCTGTGAGTATAACAGAACTGATATTGCAGGCGAAAACCTGAGGAAAATTAAACCAGGAAGTGCTGTTTTTCCTGAAAGCTATCTGTTCCATTGGATGCCTTGCCTCCATTTATTAAAGGAATATCAACCAGATTCCTTTTCCTATGGCTTCCTCAAGGTGTCAACAGTCTTTAGACATAGTTTCAGGCTTTTATTTTGAAAAATGAGCGTGAAAGATAACATCGTGTCAGTGGATAGCTGGGTGTTCGCAGAGTTTTGCTTGCGCAACAGAGTGGGGCAGCCATTGTCTCACCCTCTCCTATTGAAAAAGTGACAGTCCTGGTTGATAAATTATCAATTATATATTTAAAAAACAACCCGAGGATTGATTATAAAAAACGTTTGACATGTTTCTATGGACATCACGGATACTATTTGGAATTTTTGTCTGCGATGTCGTAACCGCTTAAGCCTGCGGATTTCTGAACACAACGCGCCAAACAAATGGAGGTATTTGTGGAACAAAAGGAACATTTATTGTGTAACTGGGAGTCTCGTGAGTGCAAACATCCGAAGATCATCAAAGGTAAGCGATTTAATCTATTGTTTTTCTGACTTTCATGACCAATCTACTTGGCTGCTAATGTTTGTAATATTTTGTCTACTGAGAGAGATGTTCTTTACGCTTGTTATGCTTGTTATGCTTTTGCCGAAAAGCTGTATTGAAATCTGAAACACCAGGTGGATTAACAACAAGCTAAGCTGTGTTTTGCTATATTGCACTTGTGATTTCACGAAAATGAAATATTTTTAGTAATTTAATTTGAATTTGGCGCACTGCAATTCAGCGGGTGTTGATGAAAATGATCCCGCTAAAGGGATGGGTGCGTCAAGAAGTTTAACGGACTGATATACTCTCATGGAACAAAATGTATAATCTCTCCTAAGCCTGTGTTAACCTCAAGACCGTATTTTCGGTTGTTTTCCCAAATCCCCATTCTGTCCTCATGAATTTCCCCCATAGGAATGGCTGAACGAACCAGAGGTAACTATATTGAGTTTTTTAGGACTATAAACTGTTGAGCTCTATTGCCAATGATCATGATTAATTAAGTTCACCATACTGGGAGTTATTGCTTGATTGATAATTTTCCATGCCTCTCGCACTCTTCTCTTGTCTAGATGGTCCATATGGGGAATCCAGTCGTAATTAGCGACCCGATGTGAAGAACGCTCAGCCATCTTCAGCACCTGTCATGTCCATTAACTTTTGGAGTGAATTATATTGGCTATAGGGACCAATTCTGCAAAACTGACTGCAAATCCTCAGAAGCTGAGTCAACCCATAATTCACTTAAAACTTTTTGGAACAGTGGTGTCTCTGAGCAATAAGATAATGCTAATGTAAACAACCACAGCTGAATGACAATAATTTTTACGTCTTCAATTTACATTAGACAGATGGCAATTTGTCATTATTTAGCAAAGTGTGGCAAAAATTGCAATGCTAATGTTAGCTAGCTAAAATCTGGTGGTCTCCCCTCAATCTTAGCAAGCCAGTGAATGTTATACTGCATCTGAAGTCAATCTGGCGACATCACAATGATGACAAAAGGTTTTCCTACTAATTATCTGAACGTTTGTCTTTAAAGATTCACTATGCAGAAATTGCTCCGGCATTTCCTGTTTGCAAAAATTCTAATAGTTTGCCTAATTTCAGTTTTTGTGACGAAATAAGCAAGTATAGTGTAGAAAATCATTGTACCATCTAAACCGCTGTGAAATATATTTTCCATAACCAAAAATATTGTATTTTCAGCTGTTTGAAGCTAGTGTACAAAATTAAAAGTAAAAGATGCAAAAACTAAACTTAAGAACGGGAAGCATATAAATAGTGCATATAGAACCAATCTATTGCTTCTTAGACCTACTTTCAATGGCAATGACAGATCTATAACTCATATTTCTATGTGAATTTGGTCGGGTCGCCCAAAAAGTGACATATTTTGCAGCTTTAAAGGAATAGCTGCCTCAAACATCATGGTTCTGTACATTTGTGTCTTTCTTTAAAAGTAGCCTAGTAGTTGGAAAGATACTATAAAGCACAAAGTACTGCAGGTGTGTAATTACATATGCAGAGGGATACATGAGGGTATGGATAATCTAAAAAAACTCAACTAAGTTCAAATCCATTGCGAGTGGCTAATGATCAGCATTGTGTTGTCTATGCTAAACTGTGTGGGAACATGCTCAAAATAATGAGCTAATGATGAGTCCACTGTGCTATCATTGTCCAAGGCCTCATTATCTTGTCAACTGGTTGAAATGTAAGCGGTATGAAATAATCCTCTCGCAATTTTATTTTGAATTGCTTTAACCAGAGGTTCACATGCAACCTGATCTAGTCACATGCGAGGCTTCTATACAAATCACCAAGTATTGTGTGATTTTCGATGAATTCAGATGAAACCAAAGTGCATTTATCCCTCTCACATCAGCTGAGGCTGATATCATTCCTTCCGTTGGCCCAGGTCTACCTTGACAATAGATTCTGACAAGCCCATGATATCTTGTAGAGAGACAGAGTCAGATAGTAGTATGTGGAGTGGTATTCCTGGAAAAATATTTTGTGATATGTGTGATATGTGGTATGAGACATTTGCATAAGAAGGTTATAGATGGACCAGGACCATGCCAACCTGCCATATTTTGCATAAGAGAATACATGTGTAGTTGCTTTCATACCCATTCAACACATGTATTTATTCATCAAACAATGTATTATAATGGGAAAGAGCTACTGAGGAGTAGTGATCAATCCGAGTCTGACAAGGGAATTCCCGGGTTGCACCTATATCACTCGGTAGCATCATGCCATTGTTATGAACATTCTCAAGTCGCTCTCTGCTATAGTAGTGCCCAAAAGGTGACTGATGGCCAGCCATTCTGAATGGGGGTTAAGGACTGTTTCATTAGTGGCCCGGAAATAAGATGACATTGCTGAAGTAAGAAAATATTTTGTAGAAAACAAATTTTGCCATTATTTTTATGCAGTCAAATTTACTTTAGACAGATGGCAATGTTGTCATTAGCTGGCAAAGTTAGTCAAAAATAGCTAGCAATCCTAACATTAGCCAGCTAAAATGAGAGAGAGTTTACTTTGGCACATTATATATCACTAGTCTGGTCCTGGAGCAATTTAACAATGTTTCCCACGTGAATCCAACTGGATTCTGTACTAAAGTGTCACATTTAATCTCAAACTCAAGTCTCAATCGTCGCTACATGAACATAGACATGGATTCTGCTAAGGTACAGATTCTGAACGTGTCACTGTCCACAATTTTTTCATAAAAGAGAGAAAAAGAAATGAGTGATTTAAAGGAAAGACGGGGAGTGAAAGAAAGACCTAGGGCCTGAACACACACAAACAGAGACTCTTTTGTTTAATAAACAGGTAAACAATTAAACCTGAAAATTCCCTAATCCATCACATAAGTTCCCCCATGTCCAAAACGCTGGGAATTTTACCAGTTCTATTAAAACAGCAACTGCTAGGTACCAGCAGACTTGGCAGCTCCGTAAAGACTCAACAAATAACATCTGGCTCTTGTTGTCTACTTTGATTAACAAAAGGCAAGAGATGGACAACAACAGTTTGTAGAGCATTGCTTCTTGGCACTTCCTGGCTAAAAATGATTAACAGACTTGATCTCCCACATGGAACGTATTGTCTTTTTCAGAAAAACAGAGGAAATAAAGCCCTAATTGAAGTAGGGGGGAGGGGGTGTCATTTTTAAAAGTGAAGTTGCTTGGGTAGAGGGAGGAAGAACATTTCAATCTGCGTAGACTTTCTCACAAAAAAGCCTTTGATAAGAACACGGCCTCTGCCATTTACGTCATAGAACCGCTTACCGCTTACAATTTATACTCTATTGCCTTCGATTATGGCCTTAGAGATGTGATAAATTGCCTGTTCTTGATATCCAGCAAAATATTTCAACATTGAACTGAAGCTGATAGAATTTGAACTTGCATGTGTTCCAAAGCTGAATCTGAAACTGCCAAACCCCAAATATGATGTGAAAAAGATTTTTAAAAAGGGCAATGACACCGTTGGAGCGCATAACACGAGTGTTAGATGAAACCCAGTTGATATCCGATTAAAGACATTGTATAACATAGCCTAATGCATAATGTTTTAGGGTCTCACTTTACGTAAAAGTGAATATGGTCGAGAGGAGACTGAGAGGGGGCAAACACCTTATACAATCTGCTCAAATTGGTGGATCTGTTTTTGGTCCCGGATTGTGAACTGAATATGTATTGGTCTTCTCATCTGTCTTAAGAGTACTTTACTAATGTCATACAGTAGATCATAAATAAGAATCACATTATCACCACTCAATATTAAACATCTGTTTATGACAAACCTTTCAGAGTTCTTTGAACAGTTAGGAATAATTGTATTTCCTCTGGCTCAAACAATTCCCGCCATGCATAGAGCCTCACCACACTTGCATTAATTCTGTTTCTGAGTGGCTTCAACAGCAGTCTAAAGCAGTCTGAACCATTTACCACATGGTAGCATGGCGGGACTGACATCTATGACTTTTGTTTGCATACAGCACATGGAGGTTTTGATGGTGCGATCCAACTCCCCGCTCTGTTGTGAGGACGCCCTTGTCTCTTGGCTCTCCTAATATCCCTTCTGGACCAAAGACTTTCAACTTCATTTGTAAAGTAAATATTTGTCTGGGAATAGAGTGCGGTGTTGCCACTTGTCAGAGCTCGGCCTGAAAGTAGTTATGAGCTTAAGGGTTGTTTTTGTGGCATTGCATCTCTCACCTCATCAATGTTAGTTGTATGTTGTGATTGTCATTTCGCTGTAAATCTCCAAAGAAGTAGATCATCATGACTAAACTCAAATAAACTAAATCAAACTTTTACTCTTTATCTGTTCTGGAACCACAACATAGGTTGCAATAGTAAGAGTAGAGTTTCATTGAACCAAAAAGCAGACACACGTCATTTTCACAAGTTAAACATATAGATTATAGGTCAAATCAAATTTTATTTGTCACATGCGCCAAATACAACTGGTGTAGACTTTACTGTGAACTGCTTTCTTATGAGCCCTTCCCAATGATGTAGTTTAAAAATAATAATAAGAAAAGTCAAATAGTAACAAGAGGAATAAAATACAATATACAAAAATGTAGCTATAAACGGGGAGTACCAGTACCAAATCAATCTGCAGGGGTACAAGGTATTTGTGGTAGATATGTACATAAAGGCAGGGTAAAGTGACTAGACATCGTGATAGATAATAATATGAGTAAAATAGAGAACAGAATAGCAGCAGCAAATGCTGAGTGTGAAAGTGTGTATGTAGTGTATGTGTGTGGGTTTTATGTGGGAGTGTCAATGTAGTCTTTGTGAGTGTGTATAAATAGTGTGTATATTTAGTCTAGTGAGTGTGCGTAGGGTCAGTGCAAGATAGAGTCATTATTTTACTATTTAGCAGTCTTATGCCATTGGGGTAATGCTGTCTCGGAGCCTGTTGGTCTGAGAGCCGGTAACGTTTGTCGGGAGGTAGCAGAGTGAACAGTCTATAGCTTGGGTGGCTGGAGTCTTTGCCAATATTTTGGGCCTTCCTCTGACACCGCCTGAAATAAAGGTCCTGGATGGCAGGGATAACACTGTGTACTGCAATAAAGACCTTAGCCCCTTGACTTCTCATGAACTCTGTCGGAGTCTTGCCCTGCCCAGGTGAGGGGCCAGTGTCTACGCTACTCACAGCTGGACTTTTGCTCTCTGGGTATGTGTGGGTCTACGAGGCTACCTAGATCCCGTGCCAGCTTCTGTAATATACCTGCCCTAGCACTTGACCTTGCCCAACAGCTGAGGTGAGCTCAACAAAGCTGACAAAGCGCTCATGGAAACATTCCTTGGGTATGAAACCTTGTCTTCCACCACGGGCATGCATCCCTTTCAGGGGTTCTCTTGTCCTGCTGGGGAGGAAGTTTGGCACTCCGCCCCAAGCAGCACATGGGTGCGCGTAATCTGTTTACGGATTGGATGTCATGTCCCACTGACCCCTGAGTAAACCCTGTCGTTATTGGGTGATCAAAGCAGTGACATCAGCCTGGCTGGGCCGGCTGTTTGTTTTCACATGGAGTCTGGCCCAGTTGTGATGACTGAAAGCAGACTTCCGATTTAGTCAGCTTCAACATCTGGGAGAGGGGTATGATGTCAAGTTGTGTGCCTGAATCCCATTATGTGTGAGATTAGCACACAACCAGCCCCTGTCAAGAAGGCCAGACTACAGTCATTAGCTATGATATATTATATGTATCTAGCTATAATATAGGGTAATGTAATCCGAGGCTATGGGGGAGTGAAAGTGACCACTGTACAGTACAGCATGAGGAACACCCCATTGTTTTGTGTAAATTAAGTAAAGGGTTGTCCGGGTTCTCTTTTGAAAAATGGAAGAATTTGAGTCTCTACAAAAAGAGGGGTGAGATTCTGTAGTCATCTCTTTTTACATTCCATGGAATCTGTTCAGATCTTTCCAGTAAACACGGCAAAGAAGCTGTTTTGAGTTTCATTCAAATCCAGGCCTAACAGAGATGAAGGGCTTAAGTCCACAGAAAGACAAAAAAACTGCTTTCCCTTCCAGTAAGTCTTAGCCCTTACAATAGCACCTCCTCATCGATCATTTTTTCACAATCCCACATTTGGACTTGATATAACATTGTTCTTTTGATTTTTTTTTGTGGCCACAACATGTTTGAAGTTGGGGTTTGGGATGGGCAGTATAGCCTGGAGAGAAGGGAAGCCATAAACAACTTCTAAACAAACTGGACAGATGGTAAAAAGGAAAGGAAATATCCCTTTCGGACATGGATGAATGATTCCAAAGCCTGAGGGCCATATAGCCAATCAAACAAGAGGATCTGTGTAAAGACACATTACGTGAAACGTCAATAACTTTCGTTGAAATATGTCACTGTGGCGTTGCATCAACTGGATAACTTGGGATATGCAGCAGGTGCAAAACTAATCAGATAATTAATCAAAAATCTAACACAGACAAATGTTTCAATCGATATGGATTGAATCTTGATGGATTTGTTTTATTTTGGCTGGTGGCTCCATGCAATCAATGTCACTTTTAATTAATACTAAATGAAACCTGTTAGCATAAAGACAAGCTAGATTATACCATATTGATGCCAGAATATATTATGGACTTATATTCAAGTCCAATATTTTATTAAACAAATAAAACTATAGAGACAGTGAACAACATAAGGGTTTTTCGTCTAACAAAATGCATATGTTAGAAGTGTAGCTATAGGATTCGATCATATTACATTATGAACAATTCCATAGCGCAACATAAGGGATTTTCGCCTAACAAAACACACATGTTAAAGTTGTAGCTATAGATTTAGATCATATTACGTTATGAACAATTCCATAGTACACAGTACGGCCTTGAGCATTAGGCAACAGTATGTGTATCACATTAGATGCCGGGATAAAACAGCCTGGATCTGTGAGATAAAATGAAGAGCATTTCCAGAGAGAAGAGGCCCAGAGAGGATCCCTGGAGTTCTAGTACGTTCATCTGAAGGTTATTCACCACATTCTTTTTTTTTTGGTGGGGGGTTAATCTGACAGGAGACTGAATGCTTAAATCAGAACCACTCCTCCCGACAACGTTCCTTCCAGATATCTTTCCCCTTCTCATAGGTGGTCCCAGATCTGTACTGTCTTGCATAGCTCCATTCCACCACCAATGTTTGACATTTAAGGTGTGTGCTTTGAAGCAATCAATCAATCCACCAATCATTCCATAAGGATTTAAAAACACTAAAAACTCAAAGTTGTAGTTTTGAGTGATTTGTACCTCATAGGTCATTTTCAGTATGTCAGACTCATCAGTTTCATTGGTCAATAATTGTTCTTATCATACGTTTGTCAGAAAAGCAACCTATTTCAAGCTTAAAAACGTTCAGGTGCTCTAAGTGAATGCAGGCTACACTACTATTACCATTGACCACCATCTTGTGGTTACATGCAAAACTACAACAGGAAAAATCTAAATCATTCTACGCATCTAGAATTTGCTGTGGTAACATGTAGTTTGAAGTTGCCTTTCCTTGCCACTACATTAAGTAACCATACACAGCTGTTTGTGTATTTAAACATGGGCATAATGTATGAAATTAACATAAATACCATAATTCCTCAAGGGATGTACCTGTCTCCACTTTGGAGTGGTCTGTCCTCTCTGTCACCTTCTCCTGGCTGATGAGGTAATCAACAATCCGCACCCCAATTAGTGGCTCAGTGTGATTCCATTCCATGATAACCAATGAACTGCTGGGCTCATAGGAGTGGGACAACCTGAGCCTGGTAGAGAAATAAAGATAGTGACACCTAACTCCACAAATCATGACAAGACAAGCTCATCTTTAGATTTAAAAAAATTCTACTGTGTTATTGACTTGTTAATTGTTTACTCCATGTGTAACTCTGTGTTGTCTGTTCACACTGCTATGCTTTATCTTGGCCAGGTCGCAGTTGTAAATGAGAACTTGTTCTCAACTAGCCTACCTGGTTAAATAAAGGTGAAAAAAAATCAATACATGCAATCTTATTTGTGTTTATCAAGTTGTGTAAACTGATTGTTTTGAGTGACTAACCTAGGCTGGGGGAGAGGTGCACATGTTGGCAGGCCGTCCATCCCGAATGCGTTCGAGTCGCAACGGCACCAGTCATCGATGACGTCACCTTTCCCAGAACACCACAACATGCTCATCATGGCCTCCTGCAGTGCCTGCAAAGAGATAGAGCCAACACTGTCAATATCACACACAACCTGAGCCTTGGCATAAATATCATATGCCCCTCTAGGGGGTCATGCAGTCTTCCTCTAGTTCAGCGATTCTCAACTGGTGGATTGGAGGTTTTGAATGTGTCAGTAATTCTTTAATAAAAAAATACTTAAATGACTAAAACCAGGTAGAAAGTGATGCAATCATTTAGTATTTTAAAAACATTTCTTTAGTCACAGTAGATCAATATGATGTAGGCTTATGTCTGGTATACACTACATGATTTCCCAACATTTTCAAGTCAGAGATCAGCACATTTTGCGACCGCCATTGCCAAACAACTAGCTTATGTGTTTTGCTGTGGTACACTCCCAAAACAAGGGGTTCTCTCACTGCATGATTAAATGTATAAATTGCCATCAAATTATTGGTGGTGAATGTTCCTCTTTGCTCTGAATAAAATTATTGGAAAAGCACATCTTAGGTTGTTTGTTGCAGGTGCATGGGAATAAATCTTCAAAGACAAAACAATGTGCACACTGCTTTTGTATCACTTTAATTAACGATTTTAGGAATCCACTCTGATCATGAACATTTGACTATGTCTGCAAAAATCTGTGAAAAAGAGAGTAAACCAAGGTTTTCAGTGCCTGGTAGGTCTCGTTGTTGGAGACCAGCTCGTAGAGTGGGGTGGCCTTAGTCATCTGGAGCAGTACAGGCTCAGCTGGACGCCCAGGCCCAGGGCTCATATGGCAGAGGTGGCAGGAGTACGGGCACTGGCCTTGGCTGCTGCAGTCCATGCGCACCCCCACTGCCATGCGCTTGGCACCGGAGTCCAGCAGGCTGGCGATGTACGCTGGGTAGGTCAGGGTCCGGGGCTCCTTGTCGCGCTCCTCTGACTCTTCTGATGGGGAATTCCCTGAAAAGGGCATAGTTATAGTTACTGTGGGCTTTGGATATTAGGATTTATTGACATAACTGAATAACACATATTGTTACAAACAACATTTGAAATCTTGTCAGTTATAGGTGGAATCTTTCAATACAAATGTGAGTTATCATCACGATTCATGTTGGGATATATATCGGATATATCCACACATTGCATTTCCCTCAAAACTGGCACTGCATTCCATTCTATATATTATGCTGTCCTCTCAAATGCACTTTGGGCAATGCTGGCCTGCTGGCATCTTCAAAGACAACTCTGAAGAGCAAGTTGCGTTATTAAATGCAAAGCTTTGCCACTTTTTCTCTTAAAAAGCATTCAAATTACCATTCCTTCATACTGCTGAGTCGTGTGCATACACAGGCAATTTAAAAGCTCAACAGGCAACTGAGGAATAGCCAGTAGCGGGGAGCTGGCTTTGATGAAATGAGACATGGCTTTATGAGCCAAACGGGTGAGGGGGAGAAATACACACACAAAGTCACCCTTTACTCTCCCACATAATGTAGTCCATATCTTAGAATGGGATCGAGATATAAAACTAAATCAGAATACACACCTCACTTTGTTTGTATATCAATAGTAGATGTAGCGTAGAGTAGATGGCCATCACTCAAACAAGAGGACACATCACTGCACTCAGTTCAAGCTTTCAGGGCCAAGTGAGTTCTAACATGCTACAACATAATTCAACTTCTATAATCATTAGATACGATCAGAAAGATGGGGTTTGCCCACTGTTATTCATAGATCACATTGCCCTTAAAGTGTGACACACATGACAATGGTGGACTTTCCATGGACATTTGGGCCTGGGTGCAGTTTGAGTGATTAAGCTCAGCTATGCATATACTTTATATGCCGCTGATCAACGAGCAGGGCATGTCAGTCATCATCAATTTGTGACAAGCTGGTGGCTCTGTCCCAAATGTCACCCTATTCCCTATTTAGTGCAGTACTTACGTGCGCTATAAGGAATATGATTGCATTTGGGACGACCATGGTCAGGCCTGAGGGTACGGTGGCCCTCTGTGGGTCGTGCCAGTGCTTGATTAATTAAAGAGAGAGGGTCTGTGCCTGGAGCCATAGCATGCACTCTGTCCATGTCAAACACAGCTGCTGGGAGACTCAGGTCACGTCTGACTGTTTCAACGAGACATGCAGGATGTTTTCAGGTGGCAGGGTAGCCTAGTGGTTAGAGTGTTGGACTAGTAACCGGAAGGTTGCAAGTTCAAATCCAAGGTACAAATCTGTTGTTCTGCCCCTGAACAGGCAGTTAACCCACTGTTCCTAGGCTGTCATTGAAAATAAGAATTTGTTCTTAACTGACTTGCCTATTTAAATAAAGGTAAAAGAAAAATGTTAACGGTGGCTGTTTTAAAAGGACAACTTGAGATTGGCGTTGACTTTTAGGCTTTGGAATAAAATAGTGGATCAATGCTTAAGGAAATCGACTCAGAGAATCACTCTGGAAACATAAATGATGTTGGAGAACCAAAATACATTAATACACAACAATACATACATTTTAAACACTCTCTCTTACGTGCACACACACACACGCACATATGTCATGCACGCATGCACACATACACCATTTTGCTTTGACATGCTGCTCTACCTCATCACTCAGACAGTTATGTGGCAAACATAATGAATATCAAGATAAGGCTGCAAAGACAAATCACCTTCAAGGAAAGGACAAAACATCCCATTAAATTCCATACATTCCATACAGGGTCTCGGGATGAGAAAGCAGAGGAAAATCCTGTCATCTGCAGCCCACCTTGAGCATCTCTCTAGGAAAATGAATAACTTTTAATATAAATTGTGTTGGGTGCTTCCTGTTTCTGACAGTCAGATAGGTACAGCCGCTAGCTGCCCAGTGACACAAGCCTACCAGACGAGCTAAATTACTTATATGCTTGTTTTGAGTCAAGTAACACTGAAAGAAGCATGAGAGCATCAGCTGTTCCAGATGACTGTGTGATCACACTCTCTATAGCCAATGTTAGTAAGACTTTTAAACAGGTCAACATTCACAAGTCCGCAGGGCCCGACGGATTACCAGGAAGTGTACTCCGAGCATACGCTGACCAACTGGCAAGTGTCTTCATTTTCAAAATCTCCCTGTCTGAGTCTGTAATACCAACATGTTTCAAGCAGACCACCATAGTCCCTGTGCCCAAGCACACCTGCCTAAATGACTACCGACACGTAGCTCTCACATCTGTAGCCATGAAGTGCTTTGAAAGGCTGGTTATGGCTCACATCAACCCCATTATCCCAGAAACCCGACACCCACTCCAATTTGCATACCGCCCCAACAGATCAGCAGATGATGCAATCTCTATTGCACTCCACACTGCCCTTTCACACCTGGACAAAAGGAACACCTATGTGAGAATGCTATTCATTGACTACAGTTCAGCTTTCAACACCATAGCTGAACCATGGGGCTCCTGATTGGCGCAGGGGTCTAAGACACTGCATCTCAGTGCTTGAGGTGTCACTACAGACACCCTGGTTCAAATCCAAGCTGTATTACAACCGGCTGTGTTTGACAGTCCCACAGGGCGGAGCACAATTGGTCTAGCATCACCCGGGTTTGACCAGTGTAGGCCGTCAACTGACTTGCCTAATTGAATAAAGGCTCATTTTTTTATTTATTAAATAGTGCCTTCAAAGCTCATCACTAAGCTCAGGACCCTGGGACTAAATGCCTCCCTCTGCAACTGGATCCTGGACTTCCTGACGGGCTGCCCCCAGGTGGTAAGGTTAGGTAACAACAAATCTGCCATGCTGATCCTCAACATGGGGACTCCTCAGGGGTGTGTGCTCCCTGTTCACTCATGACTGCATGGCCAGGCATGACTCCAATACCATCAGTAAGTTTGCTGATGAGACAGCCTATAGGGAGGTGCCAGAACAACAACCTCTCCCTCAGTGTGATCAAGACAAAGGAGATGATTTGACTACAGGAAAAGGACGACCGAGCATGCCCCATTCTCATTGACAGGGCTGTAGTAGAGCAGGTTGAGATTTCCTTGGTGTCCACATCACCAACAAACTGCATGGTCCAAGCACACCAAGACAGTCGTGAAGAGGCCACGACAAAACCTATTCCCCCTCAGGAGACTGAAAATATTTGGCATTGTTCCTCAAACAGCTGCACCATCAAGAGCATCCTGGTTGCATCACTGGCAAGTGCTCGGCCTCCGACCGCAAGGCACTACAGACGGTAGTGCGTACGGCCCAGTACAGACTGTTCTCTCTGATACTGCCCGGCAAGTGGTCTAGGTCCAAGAGGCTTCTAAACATCTTCTACCCCCAAGACCCCTGAACATGAAATCTAATGGCTATTTACATCTTCTACCCCCCTCCTCTTTTACACAGCTGCAACTCTCTGTTTATTATCCATGCAGAGTCACTTTAATAACTCTACCTACAGTACATGTACATATTACCTCAAATACCTCGACCGGTGCCCCCTGTATAATACATTATTTGTAACTTTTATTTCTTTTTTTTAAAGGTATTTTTCTTAAAGCTGCATTGTTGGTAAAGTAAGCATTTAACTGTGTTCGGTGCATGTGACAATGACAATGTGATTCGATTTGATTTAATTTGTTCAGGGATACAATACTTTTCCTCCCACATAGAGAAATACTCTCAGATCAACACTAGGTGATGCTATAGTCAGTGTTTCTAGCAGCATTGCAGGATTTAAAAAAATATGACTGCAGATTCTTTTGTTCACCATACTAAGGGAGGAAATAATAGGGGAATCTTTTACATTTTATGGATAATAGATGCTAATAAAAACATTGTTATTATGATTTCCAGCTGACTTACGCATTACAGAATTAAAATAGACAGTAAAGCTACAAAGGCAACACAGAGCACTGGGTGGGAAAATCATATCAAAGAGAGTTTAAATGTATCATATTGATACTGTTTGAAAAAGATCACTAAAATTTGACTACATGCAGTGAGCCATGCGGTGCCCCCAGAAAACAATACTTCTACACAGAGCAACCCGACCAGGAACAGAATACATTGGAGCTCTTAAACAAATCTCTGTGACGGGCAAATCTTCCCAGGCAGACACTGCTTGTCCTTGATAATTCACAGTGGCACACTTTGCTACACCTATTTTTTTTATTTGAACCTTTATTTAGCTAGGCAAGTCAGTTAAGAACAAATTCTTTATTTCTTTTATTTCTTTAATATTTTCAATGACGGCCTAGGAACAGTGGGTGAACTGCCTTGTTCAGGGGCAGAATGACATATTTTTACCTTGACAGCTCGGGGATTTGATCTAGCAACCTTTCAGTTACTGGCCCAACGCAGTTACTGTCCCAAGGCTACCTACCGCCCCATACGCAGCTCAGCAAAATGCAATAAAGCAGATACCTACCTACCTATTCAACCTGATTGCTAAGACAGTGGTTGTGAGTACCTTTTTCCACACCAGTCAATACCCACCCACCAAGCAGGTGTGGAAGGGTAGAAGCTCTCAATTGGACTACTGTACAAAGGCCTAAACCATATGGATGGCCTGACATCTGGGCTAGTAAAACAGAATGGGGTATTTACATACTAATTCCTTCAGTCACTCCAGCCTCGAACCTTTCAAGCTTTCTGAAGTTTGATTTATCTCTGCACTTTAGCAGGCTGGGCTGGCAATGTGCTTAACTAACAGCCTTCTCTGGCCCGTAATAGAAGCTGTAGCCACGGCTCTTTGCAGCGCAGGTGAAAGTGCCTGCGTTTATTTACCGTTGATTGGGCCTGCCCACGGACGCACCACATTAAAGTGACATCTTGTTCATGGACTTTGAAGGGGACTAACGCGTCTGTCGGTCCTCAAATCCCAGCAACACCTCCCAATACTTTGTCCCGTTAGGTTGGCCTGAGTTTGCAACGGTCTGAATTGAAGGCAATTTACTGAGGATTCGCCTCCAGGTGAGACATTATACTGGGGTCGCATCACAGCTGTACAAAGAATAGGTGCACAGTGGGAGGAATTTTTAGATATATTTTATAAAGGAAATTATATAATTGTATTATATAATTCTCAATAACAGGCAATGATATAGTATTTTCCTATTGCAGAGCTTTGCTAGGAAATATTTAATCAGCCATCATGTCTCTATAACCCATTACAAACAAAGGCCTGAAACTTCATAAAACCATTGTTAGAGATGAGAGAAACAGCAGTGTACGAGCCACCTCAGAAGGTAAATGGATTAACCATGCCGATATTAGTCTATTTGAGTGCCAAGATATTCAGATCCAGAATATTAACAACTCCCACCATGGAACTGAACTTGATTTATGTTGCCATTCCTGACATTTCATTGGGTTTATTTTGCCCAGCTTGTGTTCTACAGGTTCACAGGGGAGAAAATATGGCAAGCAGTAGGAAACATAAGATCATAAAAGTCAAGGATGCAGTGGGGTTTTTATACAGATAAGATCAATTTGACTGGCTCTGACTGACTGTAATATAATATTGTATGTTATGGGCTTGTCTGACTTAAATCTATACCAGAGGCATCCATTTCATAGCAAGCTGAGAGAGAATCAAGCCGAGGCAGCCCCATAGCAACAGCGATACAGTATAATCAAATGTTTGCAACTCGGTGTTAGTGTCCCTGGGAGCGGCTGCGGATCTCAACAGTGGTGTTTCATTTTTTCCTCACCAGCAAGGTGCAGTCGTAGGGCTTATCAGTCCACATGAGGCTGGCAGCTGGCATTCTTTTCATGGACAGATTACACGGCAACACTACATTCACCCCACAGTATCATTTACACTTTTGGCGGGCGCAGCGACCTTCATGGGTGCTGGCTTGCTGCAGCCATCCAAAAGTTTTAGCTACCTCTCCTAATTAACTGAAAGAACACATTGTAAGAGGCAAAAAACAAAAAAAAAAGCAATTCAATGGAATTCCAAACTGTGCATCCTCCCGGAAAACAACCAAATAGAGATGCCTATAAAAGCAATATACTGAGGTAGTACGACAACAGATCAACGTAAAGATAGGTTGCATTAGAGCTGGGTGATATTGATAAAAATACATATTGCGATAAATTGCCTGAATTGATGCAATAACAGTAAATAGAGCGATGCAATAAAACATGTGGTGCACATTGTTAAACGTATCATCCCTGAAACTACTCGTTTGATGGTTGTAGCCATCAATTGTCCCATTAAGAATCACCCTTATTAGCAAAGTTATTTCCTTTCCAAACTTCACATTTCTTTAGTATAGAATTCTTATCGCAATGAACGATACCAGAAAACCTTCCCCAAATAGCAGAGAAAAAATTCTCTCCTGTTCTCTCCTGCTTAGACAGAGAGAAATATTCATAGCTCTGGGAGGAAATGTCTAGATCACTTTTCATTAGAGGTTGTTGGTTCATGGGTCATTAAAACTTTAGGTTTTAAGAGGCTGACATTGATGTGCTGTATGAGTATTTATTTTGAATCACTCTCATAATTTATTATGGCATCTAAGTGACAGGAAAAAGATTCACGGAAAAAACTAGACTTAACATTAACATGAATTATCTTCCTTAAATAATGGCTGCAGTAAACTCCAGTCTGTACAAATTCATCATACTTTACTAAGGGGTTAGCCTATCCTTTGTTCTGCATAAGACAAGACAAATGAATTATAGGCGTAGAGATTCAATTTCGAGAGGCAGTATATTTGCTGATCGTCCAGAAGCACACAGTTGTCTCCCTGATGGTCTTGTCTGTTACTAAGAGGAGGAAGCCATCGCCATCCTCTTTGGGTGAAAAGATTAATTATAAAAAGGAACTCACAAGGGTCCCACCTGTCTGACCTCCAAAATGAGTAATATGGGCCAAGCGATGACTGCTACATCAGGTCCCTATCTCAAGCCCCTATTCTGTCAAGCACACTCCGAGGTCACCCTGTGTTGACATCGCAACCGCCCTGCACAGCTCATCCTCAATCTTCACCAAAGCTTAACACAAACACCCAACACCACCACCACCACCCCAGCCCAGTCAACCCTGTTCTCTACTCCCCTATCTCTCCTGCCTTGGTGGATTTCAGTAAAGTGTTGTTATGCGATAGCTAGCCGGCCGAGATATCTCTCTCTCTCTTTAGCTTCTATGTACAGCAGACAGTGTACCTGGTGTAAGCTCTGTCAGGTTACATATAAGTCTTAGGTCACATTCCTAAGTGTTTCAGCTTGGCCACAGAGACAGAGAGCAGCCAAGGCGATCTGTAGAATCATCTCGTTGTGGAGGATAAATCAATTTTAGGCAGGAAATATCAGTAATCAAACTGATAAAATAGGTTCCCTGTAATTACCATCTGACTTCTGAGCAGCTAGTTAAGCCAAGAGGGAGCACCTGGAAAAAAAGTCAATTAATATCTATCAGCAGCAAACTGATAGAATCCAAAATTAGAGAGCGAGAGAGCGAGAAAAAGAGAGAGAGAGTGAGAGAGAGAGAGAAAGAAAGAGAGAGATCTCACCCGCCCCACATCTGTCTTCCCCCTGAACCTGACCAATCTAAACAAGTGGGTATATCTTACAGATGGTTGAGGTTCTACTTCAGCGCTGTTTTAGTGCCAGGACATGACAAACGAGCTGTAAAGGCTCATTTTAATTACTATTACAGAGCTTCATTCACACATGCGTTTGTAACATTGGAGAAGAATGTACTCTAGACCTGTGCCTTTGCTTGAGGATTGAACACGGGTCCATATGATTAAAGAAATGCCTCATTCAGTATTTGAGTTATGTAGAATGCTTTTCTAACAGCTTTAAATGGCCATGGGACATGTCACTCTAACACCTGATAACAGTATCAAATCGTAAGGAAGATGTGGCCTCAATTTCCTTTGTGCAAACATTTCTGATGTGATTGTGCACATAGAGGCATGGCTTACAGGACATTCCCAGTGTAAATGTAAAACTGCTTACATTGCAGAGGCAATAGGCTGTCTTAGCCACTTTACATTGAACAGACAAATCAATAGATACAGCAACTGTTTACCTCTTGTCAATTGCCTCACATGATTCAGTCTGTATCAGCAGAAAAACGAAGAAATTACACATTGGTGTCATAGCTAATTTCCTAAATTTTGGACAATGATGTAGTGTATGGAGTTCAGCCCTGAGATCAGCTGAGTGTTCATTAGAGAGTCATATTGAGTGAGAATATGTTAAGTTGCCAACTTTATTTTTCCAATCATGCATTGGTCAGGGTGCAGACAGGCACTCCCAAATTAAAACCTATCCAATGTCATTACGGCCGTGTAGAAAACTATGATAAATTATTACTTGTCAGTGCAGATCACAAACAAGGATGCACTACTCCTACTCTGAGATGTGACAGAGTTGAGTTGCAAGGGCAATCAGGGCTAATGTTTTCTCAGTCACGAGTCGTGACTCACAACTATGTGAAGAGTATTTATTTGCCAGTAGCGCAAAAGATACATTGTGTTGACAACTCAACCCAGCTGTGTTCTTTCAAGGGCTGCCAGCAAAAAGCTTAATCGATATCATTACAGAGCACTTGGAGATGGTTCAAGGTTCCTGAGACTCATTTGATCTGTTTTACCATTACATTTTCCAACACGGCTGGTGGAACATTTTCCCAGAGCTTCTAGCAGCCAAACCTCCATTAACACAAAAAGGTCTATAGTATGGCAGGTATTTGTTAATCTTTTCTGAGTGTATAGTGAACGTTGAACCACAGAGATTCTAGTGATGTACCTGCTCACATTCTGCTTGAAATCCACTGGCCTTGGAGGAGGTAGCTCCAGTATCTCAGAAACATCTCCAGACTCTGGTTATTCCATCTTTGCCCCTCGCTGGTCTGCCGTCCATTTAGAGGGGCTGCTATATTATGTTGCTCTATGGAGCAGACATATTAGAATATTGGTCACTGATCCCTGTGACACTAGCTCATAACAATGTCCATCTTCCTGAATCCTGTCTTTCTTTCATGCAACTTTCAATCACTCTGGTCCTGGAGAGAATCCATTTTTCAGTGTTCTGTCAAAACTTTTCACTTTAGAGAGACAGAGGTGATGCTTCAAGTTGCAGTCATCACAGAGCCATTTAAATTATAGTAATTTTTACTTCAACGCTGTGATAATTCTCTCATTAATCTGGCCAATCACACAGGAGTTTGTTAAAGGCCCAGTGCAGTCAAAAAAACGTGTTTCCTGTGTTTTATATATACTTCCACACCAGGAGGTTGGAATAATACAGTGAAATCTTAAACATTTTTATAATGTCCTTTTAGTGTAAGAGGTGTTTGAAAAGACCGCCTGAAATTTCAGCATGTTTTGGTGGGATAGAGTTTTGGCCTGCCTGGTGTAAATTACACTGAACAAAAATATAAACGCAACATGCAACATCTTCAAAGATTTTACTGAGTTACAGTTCATATCAGGAAATCAGTCCATTGAAATAAATTCATTAGGCCCTAATCTATGGATTTCACATGACTGAGAATACAGATACGCCCTCTGTTGGTCACAGATACCTTAAAAAAAAGCTAGGGGTTTGGATCAGAAAACCAGTCAGTATCTGGTGTGACCACCATTTGCTTCATGCTGTTCGACACATCTCCTTCGCATTGAGTTGATCAGGCTGTTGATTGTAGCCTGTGGAATGTTGTCCCGCTCCTCTTCAATGCCTGTGCAAAGTGGCTGGATATTGGCAGAAACTGGAACATGCTGTCGTATAAACGTAAATCCAGAGCATTCTAAACATGCTCAATGGGTGACATGTCTGGTGAGTATGCAGGCCATGGAAGAACTGGACCATTTCCAGGAATTGTGTACAGATCCTTGTGACATGGGGCTGTGCATTATCATACCGAAACATGAGGTAATGGCAGCAGATGAATGGCACAACAATGTCATTCTCTGCATCTCGGCATGGTCTCTGTGCATCAATAAAATGCATTTGTGTTTGTTGTCCGTAGTTTATGCCTGCCCGTACCATAACCCCACCTCCACCATGGGGCACTCTGTTCACAATGTTGACATCAGCAACCCGCTCGCATACACGACGCCATACATGCTGTCTGCCTGGTACAGTTGAAACCAGGATTCATCTGTGAAGAAGACCATCAAAGGTGGCCATCAAAGGTGAGCATTTGCCCACTGAAGTCGGTTACAACGACAAACTGCATTCAGGTCAAGACTTTAGTGAGGACGATGAGCATGAAGATGAGCTTTCTGAGATGGTTAATGACAGTTTGTGCCGAAATTCTGTGGCATTGTGTTGTGTGACAAAACCTTTTTTGTCCCCATTATGATTGTTATGTTCTGTTAATTACTGATGTCCCCTTTAAGGATGAAGCATCCTTGGTCATGCGCAGTATTGTTCTATGTTATTCTGGTACTAACCTGTTTGAGTAAATGTGAAGCTCCAGTTCAATTGCTTGTATTCAGAGTCTTTCTTATTACATAAATAAGTACTAAGTGTTAAGACACTACAATGGCGACGAGGATGATTACCTGCAGTGTGCATCACGAATACAGATGGAGTTCGTAGGAAGAGAGGAAGACTTTGAACCTTTAGCACAACAGCTAGCAAGCAGTGAGGACGAGGGGAGAGCTGACGAGAACGAGGCGGCAGATCAAAGACCCGTGGAGCCGGAGGTAAAGAGAATGGCTAGCATCGGGAAAATAGATGTGTTTGATGACACGCAAGAAAATTGGGCAACTTACATTGAACGACTGGAAGAGTACTTCATTGCAAACGACATTGCTGATAACAAGAGAGTGCCAGCGTTGTTGAGTTTAATTGGCCCAAAAACATACAGTTTGCTAAGAGATCTGACTGCCCCTCTGAAGCCCTCAAATAAAACATTCACAGAGATTGTGGAGATATTGCAAAATCACCTATCACCTAAACCACTCCTCATCGCGGAACGTTTTCGTTTCCACAAGAGAGATCAGAATGAGGTGTTAGTACATATGTAGCAGTGTTGAAGAAACTGTCTGAACATTGCCAGTTGGGAGAGAACCTAAATGACACATTAAGGGATAGATTTGTTTGTGGACTGAAACATGAACACATTCAAAAACGTTTGCTCACAGAATCAGAGCTCACGTTGGCAAAGGCTGTTGAAATTGCTGTGGCTAGGGAAATCGCGACTAAAGATACTTTTGAGTTGCAAAGTAAAAGAAGTACCGACCTGTCACAAATTTCCCTGCACAAGTTTTCACGCAGTCGACAACGCCCCTGTGTGGCCGAAAAATGCAACAGGTGTGACAGAGATGGTCACAGAACAGAGGACTGCCGTTTCAAAGACTAAATTTGTCACAAATGCAGTAGAAGGGGGCACATTCAAAGAGCATGCAAAGCCAAATTCAGTCACAACAGGAAAACTGAGAAAATTAAAGGGTCTGTGAATGCACTAGCAGAGAACAGTGGCAGTGATTCAGATGAACGATTAATTGGTACAATGGAGTTAAACACAGTGACTTCTCCCAGCAGTAGCATAATATGGGTGACACCAGATATCGAAGGCAAACCCCTCAAAATGGAGCTGGACACAGGATCTGCAGTGTCTATAATTTCCACTACTGTCTACAATGAGCATTTTAAGGCTATCAAGCTGAAGAACACAAATGAGTTGCTGAAGACCTACTCAGGAGAGAGATTGAGCCCAATGGGGGCGTTGCAGGTCAGAGTGCATTATGGGGGGCAAACACAGCAGTTACAGCTGTATGTGGTGCCTGGAACTGGCCTCCCATTATTTGGCAGGGAATGGCTTTCAAAAATAAAGCTGAATTGGTGTGACTTGAAAATGCTCCACACGTTCCAGTCCAAAGAGAAAGACACAGACCAAACACTGGAACACTTGCGGAATAAATACAACACAGTTTTCAGTGATCAGATGGGAACAGTAAAAGGCTTCACAGCAAAACTTGTACTAAGAGATGATGCAACCCCAAAATTATGCAAAGCCAGATCTGTTCTATACTCCCTGAGACCAAAGGTGGAAGCGGAAATCGATCGCTTGCAGGATACAGGGATCCTGACGAAAGTGGACAGAAGCAAATGGGCCACACCCATAGTTCCTATTGTGAAGAAAGACGGATCTGTTAGAATGTGTGGGGACTTCAAGGTAACTGTGAATCCAATGTTGCATGTGGACCAATACCCCCTACCACGCCTGGATGACATCTTTGCTGCACTAGCTGGTGGGAAACACCTCAGTAAAATCGATCTGAAACAGGCTTACCTGCAGCTACCGGTTGAAGAGAGTTCCAAACAGTACCTGACAATAAACACACACAAAGGTCTATACAGGTATAACCGCCTGGTGTTTGGCATTGCATCAGCCCCAGCCATTTGGCAACGAACTATTGACCAGATTTTGCAAGGAATCCCAGGAACCTAGTGTATCCTGGATGACATGATCATAACAGGACGCACCGACAAAGAGCACCTGGCTAACCTGGAAGAGGTCCTGAAAAGACTGAAAGAGTATGGTCTACAGGCAAACTTAAAGAAGTGTGAGTTCTTCAAAGACAAGATTGTCTTCTGTGGACATGAGATTGACTGTAATGGATTGCACAAAACACAGGACAAAATCGAGGCAGTGGTACAGGCACCACGACCACAAAATATCACAGAAGTGAGATCTTTCACGGGACTGATCAATTACTACAGAAGATTCCTCCCAAACCTTTCAGCAGTACTCCAGCATCTAAATCAGCTCCTGGAAAAGAATAGGACATGGCGGTGGACAGAGCAATGTGAAAATGCATTTCTGGAGGCAAAACGGCTCATAACATCTGAACAGGTCCTGATGCATTACAACCCTGAAATGCCAGTGAAGTTGGCTTGTGATGCGTCCCCTTATGGATTAGGGGCAGTCCTTTCACACACACTGAAAGATGGGTCAGAGAGGCCAGTTGCATTTGCGTCACGAACATTGAATGATGCAGAGAAAAACTACTCACAAATCGACAAAGAAGCACTGGCACTAGTGTGGGGCGTCAAGAAATCCCACACATACCTATATGGCAAGCGTTTCACACTGGTTACAGATCACCAGCCGTTGCTTTCCATTTTCAGTCCAAAGAAAGGCATTCCGGCAATGACAGCAGCCAGGTTACAGCGATACGCCCTGTTCCTTGCCAGTCATATGTATGACATTGAGTTTAAGCCGTCATCCCTCCACACAAATGCGGATGGATTATTCAGACTGCCATGTACAAGAGAAAGGCAAAGGAGGGTGGATGCAGTGGACATGTTCCATACCGCTCAGCTCGAGGCACTACCGGTCACAAGCACAGTTATCAAACATGAGACAAGGAAAGATGTGACCTTGTCAAAAGTGTACACCTACACCATGTCAGGATGGCCAGCTACTGGCAGAAAGGAGCTGACTCCGTATTTCCAGCGGAGAAACGAAATTACAACGTACCAAGGATGTTTGATGTGGGGAATGAGAGTCATGATACCCCAGAAATGCCAACATCGAGTCTTGCAGCAACTACATGAAGGTCATGTTGGAATTGTCAAAATGAAGCTGCTCGCAAGGAGCCACTTCTGGTGGCCAGGTCTGGACCAACAGTTAGAAAATATGTCAAAGAACTGTAGTGGATGTTTGGAAACCCTTCACATGCCTGCTCCTGTCCCAGTCCACCCATGGGAATGGCCCGCAGAGCCATGGCAGAGAATTCATGTGGACTACGCTGGTCCCTTTGAAAAGCACATGTTTCTGGTTATAGTTGATGCCCATTCCAAATGGCCAGAGGTGTTTTGCACTGACTCCTCCACCTCAGCTCAGACGATAGAGTGTCTCAGAACAACGTTTGCACGCTTCGGTTTGCCACTGCAGCTGGTAAGTGACAACGCGCAAGCTTTTGTAAGTGACGAGTTTACAAGATTCATGTCAGTAAATGGAATCAAACACTCAACTTCAGCTCCGTACCACCCTGCCACCAATGGGCTGGCAGAACGCTTTGTGCAAACCCTAAAGCAAGGACTCCGTGCAGCAAAACGAGACGAAGGGACTTTGCAAACAAAACTGGCCAAGTTCCTGGCCTCCTACCGAAACACCCCACATGCCACAACAAATGAAAGCCCAGCCGCACTGATGTTCGGTATGCCTCTCCGCACACAGCTGGACATCATGAAGCCAAACAGGCGTAATGAAGTGCTGAACAAACAAGCCAAGATGCTCTCCGGTGGCCGGGAGCGCCATCTCCAAACAGGACAGGAAGTGATGGTGCGAGACTACAGAAGAGGGGGGAAATGGACAAGAGGGACCGTACACACACAAACGGGACCCAGAACTTACCAGGTTCAAGTGAGCCCAGATATAATGTGGCGGCGTCACATTAACCAAATGCATTCCACGGAAAACAGCACAACAATCGAGAGAGAACAGGCACAGAGAGCTCCCGAGAGTGACACACAAGCAACTGTAGAGGACGGTGGGGCGGTAAAGAGACCCCAGGCTGAAAGAAGGGAACGTGTTGATGAAGGTGCTGCTATAGCAGAAGCTATAATGGAACAAGCACACACTGAGGATGTTCAGGAGCCTCCAGACAATCTGAGGCGCTACCCAGAACGAAGGCACCGTCCACCAGACAGACTAGACTTATAAACAAACAAACAAAAACTAACTGTTCAAGTTCAAATTAAAAGATGCAAAATAACTGCAACAAGTTCTGGGAAATGTTTCAGTTGTGGTTTGGTAAAAGTAACTCTGATTGTATAAGAGAAGGAATGTTATGTTCTGTTAATTACTGATGTCCCCTTTAAGGATGAAGCGCCCTTGGTCATGCGCAGCATTGTTCTATGTTATTCTGGTACTAACCTGTTTGAGTAAATGTGAAGCTCCAGTTCAATTGCTTGTATTCAGAGTCTTTCTTATTACATAAATAAGTACTAAGTGTTAAGACACTACAATGATCATGCTGTTTAATCAGCTTCTTAATAATATGCCACACCTGTCAGGTGGATGGATTATCTTGGCAAAGGAGAAATGCTCACTAACAGGGATGTAATCAAATTTGTGCACAACATTTGAGAGAAATAATGTGCATATGAAACATTTCTGTGATCTTTTATTTCAGCTCATGAACATGGGACCAACACTTTACATGTTGCGTTTATATTTTTGTTCACTGTAGTTAATAGACCAATAAGAAAGAGTTCCAAGCCTCTGCCAATAACAGCTAGATTTCAGGTTTTCCACACCCTACTCAGACCACTTCCAGGAAGTCCTAAGAAAATCCTTGCTTGAGAAATTGCTCTTTGCTCATAAGCTATTTTTGACCATTTCGATTGAAAACAATCACATTAAGGTACGTAATTGTTACCCAGAAATAATAAAATATTGAGATAAAAACGGCTACAGTGGACCTTTAAGATTATACAATATGACAGGGCATTGAAGACTTCAAGGCTGAAAATCTCAAACGGCTTTTTATCATCTTATTTCCTTATGCTTGTCTGGCATTGTCATCTCTTGCATATCCTCCTATTGAAATCATACTATCTACATTCACTGCTCTTTCCTGCATTTCTTGTCTTGTGTTTTAGCAGGTACATATCTACCCAATGATATCAGAAGCCAAGAAGTTGAAACTCATGTCACCCCTGTGGTCCCCAAACCCCAATGTTGCTATGGCATTGGTGCTCTCCCTTAGAGGGGGGTCTCCTGCACCACGCTGGGAGTGTGTGGAGGCTCCACTGTCCCTGGGTCATCCGGGTTCACACCGAACCGGCAGTGATCCAGAAGAGCAGCTCACAAGCCCCCTCTGGGCTGGGTTCAGTCATGGGTCATTACATTCTGGAGACAGCAGAAATGTACAGCAGAGATGTGAACAACCTGCTCTCCTCTTCCTCTGACATGTCGTCTGCTGCCTTGATGCCAGATGAAACGCAGTAACCTTTCCTTTCCTGCCTGCTGCTTCCGCACCTCTTTTTAGAGCAATTCACTGTTGCTGTGACGACTAGCTACTTAAATTTGTGACTCATTGATCTTGCCCGCTTTTATGATTAATAAATGTCAGTGTAATATATGCAAACAACACATACAAAGGATAGCATGCATATTTATAACTACACATTTATTTGAAAGTATATCTCACATAACAAGAGGGAATTTAATTCCAACGTGGATCCTTGCCTAGAAGCATGAAAGCCTTACATCTGTTCATCCAACATTCTGAGAAGGAAATGCATGACATTGTCATCAGGTGGCCTTTTCTGATCTATTTGTTAACCCCTACCCTTCTGTGCTCATCAGTGGATCCAGCTTTGAACGGAGGGAAAATACCCCAAATGTGTGAAAAATATTTTGTATTTTCAACCCCCCTCCGATGGTTCAAAATGGCTGAACAGCAGTTAAAAAGTGGGATGTTTCCACCTTCCACAGACCTCCATGTCAGCTCATTCTGTCACAGATCAATATCAGCATGCCAGAGCCATTTTGCTTATGCTCTGTTGGCAAAGGCCATAACAGCCTCTGACTCGTCATTTCCCCCGACGGTGAAAAAATCCCCCCAGACATCCATTATTCACCACGGGTAAAAAAAGGGAAACCACCTACTACCTTGCAGTATATTTTCACCTCATGATGGGAGCTGTGTGTCTGTTTAAAGATTCCCTGTCCGTCTGGTGCTACAAATCAGCATTTGAGCCACCTGTGAAAAACATATCTGCTCATGTACATTTATTTTATTAGAGAGCGGAGCAGTGTATGAGGAAGCAGGTTGGTGATGAGACTGCGGTGGAACACTGGAGCAGCCAGGACAGCACAGGGGGATGAGAAGCAATGCATTTTATAGGGAATAGGCTGCCATTTGGGAAGAAAGCTAGGGGAAGCTCAGACATCTCTGGGTAGGGTGGGGGGTCTCCTCCTAGAATCAGAGCAGTGTGTAAGTGTGGCGTCTTGCCCTCGGGCTTCCGTTCCCCTTCCCTCCCTAGAGACGCAATTAACAAAGAAATTACAGTGGAACACATTGCCAAAGGCTTGTTTCTAACGCCACTAAAAAAGTGCTAATCACTTTTTTCATTACAGTAGAGAGAGAACGAGGGAGAGGGACAGAAAATGGAAATGCAGGGTGTACAGTGACGCAAAACTCCAAGCTCACCCAATTTTGAAAAGAGATTTGCATTACCATTATTGTTACCTGAGGTATGCAAACGCATCAGGCGCTGGTTTAATTTTTCCTCAGTTTGAACTCTAATTATTGCTTGATGCTAATTAATCATAATAAAGCTGCATCTCTAATTTAGTCATTCATTCTATACATGGATTTTTACTCATGATTTGAAGTAAGTAGCTCTCTCTCTCTCTCTCTCTCTCTCTCTCTCTCTCTCTCTCTCTCTCTCTCTCTCTCTCTCTCTCTCTCTCTCTCTCTCTCTCTCTCTCTCTCTCTCTCTCCTCTCTCTCTCTCTCTCTCTCTCTCTCTCTCTCTCTCTCTCTCTCTCTCTCTCTCTCTCTCTCTCTCTCTCCTCTCTATCTCTCTCTCTCTCTCTCTCTCTCTCTCTCTCTCTCTCTCTCTCTCTCTCTCTCTCTCTCTCTCTCTCTCTCTCCTCTCTCTCTCTAAAACAAACTGCCACTTTCCCTATCCCTTGTTTTAAGAATGCCATTGCTTTCCCTTTTCCTTAAAGTTGTGGTCCATTGTACTGCTATTAGTATCTCGTGGACAGATGAAACAGTGACAATCTGTCAAGGCTCACATGTAATTATTTGATTACGAGCAGCAGTAGTTCGTGGTTTTGGGTTTTTGTCATTAATTATTTGGGGGAAGGCGGTGCTTAAACTAGTGCAGTGAGTTTCATAAAGTAAAAATGAATGAAAACCAAATATTTTTTGGGCCATGATAAATACGTGTGAAATTAGCATAAGGGAAGGGTTTGGCTTTTTTCCTTTTCACAATCAATAATCAAAATTGTTAACGACATTCCCCTCAAAAGTAAAACGGTAAATTACAAACTTTCGAGAGAATTTTGCTTCTGGGTAACCAAGATTACACTGCCATTTATTTAGACTGCTTCCAGTGATACAATACAAAATAAAATAGGAGTATATGATTCACGAGGACAACAAAAATAAGGACCTAAACAATGTATAGCTTCAAATCCCATATTAAAGGGTGTGGCTATAAATGTCTAAAGAGGAGAAGCAACTCTACTGGAGCTGGATTTTCCCAAAGTGTCAGCTGGTTAAACCATACGAGACTGCTGCTCACAATTACTGCAATTCTACAGAGGTACCACTTTTTCCCCACTGTTACAAAGCCTTCTTTCTTAAACAAACCAAAACTGGCCAGGCAAACAAACCCAAACCCTGATCCAAGGACTGACTAAATGTGGTCGTGGAAGCCAACCATCAACCAGTGCCCATTTTCCCCTCCCTCTCAATGTCCATCCATCTTTGTTAACAGAGGTTTATGTATTCCTCACACACCAGCATTCAACTTCACTTCTGAATCCTGTATTAAGATTGACTCTTCAATCCAGGAGATCGATGCTATCACTTAGGGCCTGACTGCAGCTCCTGATTACATGTCCTCAACTTACAGAGCAGCAGTGGTAGCTAAGGAAACAACCAGATGAACCTTTCCTTCCATTGGCTCTGCATGCTGCTGCAAGCTCCGCAGTTTACTGTGCTCATAGGGATTACTGGTACCTTTACAGTTAGCAAGGGATTATTCAGCCTTGGAGGAGGCTTTGCAAGTCATACTTGTGGAAATATGAGGAATGTTCTTCTTAGATCATTTTGAAAGGCACTACAATATTCAGAGTTTGTTCCAGGTATTGGATGCTAATGATGGGGAATTACATTTTTAAGAAATCAATAAAGAGTTCTGTTGATTTTATGAGTCCGTTTTCCAGTCCAGCTTCTTGGTGAGGACTGGTTAGCGTGAGCCTCCTCTTGGTTTTAATACAGAGGTTTCAGCGCTACTGTAAAGTCCATGGTTAAATCCCAAAATGCATCCTATCCCATATATAGTGCACTACTTTTGACCAGAACACATAGAGCTCTGGTTAAAAGTGGTACACTATATAGGGAATAGGGGGCCATTTGGAATGCACAGATAGTGCCCCGTCATGCAGTGAAGATACGATTAAAGAAAAAGCGAGGATCAATTGGCATCAAACCAAGTACGTTTAGATATCAGTCAATGCTTTACCTCTGATCCGACATTAAAGGGGAGTTAGCGTCTAAGATAGCACACTTTGTTCTGACAGTATTTGTTGAATAAGCTGCATTTATGGTAACTGAAACACTAGGGCTAGACTTCAAAAACCTGGAAAATACAGTCAGCTAGCGATTGACATTATCTCTGAACCATGGTAAGGAAAAATATGTTCTTTTTACATATACTTCACACCTCCGCCTCCTTCTGATTCTTATCTGATGCGGTGGTGCACCTCAGACAAACAATGAAAAAAAACTGACAGGAATATACACAGGGTGTCTGAGACAAAGATTGTCAGGAGCATCAAGGGCTCTGCAGTTATTTCCCTACAAATCAGTGATTCTACTTGGTTTTCTTTATTGTCTGGGCCAATCTTCATCAAACTGGCTAATGAGTTCCATTGGAACTCCTTTCAAGAGGTGATTAGATTCCAGTAATAAATGATGTGTGTTCTCAGCAGGATGGTATCCTCCGATGGCTGCTCTCCATGGGGCAGCATCACCATGCTCAGAGGATGTAATTTTCATTACCTGCCATTTCACAGTGGGGGTCCCTCATGTTTGGAATGGGAGGGGGCGACGGACCAAGTGCACATGTGTTGTTCCCTCCTGTAACTGCTGCTTTATATACCGAAACAGCACCTTGAGGTGATGAGAATATTCGCCACTTATCATATTAATATTTAATGGCTAGGAAGCGGCAGGGTAGCCTAGTGGTTAGAGCGTTGGACTAGTAACCGAAAGGTTGCAAGTTCGAATCCCCGACCTGACAAGGTACAAATCTGTCGTTCTGACTCTGAACAGGCATTTAACCCACTGTTCCTAGGCAGTCATTGAAAATAAGAATTTGTTCTTAACTGACTTGCATATTAAAATTAAAATAAATAAAACACTACATTGCACACCTGGCTGTTGTTGATGGACAGAACATCAAGATAATATATAATTGATCATCTATTCAATTCACCTTCTCTCTCTCCATAACTTGTTTTTTTTTACAAGAAGGAAATATGGATTTAATTGTTGTCAGGGAGAATGTCAAATAGTCACACACTCCTGGTTTAGTATCCTCCTGTTATAGATCTGCTGCAGTAGTCTTCGAGAGAGTAAATCCTATGATCAGATTCAGTCAGCCCTTCATACTTTGCATTTAACCTTGGTAAATGGAAAGCTGATAGAGGCTCATAGCTTTCATGCGCTGGACCTGCAGTTTATGGCCAAAAATATGGCACAGTAGTTAATACTGCTGAAGCTGAATTTCCTTACTGAACGAGTGTTGGTGTACAGACACAACAAACCACAACAAGTAATGAACAGAACAACGAACAGAACACAACTGATGTGTGTTTTTGTGGAATCGGTTTGGTGTTAATATTCAAGTGATTTGTTGCCTTTGACAGGAGCAGCTGGACCCTAGGTCCAGGCTTAGCACTGTGTGATATCTTTTGACTGCAAGCAGCGACAACCCAGAGCAACAGGACACATCGTTACAGAGCAAGACTTCCTGCCGTTATTTCCTGCATATGGGTGGGAGAGGGGGATGGAGGGAGGGATGGAGGGATGAACCCATCTCTTGATGTCTCGCCGCACTTCTCCTTGCATCCTCCCCATCCTCCCTTTTTTTAACATCAAGTAACAAAGAATAACTATACACGACTAAAGCTTAACACAACTAAACCCCTTATTTGGAGAAGGAGCTATGGGGGAAATGAGATTTAATGGTTGAATTGAATCCCCTTGCGTGGAGGAATGGGGAAATCGAGTTATAATTAGGTGAGATTGACAGCTCCTTTGAGGTAATTAAGCACAAGCTGATGGAATTCCCAGGTGGGAGTAAAGCTGCAGCAGCTTGTGTTGCTGGCTGGAATTCAAATAATGACCTCATGGCGAGTGTAAGCCTCGTTGTTTATGGTGTCGCCACTTTGATGTGACCTTAGAGCAGGGATGGGCGACTGGCGGCCCAAGGCCCGTGGATCAATTTCCCTTAAAAAGGTGAATAAAAATGTATCTTGTTATGTCAGTCTTCAATAATCACTTAATTAGCCCATTTCAGTGACAACATTTTTTATTGGTAAATTAGTCTAAACTTGTAGTAGTCATGGTCGAAATACCGACCGGAGATCCCTTTGTTAGTCACTATCACTCAGATATCATATTGAATAATGCAAACATTTCTCTCTACCCTATGGCAAAGTGTGAAGAAAAGTAGGAAGTGAACAGTGAAACTGCAAATTATTATATCCGCCCCATGGCAAAATGTGTAGAATTGCAGCAAACTTGCTTTAAAACGGCAACATTTTCTCTATACCCCATGGCAAAATGTGTAAAATTCCTGGAAATTAACTCTCTATTAAGAGGGCTGCTAAAATGTTTTGCTCACAAGGCGGGGTTTGGGGGCAACCTTTTTCACTTTTGCATGTGTGTGTATGGACGTGGGGACGCAGACCCGCGAGCCACTGCAGCCCCTCATGATGAGTTCAGTTTTTTTGTGGCCCCCACCCTAATCAAAGTTGCCCATCCCTGCCTTAGGGCAATGCAACACTCATCAACTTCACAGGTTTATGATGGAATAATGGTTAGGCATGACAAAATGCATCCTATTATAGGTTTTATGCAATTGACTCAGTTCATGACCAAATTACTTTATAGGGAGATGAAAATACATTAAATTATCACACTATTCCCTAATAAATAGCCGGGCCGTTTCTCCCACCGAAAATGTTGGAAATTGACCTGATAGCTATTTGACATTCATTATGGTACAGACACAAAATAATAAACTTCATGGACATTCATCTAAAAGGATTGTAAGCATACACATTCACTATCAAGGTCTTCTTTGCTCTTCAAAAAGTATACATTAGAAGCCATTTACCCATATAGTCAATATCCAATAAAAAATGGATGAACTACAAATAAGTACACGTGTTCTTCCCATCCGTATATCCTATCACTCTGCATTTCCTAAACTTCATTCAATTGCTCTTCCTTCATGTTGTTCACGGAGCATGTGACAAATACATTTGATTTGAGCACTAGGTTATATCCTGTATACACTATTCTGTCTGCTGTTGCCTAAACAACAACCACATATAACACATGAGGAGTGTTCCAAGGGAGTGGGGAAGGGTATATACACTATATTTACAAAAGTATGTGCACACCCCTTCAAATGAGTGGAATAGGCTATTTCAACCACACCCATTGCTGACAGGTTGTTAAAAATGAGCACACAGCCATGCAATCTCCAAAGACAAACATTGGCAGTAGAATGTCCATACTGAAGAGCTCAGTGACTTTCAATTTGACACTGTCATAGGATAACACCTTTCCAAGAAGTTAGTTCATCACATTTCTGCCCTGTTAGAGTTGGCCTGGTCAACTGTAAGTGCTGTTATTGTGAAGTGAAAACGTCTAGGAGCAACTGTAACAGAATAACTTTACGTCCGTCCCCTCGCCCATACCCGGGCGCGAACCAGGGACCTTCTGCACACATCGACAACAGTCACCCACGAAGCATCGTTACCCATCGCTCCACAAAAGCCGCGGCCTTGCAGAGCAAGGGGAACTACTACTTCAAGGTCTCAGAGCAAGTGACGTAACCGATTGAAACGCTATTTAGCGCGCACCGCTAACTAAGCTAGCCGTTTCACATCCGTTACACTCAACCCCCTTTTGACTTTCCTCCTTTTTCCCGCAGCAACCAGTAATCCGGGTCAACAGCATCAATGTAACAGTATAATTTTTAAACCGTCCCCTCGCCCATACCCGGGCGCGAACCAGGGACCTTCTGCACACATCGACAACAGTCACCCTCGAAGCATAGTTACCCATCGCTCCACAAAAGCCACGGCCCTTGCAGAGCAAGGGGAACTACTACTTCAAGGTCTCAGAGCAAGTGACGTAACCGATTGAAACGCTATTTAGCGCGCACCGCTAACTAAGCTAGCCGTTTCACATCCGTTACACAACAACGGCTCAGCAGCGGTGGTAGGCCGCACAAGCTCACAAAATGGGACCGCCGAGGGCTGAAGCACGTAGCACGTAAAAATCATATTTCCCTCGGTTGCAACACTCACTACCTCAACACCATCGAACACCTTTGGAATTAATTGGAACGCTGACTGTGAGCCAGGCCTAATCGAACAACATCAGTGCCGACCTCACTAATGCTCATGTGGCTGAATGAAGTCCCTGCAACAATGTTCCAACATATAGCGGAAAGTCTTCCCAGAAGAGTGGAGGCTGTTATAGCAGCAAAGGGGGGACCAACTCCAAATTAATGTCCATGATTTTGGAATGAGATGTTTGACGAGCAAGTGTCCACAAACTTTAGGCCGTGTAGTGTACCTACACTACTGTACAGTAGTAGCACTCATCAGCTGTTGTACAATCGTGGCCAAAAGTTTTGAGAATGACACAAATATTAATTTTCACAAAGTCTGCTACCTCAGTTTGTATGATGGCAATTTGCATATACTCCAGAATGTTATGAAGAGTGATCAGATGAATTGCAAAGTCCCTCTTTGTCATGCAAATGAACTGAATCCCCCCAAAACATTTCCACTGCATTTCAGCCCTGCCACAAAAGGACCAGCTTCGATTCTGTCAGTGATTCTCTCGTTAACACGGGTGTGAGTGTTGACGAGGACAAGGCTGGAGATCACTCTGTCATGCTGATTGAGTTCGAATAACAGACTGGAAGCTTCAAAAGGAGGGTGGTGCTTGGAATCATTGTTCTTCCTCTGTCAGCCATGGTTACCTGCAAGGAAACACGTGCCGTCATCATTGCTTTGTGCAAAAAGGGCTTCACAGGCAAGGATATTGCTGCCAGTAAGATTGCACTTATATCAACCATTTATCAGATCATCAAGAACTTCAAAGAGAGCGGTTCAATTGTTGTGAAGAAGGCTTCATGGTGCCCAAGAAAGTCCAGCAAGCGTCAGGACCGTCTCCTAAAGTTGATTCAGCTGTGGGATCGGGGCACCAACAGTACAGAGCTTGCTCAGGAATGGCAGCAGGCAGATGTGAGTGCATCTGCACGCACAGTGAGGCGAAGACTTTTGGAAGATGGTCTGGTGTCAAGAAGGGCAGCAAAGAAGCCACTTCTCTCCAGGAAAAACATCAGGGACAGACTGATATTCTGCAAAAGGTACAGGGATTGGACTGCTGAGGACTGGGGTAAAGTAATTTTCTCTGATGAATCCCCTTTCCAATTGTTTGGGGCAGCGCTACCATCAGTCCTGTGTCATGCCAACAGTAAAGCATCCTGAGACTATTTATGTGTGAGGTTGCTTCTCAGCCAAGCGAGGGGGCTCACTCACAATTTTGCCTAAGAACACAGCCATGAATAAAGAATGGTACCAACACATCCTCCGAGAGCAACTTCTCCCAACCATCCAAGAACAATTTGGTGATGAACAATGCCTTTTCCAGCATGATGGAGTACCTTGCCATAAGGCAAAAGTGATAACTAAGTGGCTCGGGGAACAAAACATTGATATTTTGGGTCCATGGCCAGGAAACTCCACAGACCTTAATCCCATTGAGAACTTGTGGTCAATCCTCAAGAGGCGGATGGACAAACAAAACCCCACAAATTCTGACAAACTCCAAGCATTGATTATGCAAGAATGGGCTGCCATCAGTCAGGATGTGGCCCAGAAGTTAATTGACAGCATGTCAGGGCAGATTGCAGAGGCCTTGAAAAAGAAGGGCCAACACTGCAAATATTGACTCTTTGCATCAACTTCATGTAATTGTCAATAAAAGCATTTGACACGTATGAAATGCTTGTAATTATACATTATTCCATAGTAACATCTGACAAAAATATCTAAAGACACTGAGGCAGCAGACTTTGCGAAAATGTATATTTGTGTCATTCTGCAAACTTTTGGCCACGACTGTAGTTCACATGGACTTGATAATCAATGCAAGGACAAGCCCCTGGGATGACAGTGGAAGTACAAACATCACTGGGCAAGGTGAACACACGCTCTCTAGCAGAGAGAGAGCGAGAGAGAGAAAGAGAGACACAGTGCTAAGGGCCATTGAAGATTGTGGTAGTAGGCACTGCCCAAGAGGAGCCGCCGCTGGATAGGTTAGCACTGACTCCTAGCTACAACTAGACCGCCCTCTCTGGGGCCTGTAGCTCCATCTGCATCCAGCCGCCGCTGGATAGGTTAGCACTGACTCCTAGCTACAACTAGACCGCCCTCTCTGGGGCCTGTAGCTCCATCTGCATCCAGCCGCCGCTGGATAGGTTAGCACTGACTCCTAGCTACAACTAGACCGCCCTCTCTGGGGCCTGTAGCTCCATCTGCATCCAGCCGCCGCTGGATAGGTTAGCACTGACTCCTAGCTACAACTAGACCGCCCTCTCTGGGGCCTGTAGCTCCATCTGCATCCAGCCGCCGCTGGATAGGTTAGCACTGACTCCTAGCTACAACTAGACCGCCCTCTCTGGGGCCTGTAGCTCCTACTGCATCCAGCCGCCGCTGGATAGGTTAGCACTGACTCCTAGCTACAACTAGACCGCCCTCTCTGGGGCCTGTAGCTCCTACTGCATCCAGCCGCCGCTGGATAGGTTAGCACTGACTCCTAGCTACAACTAGACCGCCCTCTCTGGGGCCTGTAGCTCCTACTGCATCCAGCCACCGCTGGATAGGTTAGCACTGACTCCTAGCTACAACTAGACCGCCCTCACTGGGGCCTGTAGCTCCATCTGCATCCAGCCGCCGCTGGATAGGTTAGCACTGACTCCTAGCTACAACTAGACCGCCCTCTCTGGGGCCTGTAGCTCCATCTGCATCCAGCCGCCGCTGGATAGGTTAGCACTGACTCCTAGCTACAACTAGACCGCCCTCTCTGGGGCCTGTAGCTCCTACTGCATCCAGCCGCCGCTGGATAGGTTAGCACTGACTCCTAGCTACAACTAGACCGCCCTCTCTGGGGCCTGTAGCTCCTACTGCATCCAGCCGCCGCTGGATAGGTTAGCACTGACTCCTAGCTACAACTAGACCGCCCTCTCTGGGGCCTGTAGCTCCTACTGCATCCAGCCGCCGCTGGATAGGTTAGCACTGACTCCTAGCTACAACTAGACCGCCCTCACTGGGGCCTGTAGCTCCATCTGCATCCAGCCGCCGCTGGATAGGTTAGCACTGACTCCTAGCTACAACTAGACCGCCCTCTCTGGGGCCTGTAGCTCCTACTGCATCCAGCCGCCGCTGGATAGGTTAGCACTGACTCCTAGCTACAACTAGACCGCCCTCTCTGGGGCCTGTAGCTCCTACTGCATCCAGCCGCCGCTGGATAGGTTAGCACTGACTCCTAGCTACAACTAGACCGCCCTCTCTGGGGCCTGTAGCTCCATCTGCATCCAATTGGAAGAGAGAGATCCCTGCTAAATATTCATTTATCTCTTTGCCTGTCTCCTCGGATGCTAATCCATTTCTGAAATAGCATTGGCCTCTTTATATTTTCAGGGCTACTCCCTGAATCTCTGCTCTTGTATCGTGGGATCAAACATTTTCTGACTACTAAGCTTCCAGTACACAGCCAGATTGGTTTATTGGACAAAGCCATGGATACAACCTAGAAAGATGGAAAGAAGCTTTGGAGAGAATCAATATTTATATTTTTTATATATTATTATATTATATTATTAATGTTTGTAGGATCAGGTCTGTTACCATGGGGGGCCCTTATATCTCTATGGGTCTCTGGGGTCAGGTCCAACATGGTACTGAGGTCCAAGACACGTAGCACATGTTAAACCAGCATCAGGTGATGTTGAACGTCTGGGATTGACCTTTGGTTTGCTGGGTATTGTTACACTCAAAGGCTTAGTCAATATCACACGGGGATGGATAAAATCCTAAACACACATTTGCATCTCCGATCATTTTGCATAATTATTCTCACACATCTTGCCCTTGCCATATACAGTAGCTCATCACAGCCCAAACCGCCATGTCTGGGGTGATTAGAAGAGCTCTCCATGCTCTGTTTATTCATGCAAATCAAATCTCAATGCATACACTTAGTAACATATACTGCACACACCAGAAAACAAAGGGGAAAAGGAGTTTGTCAAGAATAGAGAAGGACAAACATATCTTTATTTAACTGCAGAGCTGCAGATGAATATTCTGAAGCCTTTAACAGTGCTGTTTCCCCTACACTGGACCACATCTAGACATCACACTGATCTCCTGAAGCACAGGGAGGGAGTCAGTTCTGCTGTCCTGTGCCACTGAACTGCACTGATCTCTGGTGAACACCACCATCCAAACTCAAGGGCATCATTGCTAAATACAAACTTGCATCTTTTTTTTTCTCCTTTTCTTGTGCTCTCCTTTTCATATTCCTCCTCATCAGTGTGGAGTCTATAGGTGGGCCAGAACCACAAGCATTAATATTCACAACACTTCCTTCAGCAGTCTTCCAATCTCACCAACATATGTGATTGGAATCTAATGCAAGCTGCACAATACAGAATGCAATTAATCACAGGGAGCTCATCCCTTGTACCGGAACCATATAAGGTGAACTTTACCACTGTTTTGTACACTGGAATATAATAAATAGTGTGTTCTTGTGCTGTAGGTTTATTAGTGCTTTTTTATAGTAAGCTGCTATGATTGTAATGCCTAGCAATGTGACTTAAAAATCCTTTGTATAATTATTTGCTGCCACATCGAACTTGAAAACAGTAAGTATGTGTGTTGCAGTAATTGGACAAGGGGAAAGTACACATAGAGAATTATGTATACTGGTATAAGCTTAATGTACATTATTTTCAAAATGTACATTTGTAGCCAGCACAAATTGTAGAAATCTCCCATTTTACCTGTGTAACAGACATTGTCCAGCAGACAAATTAAGACTACCGCCTCAGCTCACATGACTGTTTTATTGATTGTGCCTAAGGCCCATACAGAGTTAGGGGGAAAAGCTTTCTAGTTCTCTGTCCCTTTAAATTATTTTAAAGCTAGGTTACATTTTTACATTTGAGTTATTTAGCAGACGCTCTTATCCAGATGGGACAACCACATATCACAGTACATGTTCCTCAATTAAGTAGCAAAGTCAAAGCTAGTAAGGTGAGGGAGTAAAAAATGAGTGTTAGTTCACAAAAGGGGAGGGGGTCAGAAATGGAAAATTAAGTGGGGGCTGTCAATGTTTTGACCCCCAGTTGCACCACACTTCCCCAAACCATCTTGCTGTTCAATGTGTACATTTGTTTCTTAAACGGCATTACTTTATGTTGTAAATGTATTTCAGAAACTTTTTGTGCTGCTATTTCAAAACTAACACATATGGAAGTATGTAGTATGCCTTGCTAAAAGTTTATTTGTGGAATTTCTTTCCTTCTTTCCTCCTGGCATTTGAGCCATTCAGTTCTGTTGTGACAAGGTAGGGGTGGTATACAAAAGATAGCCCTATTTGGAAGAAGACCAAGTCATATTATGGCAAGAACAGCTCAAAAAAGCAAAGAGAAATGACAGTACATCATTACATTAAGACAATTTTAAAGAACTTTAAACGTTTCTTCAAGTGCAGTCGCAAAAACCATCAAGCGCTATGATGAAACTGGCTCTCATGAAGACCGCTTGTAACGGTCTTCTGATGAAGAAGGATCGGACCAAAGTGCGCGGTAAGTATTGATGATTTCATTGAAAACTGAACACTAGAACAAAAAGAACAAAGTGAGAAACGAAACAGTCATGTCATGTCATGTCATGTCATGTCATGTCATGTCATGTCATGTCATGTCATGTCATGTCATGTCATGTCATGTCCAGAACACTAAACAGAAAACAACTACCCACAAAACACAGGTGGGAAAATGCTACCTAAGTATGGTTCCCAATCAGAGACAACGATAGACAGCTGTCCCTAATTGAGAACCATACCCGGCCAAAACAAAGAAATTACAAAACATAGAAAAATTAACATAGAATGCCCACCCAAATCAAACCCTGACCAAACCAAAATAGAGACATAAAAAGCTCTCTAAGGTCAGGATGTGACACCGCCACAGGAAAGGCAGACCCAGAGTTACCTCTGCTGCAGAGGATAAGTTTATTAGAGTTAACTGCAACTCAGATTTCAGCCCAAATAGTTCAAGTAACAGACACATCTCAACATCAACCGTTCAGAAGAGACTCCGTGAATCAGGCCTTCATGGCCGAATTGCTGCAAAGAAACCACTACCAAAGGACACCAATAAGAAGAAAAGGCTTGCTTGGGCCAAGAAACACAAGCAATGGACATTAGACCGGTTGAAATCTGTCCTTTGGTCTGATGAGTCCAAATGTGAGATTTTTCATTACAACCGCCGTACCTTTGTAAGATGCAGAGTAGGTGAACGGATGATCTCCGCATGTGTGGTTCACACCATGAAGCATGGAGGAGGAGGTGTGATGGTGTGGGGGTGCTTTGCTCGTGACACTGTCAATGATTTATTTAGAACGTAATCAGCATGGCTACCACAGCATTCTGCAGCGATATGCCATCCCATCTGGTTTGCGCTTAGTGGGACTATCATTTGTTTTTCAACAGGACAATGACCCAAACACACCTCCAGGCTGTGTAAGGGCTATTTGACCAAGACAGAGAGTGGTGGAGTGCTGCATCTCATATGACCTGGCCTCCACAATCACCCGACCTCAACGCAATTGAGATTGTTTGGGATGAGTTGGACCACAGAGTGAAGGAAAAGCAGCAAACAAGTGATCCGCATATGTGGGAACTCCTGTTGGACTGTTGGAAAAGCATTCCTCATGAAGCTGGTTGAGAGAATGCCTATAGTGTAAAAAGCTGTGATCAAGGCAAAGGGTGGCTACTTTGAAAAATATAAAATATGAAATACATTTTTATTTGTTTAACACTTGGTTTCTACATGATTCCATATATAAACTCACCAAAAAAAGAAACGTTCCTTTTTTAGGACCCTGTCTTTCAAAGATAATTTGTAAAAATCCAAATAACTTCACAGATCTTCATTGTAAAGGGTTTAACGACTGTTTCCCATGCTTGATCAATGAACCATATACAATGAATGAACCTACACCTGGAATGGTCGTTAAGACACTAACAGCTCACCGACGGTTGGCAATTAAGGTCACAGTTATGAATATTTAGGACACTAAAGAGGCCTTTCTACTGACTCTGAAAAACACCAAAAGAAAGACGCCCAGGGTCCCTGCTCATCTGCGTGAACATGCCTTAGGCATGCTGCAAGGAGGCATGAGGACTGCAGATGTGGCCAGGGCAATAAATTGCAATGTCTGTACTGTGAGATGCCTAAAACAGCGCTTCAGGGAGACAGCACGGACAGCTGATTGTAGGCCTGTTGTAACCCGGAACCCAATCCGGCTGCACGCGTGCGCTATCGTGCATACATTTATTTTGCCCCCCCACCCACCCACCCCCACACCAAACGCGATCACGACACGCAGTTTAAAATATCAAAACAAACTCTGAACCAATGACATTAATTTGGGGACATGTCGAAAATGTATGGCAATTTGGCTAGGTAGCTTGCACATGCTAGCTATTTTGTCCTATTTAGCTAGCTTGCTGTTGCTAGCTAATTTGTCCTGGGATATAAACAATGAGTTGTTATTTTACCTGAATTGCACAAGGTCCTCCCTCTACTCCGACAAATTAATCCACACATAAAACGGCCAACCAAATCGTTTCTAGTTATCTCTCCTCCTTCCAGGCTTTTTCATCGTTGAACTTAAATGGTGATCGCATCTAAACTTTCATTGTATTACCACGACAACCGGCAACAAAGTCCGTCTTTCAATCACCCACGTGGGTATAACGAATGAGGAGATGGCACGTGTGTAACTGCTTCTAGAAACCAATGGGGAGATGGGAGAGGCAGGACTTTCAGCGCGATCTGCGTCAGAAATAAGAACGACTTCTATTTTAGCCCTTGGCGTAGCAGACGCTCGTTGGAGCGTGCAAGCAGTGTGGGTGCAATAATTGAATAACATGGATTTCTACATTTATTTTGCGACGCTCACGCATGCGACGTGTCAGGTCTGGTCAGCATGTTAGGCAGGTCCTCACCAGACATTACCGGCAACAACGTCGCCTATGGGCACAAACCCACAGTTGCTGGACCAGATAAGACAAAAAGGCAAAAAGTGCTCTTCACTGACGAGTTGCGGTTTTGTCTCACCTGGGGTGATGGTTGGATTCATGTTTATCATCGAAGGAATGAGCCTTACACCGAGGTCTGTACTCTGGAGCGGGATCAATTTGGAGGTGGAGGGTCCGTCATGGTCTGGGGCGGTGTGTCACAGCATCATCGGACTGAGCTTGTTATCGTTACAGGCAATCTCAACGCTGTGCGTTACAGGGAAGACATCCTCCTCCCTCATGTGGTACCCTTCCTGTAGGCTCATCCTGACATGACCCTCCAACATGACAATGCCACCAGCCATACTGCTCGCTCTGTGCGTGATTTCCTGCAAGACAGGAATGTCAGTGTTCTGCCATGGCCAGCGAAGAGCCCGGATCTCAATCCCATTGAGCACGTCTGGGACCTGTTGGATCTGAGGGTGAGGGCTAGGGCCATTCCCCCCAGAAATGTCTGGGAACTTGCAGGTGCCTTGGTGGAAGAGTTGGGTAACATCTCACAGCAAAACTGGCACATCTGGTGCAGTCCTGGTGCAGTCCACTCCTCCATGAGGAGGAGATGCAGTGCAGTACTTAATGCAGCTGGTCGCCACACCGGATACTGAGTGTTGCTTTTGATTTTGACCTCCCCTTTGTTCAGGGACACATTATTCCATTTCTGTTAGTCACATGTCTGTGGAACTTGTTCAGTTTATGTCTCAGTTGTTGAATCTTGTTATGTTCATACAAATATTTACACATTACATTTGCTGAAAATAAACACAGTTGACAGTGAGAGGACATTTCTTTTTTTCTGAGATTATATACATTTATATAAGTATTCAGACCCCTTGACTTTTTCAAAATGTTCTTAGGTTACAGCCTTATTATACAATTGCTTAAATTGTTTTTTTTTCTTCCCCTCGTCAATCTAAACACCCCATAATGACAAAGCAAAAGCAGGTTAATTATTTTTTTGCAATTGTATTAAAAATAAAAAACTGAAATATCACATCTACATAAGTACTCAGACCCTGTACTCAGTACTTTGTTGATGCACATTTGGCAGTGATTACAGCCTGGAGTACTCTTGGGAATGACGCTACAAGCTTGGTACACCTGTATTTGGGGAGTTTCTCCCATTCTCCTGTTCTTCTCTGCAGCTCTGGCTAGGCCTCTCAAGGACATTCAGAGACTTGTCCTGAAGCCACTCATGCATTGTCTTGGCTGTATGCTTAGGGTCGTTGTCCTGTTGGAAGGTGAGCCTTTGCCCCAGTCTGAGGTCCTGAGCGCTCTGGAGTAGGTTTTCTTCAAGGATCTCTCTGTACTTTGCTCCTTTCATGTTTGAGTTGATCCTGACTAGTCTCCCAGTCCCTGCCACTGAAAAACATCCCCACAGAATGATGCTGCCACCGCCATGCTTCACTGGTTTCCTCCAGATGTGATGCTTGGCATTCAGGCCAAGGAGTTCAATCTTGGTTACATCAGACCAGAGAATCTTGTTTCACATAGTCTGAGAGCCCTTTAGGTGTCTTTCGGCAAACCTCAAGTGGGCTGTCATGTGTCTTTTACTGTAGAGTGTCTTCCGTCTGGTCACTCTACCATAAAGGCCTGATTGGAGTGCTGCATAGACGGTTGTCATTCTGGAAGGTTCTGCTATCTCCATAAAGGAACTCTAGACCTATGTCAGAGTGACCATTGGGCTCTTGGTCACCCCCCTGACTAAGGCCCTTCTCTCTCGATTGCTCAGTTTGGCCGGGCAGCCAGCTCTCGGAAGAGTCTTGGTGGTTCCAAACTTCATCCATTTAATAATGATGGAGGCTGCTATGTTCTTGGGGACCTTCAATGCTGCAGAAATGTTTTGGTACCCTTCCCCAGATCTGTGCCTCTTCTCTGAGCTGTACAGACAATTCTTTCAGACATTTCAGACATTCTTTCTGACATGCACTGTCAACTGTGGGACCTTATATAGACAGGCATGTGCCTTTCCAAATCATGTCCAATCAATTGAATTTACCACAGGTGGACTCCAATCAAGTTGTAGAAACATCTCAAAGGATGATCAATGGAAACAGGATGCACCTTAGCTCAATTTCATGTATCATAGCAAAGGGTCTGAATACTTATTTAAATAAGGTATTACTGTTTTTTTGCAAAAAAATCTAAAAACATTTATTTGCTTTGTCGTGATGGGTTGTTGTGTGTAGATTTTTTACTTCATCCATTTTAAAATAAGGCTGTAACGTAACAAAATGTGGAAGAAGTCAAGTGGTCGGAATACTTTCCAAATGCACTGTATATATGTTTTTTTAACAACGTTTCAGCCTGACGCCTTTGTGAAGGGTGAGCTGGTGTTACAGGAAGGGGAACCGAACAGCAAATTAACAATTAATAGAATAAGTGGTGTATAATTTAGTTTTGTTTTTATATAACCACATGATTTCCTAAATATTGAATACATTATGGTAGCTTGATGATGTACCTTTTAGCGATATCACTGTTGTTCATTTTCACTTGGTAATTATATATTGAAATACAAGCTGTGCCTCTAAACAACGACAAATATTCTTGAGTGATGAGTGCTTGCTAAATCGTGTCAACTTCCAGCTTTCCTATAAAAGGAATGTCGAGTGATTTTCACATTTTGACAGGAGGAAGGTGCTAACAGAATTCACTGACAAATCATCAAGCTGTTCAAGAATTATCTGCAGGTTCGCAATTGCTTTCATTTGAAAAGCCAAGAGAAAATAATCATATGATCAGTCTTTCATTATAGTCAACAAGAGATTTTAAAAAACGATTGATTTGACCATTTATAATCAAACGTTTCAATTAAAAACCTGCAAATGAGCACATACTGTATGGGAATAACACTTAGACCCCTAATCCTACTGGGATGACAAAAGAACTGACAGCAGGGATCTCCAAGTGTCAATGTCAACGTCTACAAATGTTTTCTAATCCCCCATGTAAACTTCTACCATCTCACTCCAACAATGGCGCCAGAGAAGAAGGCTGACGTTTTATGTGTCCCCAACTGATTGTGTTGTTGTTCATTTATTTTTCACATTTACATTTACATTTAAGTCATTTAGCAGACGCTCTTATCCAGAGCGACTTACAAATTGGTGCATTCACCTTATGACATCCAGTGGAACAGCCACTTTACAATAGTGCATCTAAATCTTTTAAGGGGGGTGAGAAGGATTACTTTATCCTATCCTAGGTATTCCTTAAAGAGGTGGGGTTTCAGGTGTCTCCGGAAGGTGGTGATTGACTCCGCTGTCCTGGCGTCGTGAGGGAGTTTGTTCCACCATTGGGGGGCCAGAGCAGCGAACAGTTTTGACTGGGCTGAGCGGGAACTGTACTTCCTCAGTGGAATTTTTGTTGTTTGTAACTTATTTTGTACATAATGTTGCCGCTACCGTCTCTTATGACCGAAAATAACTGCTGGACGCCTAGTGGTTAGAGCGTTGGACTAGTAACAGAAAGGTTGCAAGTTCGAATCCCTGAGCTGACAAGGTACAAATCTGTCGTTCTGCCCCTGAACAGGCAGTTAACCAACTGTTCCTAGGCCGTCATTGAAAATAAGAATTTGTTCTTAACTGACTTGCCTAGTAAAATAAAGGTCAAATAATTTTTTTTTTTAACTCACCACGGACTGGCTAACGAGACCAACGCAAATTATATACTGCTTTCTCGGGAACAGGCCCAGATCCCCGTGATCTGCGTTAAGAGGAGGCGGAGAAAAAGTGGCCAGAGGGCGAGCTGCCTTCTGAAAATTCATAGGCGATTGAATAAACCTACACTTCCTAGCAAAAGTTCAATTGTAGGAGAATAAATAGATGACCTATGCGGAAGATTAAACTACCAACGGGACATTTAAAACTGTAATATCTTATGCTTCACGGAGTTGTAGATGAACGACGACACTACCAACATACAGCTGGCTGGTTATACGCTGTACCAGCATGATAGAACAGCGGCGTCTGGTAAGACAGGGGGCGGCAGACTATGTATGTTTGTAAATAACAGCTGGTGCACGATATCAAAGGAAGTCTCGAGCTATTGCACGGCTGAGGTAGAGTATCTCATGATAAGCTGTAGACCACACCATCTACCTAGAGAGTTGTATTTATCTGTATTTTTCGTAGCTGTTTACATACCACCACAGACTGAGGCTGGCACTAAGACAGCATTGAATGAGTTGTATTTCGCCATAAGCAAACAAGAAAAAGCTCACCCAGAGGTGGAACTCCTAGTAGCCGGGGACTTTAATGCAGGGAAACTTAAATCCGTTTTACCAAATTTCTATCAGCATGTTAAATGTGGAACCAGAGGGGGAAAAACTCTGGGCCACCTTTACTCCACACACAGTTCTCCCTAACCCTCCATATGGAAAATCTGACCATAATTCCATCCTCCTGATTCCTGTTTAGAATCAAAAGTTAAAGCAGGAAGCACCAATGACGAGATCAATAAAAACGTGGTCAGATGAAGCAGATGCTAAACTACAGGATTGTTTTGCTAGCACAGACGAATATGTTCCGGGATTCCCCCGATGGCATTGAGGAGTACACAACATCAGTCATTGGCTTCATCAATAAGTGCATCGATGATGTCGTCATCAAAGTAACCGTACATACATACCCCAACCAGAAGCCATGGATTACAGGCAACATCTGCACTGAGCTAAAGGCTAGAGCTGCCGCTTTCAAGGAGCGGGACTCTTATAAGCTTATAAGAAATCCCGCTCTGCACTTTCGACGAACCATCAAACAGGCAAAGTACAGGACTGAGATCGAATCGTACTACACCGGATCTGACGCTCGTCTGATGTGGCAGGGCTTGCAAACCATTACAGACTACAAAGGGAAGCAAAGCCGAGAGCTGCCCAGTGACACGAGCCTACCAGACGAGCTAAACTAGTTCTATGCTCGCTTGGAAGCAAATAACACTGAAACATGAATGAGAGCACCATCTGTTCTGGAAGACTGTGATCATGCTCTCCGCAGCCGCTGAGTGTTGGACTAGTAACCTGAAAGGTTGCAAGATCGAATCCCCGAGCTGACAAGGTAAAAAAATATGTTGTTCTGCCACTGAACAGGCAGTTAACCCACTGTTCCTAGGCTGTCATTGAATTTTAAGAATTTGTTCTTAACTGACTTACCTAGTTAAAAAAATATATAATAATAAAATCCTGACTGGTTGCATCACTGCCTGGTATTGCAACTTTCCCTCTGACCACAAGTCACTAGAGGGTATTATGAACGGCCCAGTATATCACTGGGGCCAAGCTTACTGTCATCCAGAATACCAGGTGGTGTCAGAGGAAGGCCCTAAAAATTGTCAAAGACTCCAGCCAACCTAGTCATAGACTGTTCTCTCCACTACTGCACGGCAAGCCGTACAAGAGTTCTAAGTCTAGGTCCAAAAGGCTTCTAAAACAGCTTCTACCCCCAAGCCATAAGACTCCTGAACATCTAATCATTGGCTACCCAGACTATTTGCATTACCCCCCTTTTACACCTTTGTTATTATCTATGCATAGTCACTTTAATAACTCTACCTATGTGTACATGTTACCTCAACTAACCGGTGCCCCCGCACATTGACTCTGTACCGGTAGCCCCCTGTACCGCTATTGTTATTTTACTGCTGCTATTTAACGACTTGTTATTTTTATTTCTTATTCTTCTCCATAGTTTTTTCAACTTAATTGTTGGTTAGGGGCTTGTAAGTAAGCATTTCACAAGGTCTACCTACACCTGTTGTATTCGGCGATGTGACTAATAAAATTGGATTTGATGATGATACCAGCCAACATACTGTGAGCTTGCCATCTTGTATTAGCTCGTTTCACTTGCGCCCACATCCTCACGATGGCATTTTCCATAGTACCAACCACGAGTGCTTAGGAAGGACATGGAGGGCAGCAGTGTTTCCACTGCAGTCATTTATCTGGAACATGACAAAACATTTTTTTCCAAGGCAAACTTTGAAGATGCTGGAACAGTCCACATGTATCTTTCCTCAGCAAACAAAACGATAAATGAATAGAACAACTATTTTACAATAGGGTTGTCGGATTTATCTATTGATCTAGTCGGCTTGTTGTTGTGTGTCCTATACTAAATAAATATTCCTGTCGAGGCGCATTAAAGTTACAGTATGAGTGCTATAGGGAGGAAATTCACAGAATCAAATATACAGTGCCTTTGGAAAGTATTCAGACCCCTTGACTTTTTCCACATTTTGTTACTCATTCTAAAATTGATCAAATATTTTTTTCCCTCATCAATCTACACACAATAATCCATAATGACAAAGCGAAAACGGGATTTAAAAAAAAATGTTTTCACATTTATTCAAAATAAAAAACAGAAATCATTATTTACAGAACTATTTAAACCCTTTGATATGACACTCTAAATTGAGCTCTGTTTCCATTGACCATCCTTGAGATGTTTCTACAACTTGATTGGAGTCCACCTGTGGTAAATTTAATTGATTGGACATGATTGTGAAAGGCACACACCTGTCTATATAAGGTCCCACAGTTGACAGAGCATGTCAGAGCAAAAACCAAGCCATGAGGTCGAAGGAACTGTCCGTAGAGCTCCAAGACAGGATTGTGTCAGGCACAGATCTGGGGCAGGGTACCAAAACATTTCATCAGCATTGAAGGTCCCCAAGAACACAGTGGCCTCCATCATTCTTATAATGGAAGAAGTTTGGAAACCACCAAAACTCGTCCTAAAACTGGCCGCCCGGCCAAACTGAGCAATCAGGGTAGAAGAGCCTTGGTCAGGGAGATGACCAAGAACCAGATGGTCACTCTGAAAGAACTCCAAAGTTCCTCTGTGGAGATGGGAGAACCTTCCGGAAGGACAACCATCTATGCAGCACTCCACCAATCAGGCCTTTATGGTAGTGTGGCCAGATGGAAGCCAGTCCACAGTAAAAGGCACATGACAGCCCGCTTGGAGTTTGCCAAAAGCACCTAAAGGACTCAGACCATGAGAAACAAGATTCTCTGGTCTGATGAAACCAAGATAGAACTTTTTTGACTGAATGCCAAGCGTCACGTCTGGAGGAAACCTTGCAGCATCCCTACGGTGAAGCATGATGGTGGCAGCATCATGTAGTGGGGATGTTTTTCAGCGACAGTGACTGGGAGACTAGTCAGGATCGAGGGAAACAAGAAAGGAGCAAAGTACTGAGAGATCCTTGATGGAAACCTGCTCCAGAGTGCTCAGGACCTCAGACTGGGGCGAAGGTTCACCTTCCAACAGGACAAGAACCCTAAGCACCCAAACAAGACAATGCAGGAGTGGCTTCAGGACAAGTCTCTGAATGTCCTTGAGAGGCCCAGCCAGAGCCCGGACTTGAACCTGATCGAACATCTCTGGAGAGACTTGAAAATACCTGTGCAGCGACGCTCCCCATCAAATCTGACAGAGCTTGAGAAGATCTGCAGAGAAGAACGGGAGAAACTCCCCAAATACTGTAATTGCTGCCAAAAGGTGCTTCAAGAAAGTCCTGAGTAAAGAGTCTGAATATATATGTAAATGTGATATTTCAGTTTTTATTTTAATACATTTACAAACATTTCTAAAAACCTATTTTTTCATTGTCATTATGGGTATTGTCTGCACATTGATGAGGATTTGTATTTATTTAATCCATTTTAGAATGAGGCTGTAACGTAATGTTAGTTAGGTTTATTTACAACCTAATGGGTGACTAGGAAAAGCTCAAACCAAGTTTATTCACCCACTGGGTCAAACAGCTGCATAGTCAAAGATATGTTCATATATTTCTACCCTCCAGAGGGCAGAACCAACTCCTTGCACATCTAGACAACCAATACATATTTGTTGCTAGGCAGGAACTTAAGTGACGGCTCTTCTTTCTCACTTCATCTGATCTGACCTGACCTCGGCGCAAATTTCTCACTCCTCCCCAACTCACTGCTGTCCTACCTTCTCTGTTAACTGAAACCAGACCGTTGCACTTCTCTCCATAGGATACCTGAGATTTAACAATAACATCTTCTTCCTGCACTCCCCTTTCTAACTCAGTAGATTTCCAAACCCTCAGTTCTGAAATAGTAACATGAATATTGATATTTCATTTTTCAAGTTTAGAAGTTAGTACACAACAGTTACAAAATGTGGGAAAAGGGTCTGACTACTTTCCAAATGCTCTGTATGGGACAAGCATAGGATATATGCATGTTATATGTTAAAGTAATTGCAACAAAATATTTTACCAATATATTATTTGACTAATTTCTGGAGGTGGAATTTATATTTTAGATGTTGTCTGCATACATTTATTTTCATTCATTTTAGAGTAGAATGATCCCTTTGAACCCACCTAACCTATGCCCCCCACTGCTACAACTTTTTCCAGAGGATACACTGGAAGATAAAGACACATGCTGTACACATTATTTTCCTAGGTCTATTACCTTTACTTCAATAAGGCCAAATGTCTCAGAGTATCTCCTGTCTGTAAAGAAAAATATCTAACAAGTGTGGACGGACTATGCGGACTTCGCTGGCCAATCGCTGGCCATCTGCCAGTGGGGATATATGTATGAACCTTGGAGTGATGCAGATTCAAGACCAGTTTCAACATGTTTTATTAGTAACTTTCCCAGTTGCTGACCTCACTGACCTGCCTACAGCTATTGGATATGAGCTCAAAGAAAGTTCTGGTTTCATGTTGAGAAAACAGCTATGGGTAAGAATTTCAAAGAATCAGTAACTAAGAATAATGAGATTATTAAATTAATAAGCCTGCTAATCACAAGCGTGTAATCAATTTTTGAATTATCACATGTCGAATACAACTGGTATAGACTTTACCGTGAAATGCTTGCTTATGAGCCCTTCCCAATGATGCATAGTTAAAAAATACAAATAAAATAGTAACACAAGAGGATTAAATTAAATACACAAGAATGGAGCTAAATACAGGGAGTACCAGTACCAGATCAATGTGTAGCTATATACAGGGAATGTCAGTATCAGATCAATGTGGAGCTACATTCAGGGAGTATCAGTACTAGATCAATGTGGAGCTATATACAGGGACTACCAGTTACTAGATTAATGTGGAGCTACATACAGGGAGTACCAGTACCAGATCATTGTGGAGCTATATACAGGGAGTACCAGTACCAGATCAATGTGGAGCTATATACAGGGAGTACCAGTACCAGATCAATGTGGAGCTATATACAGGGAGTACCAGTACCAGATCAACGTGGAGCTATATACAGGGAGTACCAGTACAAGATCAATGTACGGGGGTACGAGGTGTTTGAGGTAGATATGTACATGAAAGCAGGGTAAAGAGACTAGGCATCAGGATAGATAATAATAACAGTAAAATAGAGAACAGAGTAGCAGCATATGATGAGTGTAAAAGTGTGTGTGTGTTGGTATGTGCGTGGGTGTCAATATAGTCTAGTGAATGTAGGGTCAGTAAACATTGTTCATGAACCGTTCATTTTATTTTACATTTTTATTTAACCAGGCAGGTCAGTTAAGAACAAATTCTTACTTTGTAACGGCCTACCCCGGCAAAATCCAAACGACACTGGGCTAATTGTGTGCTGCCCTATTGGACTCCTAATCACAGCCGGATGTGATGCAGCCTGGATTTGAACCAGGTAGTGCAGTGATGCTTCTTGCACTGAGATGCAGTGTCTTAGACCACTGCACCACTCGGAAGCCCTTGACTGTTTAGCAGTCTGGCTATTTAGTAGTCTTATGGCTTGAGGGTAGAAGCTGTCTCAAAGGGCTCCCGAGTGGCGCAGTGCACTGCATCTAAGGCACTGCATCTCAGTGTTAGAGGTGTCACTACGGACCCTGGTTCGATTCCAGGCTGTATCACAACCGGCAGTGATTGGGAGTCCCATAGGGCGGCACACAATTGGCCCAGGGTTGTCCGGGATAGGGTTTGGCTGGGGTAGGCTTCAATGCCATACAACTCTCCTTCCATGGCCTCCAATTGTTCTTAAATACAAGTAAATGCATGCTCTTCAACTGATCGCTGGCTGCAGCTGCCCGCCCGTCCAACATCACTCCTCTGGACGGTTCTGACTTAGAATATGTGGACAACTACAAATACCTAGGTGTCTGGTTAGACTGTAAACTCACATCAAACATCTCCATTCCAAAGTTAAATCTAGAATTGGCTTCCTATTTCGCAACAAAGCCTCCTTCACTCATGCTGCCAAACATACCCTTGTAAAACTGACCATCCTACCGATCCTCGACTTCGGCGACGTCATTTACAAAATACCCTACTCAATAAATTGGATGCAGTCTATCACAGTGCCATCTGTTTTGTCACCAAAGCCCCATACTACCCACCACTGCGACCTGTACGCTCTCGTTGGCTGGCCCTCGCTTCATACTTGTCGCCAAACCCACTGGCTCCAGGTCATCTACAAGACCCTGCTGGGTAAAGTCCCCCCTTATCTCAGCTCGCTGGTCACTATAGCAGCACCCACCTGTAGCACGCACTCCAGCAGGTATATCTCTCTGGTCACCCCCAAAACAAATTCTTACTTTGGCCGCCTCTCCTTCCAGTTCTCTGCTGCCAATGACTGGAACGAACTGCAAAAATCTCTGAAACTGGAAACACTTATCCCCCTCACTAGCTTTAAGCACCAGCTGTCAGAGCAGCTCACAGATTACTGCACCTGTACATAGCCCATCTATAATTTTGCCCAAATAACTACCTCTCCCCCTACTGTATTTATGTATTTATTTATTTATTTTGCTCCTTTGCACCCCCATTATTTCTCTCCACTTTGCACATTCTTCCACTGCAAATCTACCATTCCAGTGTTTATTTTTATTTTATTTTTTACTTGCTATTGTATTTACTTCGCCACCATGGCCTTTTTTGCCTTTACCTCCCTTATCCCACCTCATTTGCTCACATTGTATATAGACTTATTTTTCTACTGTATTATCGACTGTATGTTTGTTTTACTCCATGTGTAACTCTGTGTTGTTGTACCTGTCGAACTGCTTTGCTTTATCTTGGCCAGGTTGCAATTGTAAATGAGAACTTGTTCTCAACTTGCCTACCTGGTTAAATAAAGGTTAAATAAATAAATAATTGTAAATAAAAATGTGTTCTTAAATGACTTGCCTAGTTAAATTAAATAAAAAAGCCTATTGGTTCGAGGGCCGATGCTCCGGTAGCATTTGCCAGACGGTAGCAGAGTGAACAGTCTATGGCTTGGGTGGCTGGACTCTTTTTCGGGCCTTCCTCTGACGCCGTCTGAAATAGAGGTCCTATTTAGCACTTTGCGGTCAAGGGCGGTGCAGTTGCTATACCAAGTGGTGATGCAGCCAGTCAAGATGCTCTCTATGGTGCAGAAGTAAAACTTTTTGAGGAGTTGACAGCTGTTAGTCATTCAATCTCAACGTTGACGTACTCTTCAGTTAAAGTCAGAAGTTTACATACATACATATTTCAGCTTTTATTTATTTCATCACATTCCCATTGGGTCAGAAGTTTACATGTACTCAATTAGTATTTGGTAGAATTGCCTTTAAATTGGGTCAAACGTTTCAGGTAGCCTTCCACAAGCTTCCCACAATAAGTTGGGTGAATTTTGGCCCATTCCTCCAGACAGAGCTGGTGTAACTGAGTCAGGTTTGTTGGCCTCCTTGTTGGCACATGTTTTTCAGTTCTGCCCACAGATTTTCTATAGGATTGAGGTCAGGGCTTTGTGATGGCCACTGCAATACCTTGACCTTGTTGTCCTTGAGCCATTTTGCCACAACTTTGGAAGAATGCTTGGGGTCATTGTCCATTTGGAAGACCCATTTGCGACCAAGCTTTAACTTCCTGACTGAAGTCTTGAGATGTTGCTTCAATATATCCACATCATTTTCTGGGATTATGATGCCATCTATTTTGTGTAGTGCACCAGACCCTCCTGCAGCAAAGCACCCCCACAACATGATGCTGCCACCCCCGTGCTTCACGGTTGGGATGGTGTTCTTCGGCTTGCAAGACTCCCCCTTTTTCCTCCAAACATAATGATGGTCATTATGGCCAAACAGTTCTATATTTGTTTCATCAGACCAGAGGACATTTCTCCAAAAGGTACGATCTTTGCCCCCATGTGCAGAAGCAAACCGTAGTCTGTCTTTTTTATGGCGGTTTTTGAGCAGTGGCGATATAGGACTTGGTGAAATAAATCATTAAATTAACTATTATTCTGACATTTCGCATTCTTAAAATAAAGTGGTGATCCTACCTGATCCTACCTGAGGATTAAATGTCAGGAATTGTGAAAAACTGAGTTTAAATGCATTTGGCTAAGGTGTACACTGTCACAAGCCAAAACACGTAATGAACTCAGCTGGCACTGCCAGAAATGTCACGCCTTGGTCTTAGTATTTTGTGTTTTCTTTCTTTATTTGGTCAGGCCAGGGTGTAACATGGGTTTACTTTGTGGTGTATTTTTGTATTGGGGTTTAGTAGGTATTGGGATTGTGGTTGAGTAGGGTTGTCTAGCATAGTCTATGGCTGCCTGAGGCGGTTCTCAATCAGAGTCAGGTGATTCTCGTTGTCTCTGATCGGGAACCATATTTAGGTAGCCTGGGTTTCACAGATATGCTGTATAGGTTTTCACGTTCCGTTTGTTGTTTTGTTGATTTAGTTATTTCATGTATCGTTCATTATTTCATTAAAGAACATGAGTAACCACCACGCCGCATTTTGGTCCGCTTCTCCTTCTACAAACGAACGTCGTTACAAGAAACCTTATATAAGAGACAAAAATCATAAATTCTACAGAACAACGATATAGCCATGTCTTAATTGTAAAACTAACAATGACTCAATAATCCTTGCCTTCTGGGAATGTAATAAAGTCCTAAAGTTATGGGCGGAGCTAAAAAGTTGGCTTTGAAAAGTGTTAGAATGTAAATGTACTTTTAACCCGTCTGTTTGCACATTTCAAGACATGGCATATGAGGGTGCAGTGAGATACCTGATGGGTTGGATGATACATTCTTTTGATGATGATTGATGAGAAAGGTATACTTAAAAACCGGAAATCCACCAATTCTCCATTGGTAACACAATGGAAAGGTCAAATGCTTTATATAAATGTTTAAAGTGTGTGAGCGACTGAGAGAAACAAAATGGTGCACTTTGAAGCCATGTGGCGTAGGGTGATGCAGGCGCTGGAGATGGGGATGAGAGCATGTGGGTCTGGGCAGGTGTGATGTAGTTGATGCTTGTATGATGTTGTCCAATGTTGGTTCTATATAGAACCTTTAGGAGTGTCATATGTGAAACAAGGATAGAGACTATGCTATGCCCTTTATCCCATAGGCAAACTGTAAATGAGCAGTCTCCCTCTTCCTCTCAATGACAAAGATGCAGTGGTCAAATAGGCCTGTAGAGGGCAATTTTGGAGCGCAACATCGCCAAACTGTGGGTCGGAGGGGGAGGGAGGGAGGACTCAGGCAGGAAAAATGTGTCTAGATTTATTTATTTCTTTGGTAACCATTTCACCCTGAATGAAGAGCCAGTGTTTTTCCTGCCCACTCCTTCGATTAAAGCATTCATTAGGTAGCCCAACTCAGACAGGAGTTACAATGCCCTCATTCATTTTGACATGCATATCAGCTCTGCTCATTATGATGAAATTACTGCTGATTTTCTGGGTGGTAGAAATATGTCGTAAAACAATAGGAAAAATTGACATATTCTGAATCTGCAGCAGTTTTATCTTAAGAGAATAATGATGACACCCTGTAATCAGACATATCAATTGTTTCATTTTAACACTAGGCATACTGAGTAAATGTACAAAGAATGTACAGGATATATTTATATGACTGGCATCCAATACTTCATACGTTTGAACCGAGCTGTAAAACCCCATGGTTTATCTGACAAACCAGGATTTAAGGGTACTTTGTGATTTTGGCAATGAAGCTCTTTATCTACTACCCCAGGGTCAAATTAGCTCATGGATACCATTTTTATGTCTCTGCTTGCAGTTTGTAGGAAGTTGCTAACTAGAGTTAGCGCAATGACTGCTGTTACCATAGACGTCCAGTCATTGCGCTAACACTAGTTAGCAACTTCCTTCAAACTGCACGCAGAGACATAAAAATGGTATCCACGCATTCACCTGACTCTGGGGAAATCCTGAAGTATTTCTTTAAGAGTGGGTGCCTAATACTGGGTTATTTCACAACACACAGACACAAAGGAATCACTTCAGCATGCGTGAGCTATGTGAAAATCCATGTCACTTCTCATAGAGGGGCTATATTTGAAACTTTGCAGTTTGTAGCAGTCTGGATCATCCCAGTGTCTGTTTGAGGAGGCGGAAAAATGTATACACCCCTAGGACAGAAAGCTTATACTGTATTTTATGTCAATAATGATTAATAATTCAGTATGCAAGAAGTAGGGAATAATATTCTGTGACTTTGTTGAAGCACAACAGTGTGTTGAACTCACTAGCACAGTCAAAATGAATCCATCAACTTCTATATAAAACTTTAGAAGGAATCTCCAGGCTAATAAGATAAGATACACTATTAAATGGGTCATACATTTGATGCATGACTGTGCTTTAATGCAACATTTAAATATATGTGAAATCATGTATTTATATACCCTCTCTCTTTTTGCCTCAAGACACCAAAGGGAGAGAGAAATCCATACACGATGAGCTAAACCCACAGCTCATATATCAGTGTCAGCCAATCAGAGCCCTGGATTGTGTTGATAACACGTTGCTCAAAGTGCTAGTGGCCTTGATGAAAATCCTCGCACAGTGCTCTCATCACTCTTCATTTGCTGTGGCACCAGAGCAGTTCAATGGAACTAGCTGCTCCACACACACACACACACACACACACCATTATCAGTAAACAAGGCACGTCCAAGACATTTCCACATAACTATTATTCCCTCTAAAAGACGTTTCAAAATTTTTGCAATTCCTCAACCATGGACTTGATGTGCTTCAGAATACTGTACTCTCTGTATTTTTTGAGATATGAATCCTGATTAAACCATGTAGGACACACATGATGTTCAGTATAAGAGCACTATGTTGTGCATGGAGCTTGACTGGAATGATCCCCATTCACAACATAAAACGCAAGCACTGATTATCAAAGCAGAAAAATCGATTACATTATGAAAAGTGGATTGGAAACGCTGTAAGATAAAAAGTTAACACATTTACAGTGTTTTTACTGCTTTGGTGCAATTTTCACAAGTATGGGGTACATTTCCACAACTAGTCAAAACAGTCAAAACACATCATCAAAAAGGCAGTTGTTTCAAAACTCTTAGCACATTTCCTGTTGACTAAATAAAACACACAAAATCATACAATCACTTTTTCACCAAACTTAATCAGCGTTTCATCTAGAAATACCTGTTTCACATTGCAATACTGTACATGTTCATAAAAAGTAATGGCCTATCTCAATGCAATGCCCACATTTCTTTTGATTTGATTATCTTCTCTTTGTTAAAATACATTTTACTATTACTTAATCCGACTGCTCTTAATTGATGATCACTTAAACGTTTGGTAAACCTATAGATTTTACATGTCAACTGGTTTGTCTACTACAGATTTTGAGAACCACATAATGGAAATCTGTCTGTAAAATAGGAACACAAAGTATGATATATACTCCAATGTACTACTATGATGACGACTACTATGATTTTACTTCACAGTAAGTTCACATGGCTTTACTAAAATTGCATTGACCAGTACAGTTATACCGTAATCTATGGCATTTACATAGCAGACACTTTTATCCAACGTGATAACAGTCAACACATTTTGGCATGTGACCGCAGTGGGAATCAAACCCACATCTCTGGTGTTGCTAGTGCCATGCTCATATGAACTGAGCCACGTATAGGACCACTACAATACATGCGTAAAACACAATATTGTAAAATACAATGCAAGATTACAATCCAGCTGGAATATGTATGATTACCATCCCTATGAGAGAACCACCCTCCTTCAGGCTTGGATTCGCCATGCCAAAAGTATGTTTACTGCGATTTCGATGAGAACCTATGGTCAAATGCTCAAGACAGGCTTGATGAAAACTAGTGCCTCCTAATCACTATGTTTCTTTAATTTCCTTAATTTTCCTTACATTGTGAAAGATGTCTTCACTGATCACACATGGGATAGAAATTCTAGAAATGTTCAGTCCATTTTAATGGGTAGTGCAAGTGTATTGCCTAATGTGAAAACTGTCATGTCCGTTATAAGGAGACCAAGTCGCAGCGTGAGATGCGTACATTTTTCTTTAATAAAGAACAAAACACTGAACAAAATAACAAAACGATGGGTGACGCTAATATGGATAGTGTAGCCAGGTAAATAAACATAGAACAAGAACCCACAAATACCCAAGGGAAAATGGCCACCTAAATATGGTCATTAATCAGAGGCAACGGTAAACAGCTGCCGCGGATTGAGAACCAATTCAGGCCACCATATACATACATATATCTAGACCTACCAAACCCCTAGACATACAAAACCCCTAGACAATGCAAAAACTAACATACCCACCCTCGTCACACCCTGACCTAACCAAAATAATAAGGAAAACAGAGATAACTACGGTCAGGGTGTGACAGTACCCCCAAAAAAGGTGCGGACTCCCGAACGCAAACCTGAACTTATAGGGGAGGGTCCGGGTGGGCATCTACCCTCGGTGGTGGCTCTGGTTCTGGACGCCGCCCCCTACTCTTTACACTGATCCTTCCGCCTTTGTAGATCCGGACCGTGGATTATCACGGTTTGCCCCGGACCGGGGATTGTCGCTGGAGGCCCCGGGCTGGGGACCGTCACTGGAGGCTCCGGACTGTGGCCCGTCGTTGCAGGCTCCGGACTGTGGCCCGTCATTGCAGGCTCCGGACTGTGGCCCGTTGTTGGAGGTTCGGGACTGTGGCCCGTCAATGGAGGTTCCGGACTGTGTACTGTCGTTGGATGTTCCGGACTGGGTACTGTCGCCGGAAGCTCTGGCCTGGTACTGTCGCCGGAAGCTCTGGACTGGATACTGTCGCCGGAAGCTCTGGACTGCCGAGTCGCACTGGATACCTGGTGCGTGGTGCCAGTACTGGTGGTACCGGGCTGGAGACACACACCTCAGAGCGAGTGCGAGAAGCAGGCACAGGACGTACTTGACTCTGGAGGCGCACTGGAGGCCTGGTGCGTGGTGCCGGCACTGGTGGTACCGGGCTGGGGACACGCCCTGATGTGCGTGTCCCCAGCCCGGTAAAACCAACGCTGGCACCACACCCTCATTAAATCACATAGCAACACAGTGTCTATTGAGTAAAGCTCTATAAAACACATGCTATCTTTCAAAAAGGAAAGAAACTCTAGCTAGAAGTCCTCTACAGCCAGACACAGTTAGACTTTTAATGAACTGTTAATGAAGTGCAAGAACATTGGGTTCTCCGGTTAGCTCTGCATTTGTTAGGCACAAGCACTTACACAGTTATCCTTTACGATTTATAGTTCCAAGACTTGTATAATGAATATATTCAACAATGCTTCTATTTTGATAGAGCTGTACAACAGCAAACTCCAATGATCTGATCAGATACAGGAGCAGGACAATTGCGATAAAGTCAAAGGAAGGGGAAAAAACAAGTCACAATTCTTAAGTGTAAAGGTCACCAAAAGCCCCTGTGAGCTGTTTGAGTTAACATAGATGAGCAAAGTCCAGAGGGTGTTGAGAGGAAGTGCCCTTCAGCCGAAGGACAAGCGGAGATGAACATTACTCTGAATTAACTCAAGACAGCGAGGGCAGACATCTTAAACTGATGTCTTGTCCAAACCCCAACTCCTCTACCCTGTAGGATTAACAATAACAATAGGAACATAGGAGTTGGGTTGCCAGAAACTCTCCTGTTGGAATGAAATCAAATCAAACTGTATTTGTCACATGTGCCGAATACAATAAGTGTAGACCTTACCGTGAAATGCTTACTTACACACCCTTAACCAACAGTGCAGTTCAAGAAGAGTTAAGAAAATATTTACCAAATAAACTAAAGCAAAAAATTATAAAAAAGTAAAACAGCAACATAGCAATAACGAGGCTATATACAGGGGGGTAGCGGTACCGTGTCAGTGTGCGGGGGTATAGGTTAGAGGTCATTTGGACATGTAGGTAGGGGTGAAGGGGTGACTATGCATAGATAATAAACAGCGAGTAGCAGTAGTGTAAAAACAAATGGGGGGGTGACCTTGATTACATTTTAAATGTATTGTCAAGGTTAAGACCTTGAACATGTCTACTAAATGTGTGATGTGAGGTTTAACTTCTCTTAAACCGAGAGTATAGGCTGATGAAACGGATAATGTTAACCAGGATTAAAGCAGACTGGGTTTGGGCAATTACAATACATAATGGATAGGATCTTGTTTTGTGTTTGTTTCAATGAGAGTGCAGCAGGAGGGATTGGACGGCCTCTTGGGGTTAAAATTCAAACTGGCTGACTTAAACTGGTATTCATATGATATCTTTTAGGCCACTGCTCTTATTACAGCCTTAGATTGTTTTTCTGCTAAGAAAGGAAATTGTGCCTCACACAGCCTAGGTTTGAGATTAAACTTTGTGTGTGCGTGCGTTCTAACCTAGCGAAATGTACATGTCGCTCAAACCTTGCAAAATATTTGTTCAACTTTGAAGACCCAGCGCAGTCAAAAAAAATATGTTTCTGTGTTGTATACATATTTCCACACTATCAAATCAAATCAAATCAAATTTATTTATATAGCCCTTCGTACATCAGCTGATATCTCAAAGTGCTGTACAGAAACCCAGCCTAAAACCCCAAACAGCAAGCAATGCAGGTGTAGAAGCACGGTGGCTAGGAAAAACTCCCTAGAAAGGCCAAAACCTAGGAAGAAACCTAGAGAGGAACCAGGCTATGTGGGGTGGCCAGTCCTCTTCTGGCTGTGCCGGGTGGAGATTATAACAGAACATGGCCAAGATGTTCAAATGTTCATAAATGACCAGCATGGTCGAATAATAACAAGGCAGAACAGTTGAAACTGGAGCAGCAGCACAGTCAGGTGGACCGGGGACAGCAAGGAGTCATCATGTCAGGTAGTCCTGGGGCACGGTCCTAGGGCTCAGGTCAGTTGAAACTGGAGCAGCAGCATGGCCAGGTGGACTGGGGACAGCAAGGAGTCATCATGTCAGGTAGTACTGGGGCATGGTCCTAGGGCTCAGGTCCTCCGAGAGAGAGAAAGAAAGAAGGAGAGAATTAGAGAAAGCACACTTAGATTCACACAGGACACCGAATAGGACAGGAGAAGTACTCCAGATATAACAAACTGACCCTAGCCCCCCGACACAAACTACTGCAGCATAAATACTGGAGGCTGAGACAGGAGGGGACAGGAGACACTGTGGCCCCATCCGAGGACACCCCTGGACAGGGCCAAACAGGAAGGATATAACCCCACCCACTTTGCCAAAGCACAGCCCCCACACCACTATGAGGTTGGAATAATACTGTGTACTGCCTGAAATTTTGGAGGGATGGAGTTTTGGCTTGCCTGGTGATGTACATTAAATTAGATAATAGACCAATAAGACGTCTGCCAATAAGAGTTAGTTTTCAGTTTTCCCTCCCCACTCAGACAGTCATAGTAAAATTATTTCTTGAGAAATGTCTCTTTGTTAAGAAGATATTTTGTTTTCTTTTTGAACATTTTTATTTAAAACAATCACAGTCTGGTAGATTACAAGATCAAAATAATGTGGACACTTGCTTGTCCAACATGTCATTCCAAAACCATGGGTATTAATATGGAGTTGGTCCTCCCTGTAAAGGAATTCAGAGGTGGAAGAAGGATCGGATCAAAGCGCAGTGTGGTAGGTGTTCATGACGAACTGAACACTGAAATACAAAAACAATAAACGATGTGAACAAAACGAAAACCGAAACAGTACCGTGTGGACCAAACACTCACACGGAAAACAAACACCCACAAACCAAAAGTGAAACCCAGGCCACCTAAGTATGATTCTCAATCAGAGACAACTAACTACACCTGCCTCTGATTGAGAACCATACTAGGCTGAACACAAAAACCAACATAGAAACGCCCCCCCAAAGGTGTGGACTCTGGCGGTAAAACCTGAACCTATAGGGGAGGGTCTGGGTGGGCGTCTGTCCGCGGTGGCGGCTCTGGCGCGGGACGTGGACCCCACTTCACCATAGTTTTTGTCCGCCTCAAACGCCCCCTTGGCTTCTTATGAGCGGCGACTCTCGCCGCCGACCTCTGACTGGGGACCCTCACCACGTGTCCCGAATGGCAGCGCCGGACGGGCGGGAGACTCCAGCAGCGCCGGACGGGCGGGAGACTCCGGTAGCGCCGGACGGGCGGGAGACTCCGGCTGACGGCTCTGGAGGCTCCTGGCTGGCTGACGGCTCTGGAGGCTCCTGGCTGACTGACGGCTCTGGAGGCTCCTGGCTGACTGACGGCTCTGGCAGCTCCTGGCTGGCTGATGGCTCTGGAGGCTCCTGGATGGCTGACGGCTCTGAAGGCTCCTGGCTGGCTGACGGCTCTGGTGGCCCCTGGCTGGCTGACGGCTCTGGCGGCTCCTGGCTGGCTGGCGGCTCCTGGCTGACTGGCGGCTCCTGACAGACTGACGGTTCTGGTGGCTCCTGACAGACTGGCGGCTCCTGACAGACTGGCGGCTCTGGTGGCTCAGAACAGACTGGCGGCTCGGGAGACTCTGGCGGCTCAGGACAGACGGGAGACTCTGGCGGCTCAGGACAGATGGGAGACACTGGCGGCTCAGGACAGACGGGAGACACAGGCGGCTCAGGACAGACGGGAGACACAGGCGGCTCAGGACAGAAGGGAGACAACGGCGGCTCAGGACAGACGGGAGACAACGGCGGCTCAGGACAGACGGGAGACAGCGGCGGCTCAGGACAGACGGGAGACAACGGCGGCTCAGGACAGACGGGAGACAACGGCGGCTCAGGACAGACGGGAGACAACGGCGGCTCAGGACAGACGGGAGACAACGGCGGCTCAGGACTGACGGGAGACTCTGGCGGCTCAGGACTGACGGGAGACTCTGGTGGCTCAGGACTGACGGGAGACTCTGGCGGCTCAGGACTGACGGGAGACTCTGGCGGCTCAGGACTGACGGGAGACTCTGGCGGCTCAGGACTGACGGGAGACTCTGGCAGCACTGGGCTGGAGGAAGGCTCTGGCAGCGCTGGACAGGCGGGAGCATCTGTAGGGAGAAGACGGAGAGACACCCTGGTGTGGAGGGCTGCCACCGGAGGGCTGGTGCATGGTGGTGGGACCGGATAGCCCGGACCGTGCAGGTGCACTGGAGCTCTTGAGCACCGAGCCTGCCCAACCTTACCTGGTTGAATGCTCCCCGTAGCCAGGCCAGTGCGGCAAGGTGGAATAGCCCGCACTGGGCTGTGCTGGCGAACCGGGGACACCATGCGTAAGGCTGGTGCCATGTACGCCGGCCCATGGAGACGCACTGGAGACCAGATGCGTAGAGTCGGCTTCATGGCACCTGGCTCAATGCCCATTCTAGCCCGGCCGATACGAGTAGCTGGAATGTAACGCACCGGGCTATGCACACGCACTGGGGACACCGTGCGATCCACCGCATAACATGGTGCCTGCCCGGTCCCTTTCGCTCTCCGGTAAGCACGGGGAGTTGGTGCAGGTCTCCTACCTGACTTCGCCACACTCCCTGTGTGCCCACTCCCAAGACATTTTTGGGGCTGCCTCTCGGGCTTCCTTGCCAGCCGTGTTCCCTCGTATCGCTGGCTCCTCTCTCCGGCTGCCTCTGCTCTCCTTGCTGCCTCCACCTGTTCCCATGGGAGGCAATCCCTTCCAGCCAGTATCTCCTCCCATGTGTAGCAACCCTTGCAGTCCAAAACGTCCTCCCATGTCCAGGAGTCCTGACATCACTGCTGCTGCTGCCCGCTACCACGCTGCTTGGTCCTTTTGTGGTGGGTGTTTCTGTAACGGCATTCGGAGGTAGAGGTGGAAGAAGGGTCGGACCAAAACGCAGCGTGGTAAGTGTTCATGCTGATTTTTAATAGAAACGAACTGAACACTGAAATACAAAACAATAAACGATGTGAACAAACGAAAACCCGAAACAGTACCGTGTGGACCAAACACTCACACGGAAAACAAACACCCACAAACCAAAAGTGAAACTCAGGCTATCTAAGTATGATTCTCAATCAGAGACAACTAACGACACCTGCCTCTGATTGAGAACCATACTAGACCATTCTAGAACACAGAGAACCATACTAGAACACAAAAACCAACAATAGAAAAACAAACATACACTGCCCACCCAAACTCCCTGACCATAGTAAAACAAAGAATAAAATAACAGAACTATGGTCAGAACGTGACACTCCCTTTGCTGCTATAACAGCCTCCACTCTTCTGGGAACACTTTCCACTAGATATTGGAACATTGCTGCGGGGACTTGCTTCCTTTCAGCCACAAGAGCATTACTGAGGTTGGGAACTGATGTTGGGTATTTAGGCCCTCAGTCTGCGTTCCAATTGATCCCAAAGGTGTTCGATGGGTTTGAGGTCAGAGCTCTGTGCAGACCAGTCATGTTTTTACACACTGATCTCAATAAATAATTTCTGTACAGACCTCGCTTTGTACATGGGGGCATTATCATGCTGAATAAGGAAAGATCCTTCCCCAAACTGTTGGAAGCACAGAATCGTCTAGAATGTCATTGTATGCTGTAGATTTCCCTTCACTGGATCTAAGGGGCCTAGCCTGAACCATGAAAAACAGCCCCAGATCATTATTCCTCATCCACCAAACATTACAGTTGGCACTATGCATTCGGGCAGGTAGCATTCTCCTGGCATTCAACATGCTCAGATTCATCAATCGGACTGCCAAATGGTGAAGCGTGATTCATTTCCTTTGCTCCAGTGTCCAATGGTGGCAAGCTTTACACCAATCCAGCCGACGCTTGGCATTGCACATGGAGATCTTGGCCATGAAAACCCATATTTCATAAATCTCCCAACGAACAGTTCTTGTGCTGATGTTGCTTCCAGAGGCAGTGAGTGTTGCAGCCAAGGACAGACAATTTGATAAACTGACTTGTTGGAAAGGTGGCATCCTATGACTGTGCCAAGTTGAAAGTCACTGAGCTCTTCAGTAAGGCCATTCTACTGCCATGTTTGTCAATGGAGATTGCATGGCTGTGTGCCGGATATTATACACTTTTCAGCAACGGTTGTGGATGAAATAGCTGAATCCACTAATGTGAAGGGGTGTCCACATACATTTTGTATATATAGTGTACTTAATTGTTACCCAGAAATGATCTGATATTGAGATAAATAAATACAAATATTGGACCTTGTTAAGACCAGGGGTTGGAACCGGTTCAGGGAATAGAACCGAAAACCGGAAAATATTTTTTTTCGAGGAACAAAATCAGAACCCGGGAACGAAAGTGATCTATACTGTTTTGGAACAGAACCATTATTTTAAAAGTATAGGAAATGGTTAATAACATTATTTTATGTCCCAGGCATTTTTTTCCAGTCCCACAAAAAACGCAACAAAGTGCCAATGTTAAGCCCTAAACCTGTCACTCAGAAATGTATTCCAGTGTCTGCCAGCTGAAAATCTTTGCCAGTGTGTGTGCATGTGTAGGCAACCTGCCACTCCCCCTCCGAAGAATAGGCTACTGTAGCCTACTGGTGTTACAAGCTTGATTCAGAAATAATGGAGAGATATTTTTATTAGAGAAGAATGGGTTAACTTTTTCAATGCCAGTTAAGGATACTATAGTTGTCACGTTTTAGAATGGATTTATTAACTACCATTAACTACCATGTTTTAATTTTAATTCTGGTGCCGCTCTGCACACACAAGCTTGTTAGCTAACTACACTACACTACCGGAAACTGATTAAAGAAGCAATACAACTGGCCTACTTTAGACTAGTTGAGTATCCAGAAACAAAGGATTTTCTTCTGAAACACGTCAGTCTATTCTTGTTCTGAGAAATGAAGGCTATACCATGTGAGAAATGAAGGCTATTCCATGTGAGAAATTGCCAAGAATCAAATCAAATCAAAATCAAATCAAATTTTATTTGTCACATACACATGGTTAGCAGATGTTAATGCGAGTGTAGCGAAATGCTTGTGCTTCTAGTTCCGACAATGCAGTGATAACCAACAAGTAATCTAACTAACAATTCCAAAACTACAGTCTTATACACAGTGTAAGGGGATAAGGAATATGTACATAAGGATATATGAATGAGTGATGGTACAGAGCAGCATACAGTAGATGGTATCGAGTACAGTATATACATATGAGATGAGTATGTAGACAAAGTAAACCAAGTGGCATAGTTAAAGTGGCTAGTGATACGTGTATTACATAAGGATGCAGTCGATGATGTAGAGTACAGTATATACGTATGCATATGAGATTAATAATGTAGGGTAAGTAACATTATATAAGGTAGCATTGTTTAAAGTGGCTAGTGATATATTTACATCATTTCCCATCAATTCCCATTATTAAAGTGGCTGGAGTTGGGTCAGTGTCAATGACAGTGTGTTGGCAGCAGCCACTCAATGTTAGTGGTGGCTGTTTAACAGTCTGATGGCCTTGAGATAGAAGCTGTTTTTCAGTCTCTCGGTCCCAGCTTTGATGCCCCTGTACTGACCTCGCCTTCTGGATGATAGCGGGGTGAACAGGCAGTGGTTCGGGTGGTTGATGTCCTTGATGATCTTTATGGCCTTCCTGTAACATCGGGTGGTGTAGGTGTCCTGGAGGGCAGGTAGTTTGCCCCCGGTGATGCGTTGTGCAGACCTCACTACCCTCTGGAGAGCCTTACGGTTGAGGGCGGAGCAGTTGCCGTACCAGGCGGTGATACAGCCCGCCAGGATGCTCTCGATTGTGCATCTGTAGTTTGTGAGTGCTTTTGGTGACAAGCCGAATTTCTTCAGCCTCCTGAGGTTGAAGACGCGCTGCTGCGCCTTCTTCACGACGCTGTCAGTGTGAGTGGACCAATTCAGTTTGTCTGTGATGTGTATGCCGAGGAACTTAAAACTTGCTACCCTCTCCACTACTGTTCCATCGATGTGGATAGGGGGGTGTTCCCTCTGCTGTTTCCTGAAGTCCACAATCATCTCCTTAGTTTTGTTGACGTTGAGTGTGAGGTTATTTTCCTGACACCACACTCCGAGGGCCCTCACCTCCTCCCTGTAGGCCGTCTCGTCGTTGTTGGTAATCAAGCCTACCACTGTTGTGTCGTCCGCAACCTTGATGATTGAGTTGGAGGCGTGCGTGGCCACGCAGTCGTGGGTGAACAGGGAGTACAGGAGAGGGCTCAGAACGCACCCTTGTGGGGCCCCCGTGTTGAGGATCAGCGGGGAGGAGATGTTGTTGCCTACCCTCACCACCTGGGGGCAGCCCGTCAGGAAGTCCAGTACCCAGTTGCACAGGGCGGGGTCGAGACCCAGGGTCTCGAGCTTGATGACGAGCTTGGAGGGTACTATGGTGTTGAATGCCGAGCTGTAGTCGATGAACAGCATTCTCACATTGGTATTCCTCTTGTCCAGGTGGGTTAGGGCAGTGTGCAGTGTGGTTGAGATTGCATCGTCTGTGGACCTATTTGGGCGGTAAGCAAATTGGAGTGGGTCTAGGGTGTCAGGTAGGGTGGAGGTGATATGGTCCTTGACTAGTCTCTCAAAGCACTGAAGATCTTGTACAACGCTATGTACTACTCCCTTTACAGAACAGAGCAAACTGGCTCTAACTAGAATAGTAAGAGGAGTGGGAGGCCCTGGTGCACAACTGTGCAAGAGGACAAGTACATTAGAGTGTCTAGCTTGAGAAACAGACGCCTCACAAGTCCTCAACTGGCAGCTTCATTAAATAGTACCCGCAAAAAAACAGTGTCAACGCCAACAGTGAAGAGGCAGTGAAGTCCAGCCAGCGTCTGTGTTCTTTTGCCCATTTTAATATTTTATTTTATTGACCAGTCTGAGATATGGCTTTTTCTTTGCAACTAAAACGCCAGCATCCCAGAGTCGCCTTCTCACTCTTCAAGGAAATGTCTAAGTGACCCCAAACTTTTGAACGGTAGTGTAGTGTAGCTCTGGTCTAACATTAAGCCAACTCTCAGAAGTTCAAAGACAATTTAGATCATTTAGATAATGCATATCATAACAAGATGCCCAGTGCTTCAAGTCAAGCCTCCTCCTTCACCTGCAAAATTGAGGTGGCTTCTCGTGCCCTACACTTGTCTGTCTAATGCATGTAAACAAAAAAAGCTGCTCTATCCGTACTGATCGGTAAAGTAATTTGATGTTGAGCGAAATGTACAAAAATCTTGATTTCAGAGGTTTAAAAAGGAACAGCGAGGAACGATATTAAATATTTTTGGGGGTTCGACTGCTTCAGAACTTTATTTTGCTGGTCGCAACAGTGGGATGGAATAAAAAATAAAAAAATCATAACACTCGATACAGACACATCTATTTGATACTCAGAGGCTATTCAAGGCTTATTTTATGTAGCATTTGGTACTCTTCCTAGCCAAAGTTTGCATATAATTTTCAACTGTGCACATTATAGGTTTTCCTTGAAAAAGTACACAGTAAGTTAATCATCAAAGACTGTAGCAGCAAGCGCCAGACTTTGTTAACCCTCTTCTGGGTCCTCGCAATATGCAAGTTATTTATATTTGACAAGTGAGATTAGCCCTCTTCTTCTGCTTCTGCAAACTGTCTGAAGACAACTTGCTTGCAGTTAAAGACATCTGCTTCATGCTCTCTCTAATTGTCTCGCTGATGAACATGCAGCACAGTCATCACCCTGCCTTCTCTGCAAGCTGTCTTCCTACCACCTGACACCAACCCCACACTACACCTGACAGAGAGAGGACTGCAGATGTAGGGTGGACTGAGGCCCACAGGCTCTTTCCACCGTACAGCCTGTACTATGGGGAGCACCTCCTTCTTATCGCTTCTACCTCCCTGCTCTTGCCTCAGGATGCAGAGCCTTCAGAGGCACCTGGGCCATGCTTAGCCTTACCCTCTGACCTGCTTGTCAGCCAGAGCATGTGCAGCATGACGGGAAAAGGATAGTTTGAGGAGAGAGAGGAAATGTTGTCCTGGATAAGTGGTAAATGTTCTGGTTCTGTCACCCCCAGGAAGAATCATTGTGGAGGGTTGGTGGCTGGTGGGGGTGCAGGTGGTTCAGTGACAGTCATACTTCCTAATCATACTCCCTAATCAGTCAACTCTATATTTTGTCAACTCCGTACTACGTCATATCTGTACTTTTCAGTGTTTCTCAACCTCTGATCCTCACACTGTCTGAGAAGAGTAACATGCTTTTTAATGGCTGAGCAGCTCTATAAATTGAATAAATAAGGACTGTTTTTCCAGTTTGTTGTCTGTGTTAATCAAAGCCTCAGCTTGAATGTTACGGATTGACCCTGACACTAGTCTCTGTGGATGAGAGCACAGCTTTGAGCCAGAGAGCAGGTGATCTAATTCAAAATGACAGAGGTCCATAGCCTTTTAAAAACAGATGGACCTTTGGTTTAATGGAGGTCATTATTTAGACGTACTGTAGTTGATTTTCAGGTGCTGCCTGTATGAGGTACTGCTTTTATATGTTTAATTTCTCATTGGTTTTTGAGGTTGTAGGTTCTGTCTCATACACTTTGCATACCTTATTGCAATCTGCTCTTCATACTGTATTATATCCATCTAAAATGTTATGATTAATCTTGAAGATTGAATATGATATCCTTCACTGTTTGAAAGATGCATACTTATTTATAATGTAATGATAATCTGCCTGTGTTTTGGATTTTCAAGCATCCACACCTACAGGAAGTTAATTAAAAAATAAGAATTTCAATTCATTATTTACCTTTATCTACCTCCCCAGAGTCAGATGAACTCGTTGATACCATTTTTATGACATATTTTTTTTGACTCCAGTCCAGTATGAAGGAAATTAGAGGTAGTTTTGCGAGTCAATGCTAATTAGTGTTAGTGCATTGACTGGACGTCTATGGGTGTCTGCTAGCCAAGTTCCTTTACATTTTGAATTTATGTTTAAATTAAATGGAGGTAAAACTGAAAAAGTTACAAATATACTGAACAAAAATATAAACGCAACATGCAACAATTTACAGATCATTAAAGGAGATCAGTAAATGCATTCATTAGGCCCTAATCTATGGATTTCACATGACTGGGAATACAGATATGCATCTGTTGGTCACAGATACCTTAAAAAAATGTTTGGGCGTGAATCAGAAAACCACTTAATATCTGGTGTGACCACCATTTGCCTCATGCAGTGTGACACATCTCCTTCACATAAAGTTGACCAGGCTGTTGATTGTGTCCTGTGGAATGTTGTCCCACTCCTCTTCAATGGCTGTGCAAAGCTGCTGGATATTAGTGGAAACTGGAAAACGCTGTCGTACACGTTGATCCAGAGCATTCCAAACATGCTCAATGCGTGATATGTCTGGTGACTATGCAGGCCATGGAAGAACTGGGCCATTTGCAGCTTCCAGGAATTGTGTACATGTCCTTGCGACATGGGGCTGTGCATTATCATACTGAAACATGAGGTGATGGTGTCGGATGAATGGCACGACAATGGGCCTCAGGATCTCGTTGCGGAATCTCTGTGCATTCAAATTGCCATCGATAAAATGCAATTTTGTTTGTTGTCCATAGCTCATGCCTGCCTGCCCATACCATAACCCCACCACCACCATGGGGCACTCTGTTCACAATGTTGACATCAGCAAACCACTCACTCACACAATGCCATACACGTGGTTTGTGGGTTGTGAAACCAGTTGGATGTACTGCCAAATTCTCTAAAACAACATTGGAGGAGGCTTATGATAGAATATTTAACATAAACGTTTCTGGCAATAGCTTGGGTGGACATTTCTGCAGTCAGCATAGCAATTGCAAGCTCCCTCAAAACTTAAGACATCTGTGGCATTGCGTTGTGTGACAAAACTTCACTATTTAGATCCCCAGCACAAGGTCCACTTGTGTAATGATCATGCTGTTTAATGGATGGATTATCTTGGCAACGGAGAAATGCTCACTAACAGGGATGTCAACAAATGTGTGCACAAAACTTGAGAGAAATAAACTTTTATACCATATGGAACATTTCTGGACTCTTTTATTTCAGCTCATGAAACACGGGACCAACACTTTACATGTTGTCTTCATATTTTTGTTGAGTGTATTTGGCCAAATATACCTTTGGGCCACATTTTGGATGAAAATTATATTTAAAAAAAGATTAACCTCTAAGTGAGTCAATACTTTCACCATTAATTATCATACATTGCCACATATAAATAAGTCTAACTATGTCTGCTGACAGAACTCTCAAAACATGCATAAATTATTAGCAGACTCACTCCAAATCCAGGGGGGCTCTGATATTTGGAGCAAAGGCTAGAACATGGATCACCATAGTCTCCAGTGAGCTCATTACTCCCACCAAAAGGGTAGGACTTTTATGGAGGCAGAAAGAAGATTAACAGATGATGATGATTTTCAGAAGTGCATTTTTTAAATTTAGGCCTATATCCCAAGAATCAAAATGCTCATATACAGTAATACCATTGTTTCATTCTCATAATTTGCAATTCCCTGCTTTAGAAGAACGAAGATTATGCTGTGTAAAGTGAATTCACAAAATGGCAGTTTTTCAAAAACCATTGCATTTTGTATCTAATCATGTAATAGTGTCTGTACCGGTGTCACAGAGTGAGAACACACATGAGTTTTCCACCTGCATGAGTTCAGAATTCAGAAATGGTAGCATTCTGTAAATGGTGAGGCAGTGTCCTTGGGAAGAAGGCAAATTGGTCAATTCAACAGTGAAAAACAAACAAAAACAAACGGGAACAGTGGTGGTGGAGTTACTGGACTGAGACACTGAGGAAAGAGGGGTTATTACTTACCTGCATTTGTCTGTGTGGGGAAACAGCTACAGGTAAAAAGATGGATTGCTGACAGAGTAGCATTTCAGGAAAACTCTAACTGATGTCAGTTGCCATGAGTCTGCACAAAACTGCCAGGACCTCGGATCAATGGAGACACTCAAGTTTTTTAATCCTATATCTCTCAACACATTCACGAAAATGGTCATGGCCTCTAAACCTTCCAGCTGCCTACTGGACCCTATTCCAACTAAACTACTGAAAGAGCTACTCCACGTTCTTGGACCTCCTACAGTATGTTGAACATAATAAACGGCTCCCTATCCGGTGGATGTGTACCAAACTCACAAAAAAATGTAGCTGCACGGTTTGACTTGACTGTGTTAGCCATAGCTGGGTAGCTAGCAAGCAAGTGCTAAGAGCATTGCCAGCCCGATTGGCAACAGACATTTAGAACGAACGACAGGGTCGCGTCCATAAACATAGTGTAACGTCGTTCTTCGTTTGTCGAAAGAGAGTCAGACCGAAATGCAGCGTGGTGGTTACTCATGACTTTAATGGAAAAAGTGACACAGCCTATCTGGTGAAACTACACAGAGACAGGAACAATCACCCACGAAATACACAGTGAAACCCAGGCTACCTAAATACGGTTCCCCATCAGAGACAACGAGAATCACCTGACTCTGATTGAGAACCGCCTCGGGCAGCCAAGCCTATACTAGACACACCCCTAATCAACCACAATCCCAATGCCTACAAAAACCCCAATACGACAATACAATAAACCCATGTCACACCCTGGCCTGAACAAATAATTAAAGAAAACACAAAATACTAAGACCAAGGCGTGACACATAGAACAAAAAGACTTCACGATTTCTCTGGTAACCTAACTGATAGAATGAACAGACATCCGGCTTGGCTAGCAACCATAGATGTGTCGGGACTAGGCCAATATTTTTGCATGATGAAATGAAATGATGAAAGGGATGAAATAGTAGCCTTTGCATACATTTTTTAACTCAAGGTTGTGAAAAATTACTTTTTTAGCATGGCTGTGCTGATCCACGGTGCTTGGTTCCACCTCATACCTATGACCGCAGCACAGCCATACTAAAAACGTTGTTTAGCACACCCTCTCCTCTCGTGTCCAATAACTTTAAAATAGCTTCTACTGAAAAAGCCAAACCTTGGCCCGGAAATGGTATAAAAAACAAAAAAAATTGGTCGACAGTATCAGTCAAAAGTTTGGACACACCTACTCATTCAAAGGTTTTTCTTTATTTTAGACTATTTTCCATATTGTAGAATAATAGTGAAGACATCAACATTATGAAATAACACCTTTGGAATCATGGAGTAACCCAAAAAATGTCAAACAAATCTAAATATATTTGAGATTCTTAAAAGTAGCTACCCTTTGCCTTGATAGCAGCTTTGCACACTCTTGGCATTCTCTCAAATGGCTTTATAACGTAGTCACCTGGAATGCATTTCAATTAACAGGCGTGCCTTGTTAAAAGTTAATTTATGGAATTTCTTTCCTTCTTAATGCATTTGAGACAATCAGTTGTGTTGTGACAAGGTAGGGGTGGTATACAAAATATATTTGGTAAAATACCAAGTCCATATTACAGCAAAAACAGCTCAAAAAAGCAAAGAGAAATGAGAGTCCATCATTACTTTAAGACATGAATGTCAGTCAATGCGAAACATTTCAAGAACGTTGCAGTCGCAAAAAAACATCAAGAGCTATGATGAAACTGGCTCTTATGAGTACCACCATATGAAAGGCCCAGTTACCTCTGCTGCAGAGGATAAGAGCCGAAGAGTTACCAGCCGAATTTGCCGCCCAAATAAATGCTTCACAGAGTTCAAGTAACAGACACATCTCAACATCAACTGTTCAGAGGAGACTGCGTGAATCAGGCGTGAACCAATAAGAAGAAGAGACTTGCTTGGGCCAAGAAACACGAGCAATGGACATTAGACTGGTGGAAATCTGTCCTTTGGTTTGATTAGTCCAAATTTGAGAAGTTTGGTTCTAACCCCTGTGTCCTTGTGAGGTGCAGAGTAGGTGAACGGATGATCTCTGCATGTGTGGTTCCCACCATGAAGCATGGAGGAGGAGGTGTGATGGTGTGGGGGTGCTTTGCTGGTGACACTGTCTGTGATTTATTTAGAATTCAAGGCACACTTAATTAGCATGGCTACCACAGAATGCTACAGCGATACGCCATCCCATCTGGTTTGCACTTAGTGGGACTATCATGTGTTTTTCAACAGGACAATGACCCAACACCCCTTCAAACTGTGTAAGGGCTATTCCAGGTGAAGCTGGTTGAGAGAATGCCAAGTGTGTACAAAGCTGTCATCAAGGCAAAGGGGGACTCTTTTGAAGAATCTCAAATATATTTTGATTTGTTTAACACTTTTTGGTTTCTACATGATTCCATATGTGTAATTTCATAGTTTTGATGTCTTCACTATTATTCTACAATGTAGAAAATTGTCAAAAATAAAGAAAAATCCTTGAATTAGTGGATGTCCAAACTTTTGATTGGTACTGTATTTTGAATCTTCCATTCCTCTCAAAGATTTTTGAATTGAAATTGTCTATCCTGGAAGCCTGGGTTTCAGACATTAGGAAGTGGATGTCGGCAAATGTTTTACTTTTAAACTCGGTCAAAACAGAGATGCTAGTTCTAGGTTGCTGTTTGATCTGACAACTAATCTTGATGGTTTTACAGATCATCTCAAATGAAATTGTGAATTACTTTTCTGTTACTGTGGACACTGATCTCTCTTTTGACAAACTTTCAAAAATAGTTAATGAGCACCTTATTTCCATCTTCGTAACATTGCAAAAATCGGAAACATTTTGTCCAAAAATCATGCAGAAAAGCTAATCCATGCTTTTGTCACTTCAAGACTAGACAACTGCAATGCTCTACTCTCCAGCTACCCAGATAAAGCACTAAATAATGTTCAGCTAGTGATAAATATGGCAGCTAGACTCTTGACTCGAACCAAACAATTCCCTGTTAAGGCTAAGGCGGAATTCAATGTTTTATTGCTAATCTATAAAGTGTGTGTGTGTGTGTGTGTGTGTGTGTGTGTGTGTGTGTGTGTGTGTGTGTGTGTGCGTGCGTGCGTGCGTGCGTGCGTGCGTGCGTGCGTGCGTGCGTGCGCGCGCGTGCGTGCGTGCGTGTGTGTGTGTGTGTGTGTGCATGGACTTGCTACTACCTATCTTGACAATTTGGTTCTGCCGTACATACCTACACGCACGCTACGTTCACAAGACGCAGGCCTCCTTATTTTTCTATGAATTTCTAAGCAAACAGCTGGAGGCAGGGCTTTCTCCTATAAAGATACATTTTTATGGAATGGTCTGCCGACCCATGTGAGAGACGGACTCGGTCTCGACCTTTAATTCTTTACTTAAGACTCTTCTCTTCAGTAGGTCCTATGATTGAGTGTAGTCCGGCCCAGGGGTGAGAAGGTGAATGGCAAGGCACTGGAGTGATGAACCCCCCTTGCTGTCTCTGCCTGGCCGTTTCCCCTCTCTTCACAGGGATTGTCTGTCTCTGACCCAATTGTGGGGACTGAAGCCCTGGCTTGCTAGTGCTCTCCCATGCCATCCCTAGGAGGGGTGCATCACGTCGTGCCAGGCTTTTTCTCTATACTCGATTTGAGTGAGTTGATCTTCCTGTCCGTTTTTGTGCCCCCCCAGGCTTGTGCGGTGGGGGAGATCTTACTGGGCTATACGCCGCCTTGTCTCACGGTAGTAAGTTGGTGGTCTGTTAAAATCCCTCTGGTGGTGTGAGGGCTGTGCTTTGGCAAAGTGGGAGGGGTTAGTTATATCCTGCCGGGTTGGCCCTGTCTGGGTGTATCGTCAGACGAGGCCACAGTGTCCCCTGACCCTTCCCGTCTCAGTCTCCAGTATCTATGCTGCAATAGTCTTTTATGCCGAGGGGCTAGGGTCAGTCTGTCTAATCTGGTGTAATTCTCCTGTCTTATCTGGTGTCCTGTGTGATCTTAAGTATTGTTAGGTTCTAAGTTCTGGTACAAATCTAGACAGACCCCAAAGGAAGCTCAAACTAGATTTATTACACCCAACAGGATGTAGCGGCTGCATAGCACAACATACAAGTCACTTAAGCACATATTTATACCTCCTTGTATGTCCTTGTATGTCTTAAGATAAACAATCAACCCCTTATTGGTACTGTCGTGGCCCAGCCTGAGCCCAGAACCTTTATGGGCAGGGACGTGTGTGTGTGTGTGTGTGTGTGTGTGTGTGTGTGTGTGTGTGTGTGTGTGTGTGTGTGTGTGTGTGTGTGTGTGTGTGTGTGTGTGTGTGTGTGTGTGTGTGTGTGTGTGTGTGTGTGTGTGTGTGTGTGTGTGTGAGACAAGACTTGAGTGTTATTGGGTGGGCCCTCTCTCAGAGGTTTATTCCCTCTTCAACTGTTCTCCTCACCTCAACCTCGATGTTGAGTTCCACATCTGTCCTTGCTCTAGTTCCACAGAGACTATCCTAGCATACCAGTAACTGACACTTGACTGTTTCCTTTTACCTACTTCCTTAACAATATGCAAGAACATGTCTGGAAAGACAGACAATTGCTGTACTTCCCGTTGTCACTGTAATAACACACACACAAGCTCCAACATCCTAACCAATAACAAGTTGATACTACTAATAAGCTGTTTATGCAGTTATAAACAGGCTCATTATGTAATTAAAACAAGCTCAAGTCACACAGTCTCCAACAGTATGCTCCCTCTAATTCTCCAATCCCTCTCTCTCACTCTCTCTCCCTAGGGCCATGCATCAAGACTACCTGGCCTGACGACTCCTGGCTGTCCCCGTCCCCAGTTCACCTGGTCGTGCTGCTGATCCAGTTTCTGCTGTTCTGCCTGTGGCTATGGAACCCTGACCTATTCAACATGCAACCTTGTTCCAGACGTGCTGTTTTGACCCGCTCTCTCACTCTCTCTACTGCATCTGCTGTCTCAAACTCTGTATGGTCGGCTATGAAAAGCCAACTGATATTTACTTCTAATGTGCTGTGCTGTTACACCCTCTATAACCACTGTGGTTATTATTTGTGATTAACGTTTCAACATCTTGAAGAACGATTTTGCCTTAATTAATGGCCATGTACTCTTATAATCTCCACCGTGCACAGCCCTTAGAGCCTGGTTCTTCTCTAGGTTTCTTCCTAGGTTCCTGCCTTTCTAGAGAGTTTTTCCTAGTGTTGGAATCGGCTAAACTTTGAACATTGAGATATTAAATAAATGATAGGAAAGAAGCATAGAATCAAAGGAGTGAAAGAGACTGGGTTTTATGTTTTATCTGACATAAAACCCAGTCTCTTTCACTCCTTTGAATCTATGCTTCTTTCCTATCATTTATCATCATCATGATTCTCGGAAGAAAGACAGATGTCTTTGGAATGTGTTGGGTAGACGGGAGGAGCAACGTGTTGATATAGGGGAGACAGATGAACATCTGTGGATTAGGTGAAGAAGGGGTTGAGGTCAGGAGGTGAGGTCAGATTCCCTTAAGGGAGTAATAAGGGTTTAATATCTTATTACCCTCTTCCTGTAGAACCATAAGATGTAAGGATTGAGAGAAGGAGGAGTGTCTAAAGTGGGATGCATATAACTGTGATGGTGAGAAATGTTTTTCTGTCTGTATTACAGCTGTACAGATCCTTTGGGCAGAATTAAACTTGGTTAAAGCTTCTCTAGTGTCCGTGAGTTACTTACTCTGAATAATATGAACCTAACAGATGGCGTTGTCGGCGGGATTCATCACGATTTGTAGTCAAACCAAAGAGTCCAGATCAGTGGAGCAGAGCTGGCAAAAAACAAGGTAGGCTAGTTCCTATATCTGTTTCCACTCATTTTGACATCTTGGGAGATGAGAATCGTTGGCTGAACTAATTATGAGATGCGGACCTGGAGAGCCTAAGTTTAATTCTATAGGCCCGTTGTGTAATGACCGGTCGTAGCTTTGTGGTATATGCTAGTACCATAAAGTATAAAGTAAGTCCCGAGCAGGATAGATCCTGTGGAGGGTAAAATGTCAAGAGTAAGTCCCGAGCAGAATAGATCTGTGGAGGATAAGTCTCATAAGTCCCAAGCATGATAGTTCCTGTGGAGGGTAGAATCTCATAGAAGAGAAGGGAAGTCCTGAACAGGGTAGTCCTGTGGAGAGTAAAACAATAGTGTAACGGTATATAGACCCATAAGAAGGGCAAAAGGCCCAGTCGTAGTGGCTGTGAGAGCGCAGGGTGTGAGTGTGTGTTTTGTGACCTGTTGAGGTAGTGAACCATGGCAGATTATGTGGAAATAGGAAGAGAAGTGTGAATAATTTTGGTGATGTGTGTTATCAATAATAGCGATATTGGAGGAATCCAGTAAATCATCCGTATTCTCAAGTAATAGGTTCGCAGACGTTTATGGTATCGGTTCTAATACAATGTATTAAGTGCTGTGACCAATTAATTATTATCCCGTGAAGTGTGTAATGCTATCTTAGAAAATAGTTAATAGAAGGTGGGTATTATAGACGGGAGTGAAGGAATCTGAAATACCCTGAACACCGTTGGGAGAGTTTAGGGAATAATAACTATTGATATGGCGACAAACGGACCCATTTCTCCCTGTAATATAGAGCTAGCATATTTTAATAAAGCCATGGAGGAGCTAAAATAAGTGCACAAGCATTCTACCAATTCGACTGGAATATGGGACATTTTTTGTCAATTTTATAAAATTGGACAACATTTTCCTGCTGACGGAGAATTAAAATCTAATAAAGAATTCAGGGAGGCAATTATGACTTGGCATAAAGACATAAAACCAGAATCAAAAGCTCAATATACCAGTGTTTTGATGTCAGCATTCTATCAACAGAAAATGCATCACGATAAACCTAAAATGAGTACGAGTAAACTACTACAGAAGGACTGGTAACGGGAGTGTACTGATAGAATTTGCACTTCTGCTTTGATGGCAGTTTTGAACCCTGTGATCAAAACGGTAATTGCGGGGTTACTAGATTTAATTCAAGACAAGGTTTTGAGAGTGGAATATAACTCCGCTCAACTCGCAGACTTGCGAGGGGTTAATAGGGCCATAGAGAAATCCACTAACTATAGTTTCAATGTCCAGGATAAAACTAAGAAACGTAGTGAAAAAACATCAAAGCATTATGGGATAGCTCCCTGTTTCAGATGTGGGACTATCGGGCATTGGAAGAATGAGTGTAAGGTGATACTGGAACCTAATGCATTAGCAGGAAATGCTGCTATACAAGAGTTATCTTCTTCAAAAGAGCAACAACTAATCGTTTCGAGATGAGCAAGTATGGAACTTTCACCTAGCGGTGTATAGTCTCTGTTCGATCAATACGTGGTTCATAGAGATTACAGTTTCTATGTGATGGAAGAAGTATGAGTTCACGTTTTACCTAACTTTTAGTAGAGTACCAATGGGATAAACAAATAGTCTCACTTGGCATCATTTTGCATTGAAATCATCATTAAAAGGGTATCAATTGTAGGTTCTGTGTAGGATAGGATAAGTATTCCTTCTCACCCCCCTAAAAGATTTAGATGCACTATTGTAAAGTGGCTGTTCCACTGGATGTCATAAGGTGTATGCACCAATTTGTAAGTCGCTCTGGATAAGAGCGTCTGCTAAATGACTTAAATGTAATGTAATGTAATGTATAATACGTGGATGATTTGTTATTAGCGTCAAAAGACAAAGAAACTAATATGCGAGACCGCACCACATTGGTAGACAATTTGGCGGAACAGGGTTATAAACCATCGTATGACAAAGCACAATGAGCAAAGCAAGAGGTAACATATTTTGGGGTTTTGATTTCTAAGGGCAAGATACCCCGGATCGGGTAGAAACATGGCCAAACACTCCTCGCATGCTCAGGAAAACTTTAGGAGTTTTCAATTTTGTCAGACATTTTGTTTCGTCATTCACTGAAATTGCTGAGACACTTACAGAGTGGCCGAAAGGGGGGAAGAGTCCCCATGAGAGGATAGAGTGGAATCAAGAGTGTGAAGAAGCGTTTGTCGAGTTAAAGAAGCAATTGTGTCAAGTGCCAGCATTGGGATTGCCAAACATAAAATTATCTTTAAAAAAATGTTTTGTTAATGAACAGGAAAAACATTGTAGCGCGATGGTTACGAAAAAAGGGCCAAGAGGAATACCACCGTACCTCAGGGCGGTACAGGCGACAGAAACGGTGTTACATAACACGGCTTCCATTACAATGGGTCAAAAAGTAGATTTGTATGTTACACACGCAGTAGCAACCATAGTGGCAGCACGAAAGCACAACATGTTACTCATGCAAGATGAACAAACTGGGAGTTAACATTAAATGGGGAAAACTTACAAATTAATAAGGGGAGGGTGAATCACATACATGTGACCCAGATCAGATTACTCCAAAACCTAGGCCTGATTTGCAAGAAACATCATTGGAATCAGGAAAATATTGTATTCAGATGACACATGAACACAGAAGGGAAGTGTCACGCCTTGGTCATTGTATTTTGTGTTTTCGTTATATATTTGGTCAGGCCAGGGTGTGACATGGGTTTATGTTATTGTATTTTCGTATAGGGGTTTGTAGTATTTGGGATCGCGGCTGATTAGGGGTGTTGTATAGGCTTGGCTGCCTGAGGCGGTTCTCAATCAGAGTCAGGTGATTCTCGTTGTCTCTGATTGGGAACCGTATTTAGGTAGCCTGGTTTCGCTGTGTATTTTGTGGGTGATTGTTCCTGTCTCTGTGTAGTTTCACCAGATAGGCTGTAATTAGATTTTCACATTCCGTTTGTTGTTTTTGTATTTGTATAGTTATTTCATGTATTGCTTTCTTCATTAAAGACATGAGTAACCACCACGCTGCATTTCGGTCCAACTCTCTTTCTACAAACGAAGAACGCCGTTACAGAATCACCCACCACACACGGACCGAGCAGCGTGTTAACAGGCAGCGACAGCTGGAACAGCGAAGGGAGGACGTTATGGACAGCAGAGGCATGGAGTATACGACGTGGGAAGAAATCGACAGGTGGGCGGTCGACCCAGAGAGAGTGCAGGAGCCCGCCTGGGATTCGCTGGAACAGTGCGAAGAGGGCTATAGGCGAATGGAATCGAAAAGAAAGAGACGGCGGCGCAGAGCGAAACCCGAAAGTCAACCCCAAATATTTATTGGGCGGGGGCTCAGGGAGAGAGTAGCAGAGTCAGGAGTCAGACCTGAACCTACTCTCCCTGTTAATCGTGAAGAGCAGCTGCAGTGGGAGAGGCTGCACCACCTGGAGAATATCGCCGCCCCAAGGAAGAACTGGAGGCGGCGAAAGCTGAGAGGCGCAGATATGAGGAGGCAGCACGGCGTAGCGGATGGAAGCCTGAGAACCAGCCCCAAAAATGTCTTGCGGGGGGGCTCAGGGAGAGTATGGCTGAGTCAGGAGATAGACCTGAGCCAACTCTCCTTGTTTATCGTGAGGAGCCAAGGAGGAGACCAGAACCAGAGCCGGTGTTAGAGGTGAGCGAAGCAGAGACTGTGAAGGAGTTAATGGGGAAAGTGGAGGAGAGAGTAATGAGGCAGTTGCTAGCTTGGTGCTTTAGGTACAAGATTCGCCCGACGGAGCGTGTCGGGGATTTGATGGCACCTGGGTCAGCGCTCCATACTCGTCCTGAGGTGCGTGTTAGTCGGCTGGTGAAAAATGTGCCAGCCTCACGCACTAAGCCTCCTGTGCACATCCCTAGCTTTGCACGTCCTGTGCCAACACTGCTCTCAAGATCTCCAGTACGCCTTCACGGTCTAGCCCATCCTGTGCCACCTCCACACTCCAGTCCTCTGGTAGCAGCTCCACGCACCAGGCTGCCTGTGCGTGTCCTCGATCCAGTACAACCAGTTCCAGCACCACGCACCAGGCCTTCAGTGCACCTCGCCTGTTCAGCGCAGCCAGCGCTTTTCTCCTCTCCTGCGCTGCTGGAGTCTCCCGCCTGTTTAGCGCAGCCAGAGCCTTTCTCCTCTACTGCGCTGCCGGAGTCTCCCGCCTGCCCAGCGCCGCCAGTCTGCCCAGCGCCGCCAGTCTGCCCAGCACCGCCAGTCTGCACAGCGCCGCCAGTCTGCCCAGCGCCGCCAATCTGCCCAGCGCCGCCAGTCTGCCCAGCGTCGCCAGTCTGCCCAGCGCCGCCAGTCTGCCCAGCGCCGCCAGTCTGCCCAGCGTCGCCAGTCTGTCAGGATCGGTTAGATCCACCAGTCAGCCTGGATCCACCAGTCTGCCAGGTTCCGCCAGAAGTGCCAGTCAGCCAGGATCCGCCAGAAGTGCCAGTCAGCCAGGATCCGCCAGAAGTGCCAGTCGGCCAGGATCTGCCAGTCGGCCAGGATCTGCCAGTCGGCCAGGATCTGCCAGTCTGCAAGGAGCTGCCAGTCTACAAGGAACTGTCAGTCTGCATAGAGCAGCTAGATCCGCCAGTCAGCCATGATCTTCTAGATCTGCCAGACAACCAGTCTCTTCCAGATCTGCCAGTCAACCAGTCTCTTCCAGATCTGCCAGTCAACCAGTCTCTTCCAGATCTGCCAGTCAACCAGAATCTTCCAGATCTGCTAGTCAACCAGAATCTTCCAGTTCCGCCAGCCAGCCAGGATCTACCAGAGCCTACTACCTGCCTGAGCTTCATCTCAGTACTGGGCTTCCTCTCTGTACTGGGCTTCCTCTCAGTACTGGGCTTTCTCTCAGTACTGGGCTACCCCTCAGTTTCGGGCTGCCCCTCAGTTCCGGGCTTGCCCCTCAGTTCCAGGCTGCCCCTCAGTCCCGAGCTGTCCCTCAGTCCCGAGATGCCCCTCAGTCACGAGCTGCTCCTCAGTTCTGTGGGGTTCTGGGTGAGGACTATTAGGCCATGGTCGGCGGCGAGGGTGGATTATCCCAGGTATGTTTATGTTATTGTATTTTCGTATAGGGGTTTGTAGTATTTGGGATCGCGGCTGATTAGGGGTGTTGTATAGGCTTGGCTGCCTGAGGCGGTTCTCAATCAGAGTCAGGTGAATCTCGTTGTCTCTGATTGGGAACCGTATTTAGGTAGCCTGGTTTCGCTGTGTATTTTGTGGGTGATTGTACCTGTCTCTGTGTAGTTTCACCAGATAGGCTGTAATTAGATTTTCACGTTCCGTTTGTTGTTTTTGTATTTGTATAGTTATTTCATGTATCGCTTTCTTCATTAAAGACATGACTAACCACCACGCTGCATTTCGGTCCGACTCTCTTTCTACAAACGAAGAACGCCGTTACAGGAAGAGTAACGGGCATTTGGAGTAGTTGATGATTTGGGTACATTGTGGTCACAATGGGGCAGGTTAACAGTGACAGGAACAGCAATAAAAATAAATGGTCTGGAGGTAGAGGCATTATCAGAAGCATGTCAGTTACCCAGTAAATGAACAGTCATGAAATGTGAAGCTCATACTAGTCGTACAGATAAAATTGCCATAGGTAATCGTAAAGCAGACGAAATGGCTAAGGCGGCTGCCTTGGTGAGAGAAAGTGTTAGTGAACCACATGTAAATATTGCAGATTCCTTACGATGAGAAATTGGCTAAATTTGCCACAGGAAAATGTGTTTTGGGTTGAAGATTCCATCCTTGCAGGAGGATGGAAATGTTTTGAAGAGGTAGGTAAAATGGTTTCCGAAGGACAGGGAAAGAAATGGAGAAGAAACATTTTAATGGTCTCGAAAGCCCTGTATACTAAAAATTCCTAATGAGAAATGATCAACCTCATTAGAAATTAACGGAACAGGGGGATTTCATTATAAAATTCATGAGAAACACCATTCTCTACCGAAATTGTACCATTCATTTAGGATATTATTATTTTTTCGGTAGGGAGTTATAAGAGTTGTAATTCTAAGTTGATTCGTTTTTCGAATTTGTTTATTTTTGATATAACATGTTTACTTTTAATCAGGAAAATGACCAGTTCTCTGAGGTTCTGGTCTTTGAGTACTTATACAGTGGTACTGTGTTCAGGCTGCAAATAGAAAGGAAAATATATGTTAATAAGGGATGACAGTTACTTCAAATGGATTGTGATATATGTATTGGTGATTTCATGTTGTGCTTTTGTTTTGATACAAATTTCACCAGTTTGGGATCCTGGAGTGGGAATTCTGCGAGGGGTTAGGATGCTAACTTCATAATCTAGTAACTCTTCCGAGAGATCGCCAGTAGAATAAGGAAGTATGGACAAATTTTGAAAATGGTTTTAGCAGTAACATTATGTTATGACATCTGTCTTAGAGATGTTATTAAGATAAGGTTAATGTCATAATTCGTCATATATTGTCACTGTTTGTCTGGTTTCCTGAAACAGAAATGTATTGAACTTAACTGTTGTTATGATCTGTGTTTTTTTTTAGGTTATCATGGAAGGTGACGTCAGATCGTGTCTTAATGCATGGAAGGAATAATTTGACCATAGACAGTGTGTGTAGACCTCAAAACCCTCCGTATAACAGGCTGAAGAAAGAGCGACAAAGGCGTGCAATGAGAGAGACAGTGACTTTTACCACTCCTATCTGAGTCCGAGCCATAAACCAGGGCCGGGGTGCTGAGAGCGCGTGTGGAGTGAGCGTGGAGAGAGAACAAGCTCAGATGAGAGACTTCTGTATGTGAGAGAAACGGAAGTATCTACTTGGATATTAAAATGGGGACATTATCAAGGGCCATGAAATGTGATAGGCAAAAGTTACATGTGCCGTTGGGAAAATGAACTGTAAACGATATCTGAAGAAGACACGCTAGAATGGTAAGTGCCGGATGAAGGAGGGGGGTTATACGCACTGCTATCTATTTAGACTGAGAATGCATTGAGATACTGATCTTTCTTTACCAGGCCACTAATGACAGGGTCAAAGGGGGGCTGTAATGAGAAGAGTTATGACCGGCAATAAAAAGTTGTTTATAAATGTATGTTCTAAAAGGGGTGATGTGTGCTAAGTTGATAAACTGGAATTTGAGCCCTAGACTCAAAGTAAGCACTGAGGTCAGTCCTTCTAAATTTGGGTTGGATAATTGATAAAAATGTTTTAGTCGTGATTGGGATACAGCGAGAGAGAATTGCTGAAGCAGAAAATGTAGAAAATGCATTAGGAGCATAGTGTGTTATGGGTTATATGTAATGATAGAGGAGTATCATTCCCAGAGACTGTATATTGTTGCAGGAAGTGGCTCATAGAAGAGGGAGGACAACTAACTGTCCACAATATGGCAACTAACTAACTGTCCACAACTAACTGTCCACAAACATTACACATACCTAGATCATGGTGAGAGTAGAAGAGATAGTGGTGGCATGTCAGACACTATGGTAAACTTTCAGGACACCTGTGACTCAGAGTTTTGTTAGGTTGGATATTATTCCCAACTCATTTTGTTTTTCTCCAATTTCTAACAGCCGGCGAACATTTGACAAATTGCATGCAGGAGGTATTCTCACGGCAGGCGCTGTAGGGACAGTAACTGAAGGAGCTGTAGGGACAGTAACTGAAGGATCTGTAGGGACAGTAACTGAAGGAGCTGTAGGGACAGTAACTGAAGGAGCTGTAGGAACAGTAACTGAAGGAGCTGTAGGGATAGTACCTGAAGGAGCTGTAGGGACAGTAACTGAAGGAGCTGTAGGGACAGTAACTGAAGGAGCTGTAGGGACAGTAACTGAAGGAGCTGTAGGGACCGTACCTGAAGGAGCTGTAGGAACAGTATCTGAAGGAGCTGTAGGGACAGTACCTGAAGGAACTGTAGGGACAGTAACTGAAGGAGCTGTAGGGACAGTAACTGAAGGAGCTGTAGGGAGAGTAACTGAAGGAGCTGTAGGGACTGTACCTGAAGGAGCTGTACGGACAGTAACTGAAGGAGCTGTAGGGACAGTAACTGAAGGAGCTGTAGGGACAGTAATGTACCTGAAGGAGCTGTAGGGACAGTACCTGAAGGAGCTGTAGGGACAGTAACTGAAGGAGCTGTAGGGACAGTAACTGAAGGAGCTGTAGGGACAGTACCTGGAGGAGCTGTAGGGACTGTACCTGAAGGAGCTGTACGGACAGTAACTGAAGGAGCTGTAGGGACAGTAACTGAAGGAGCTGTAGGGACAGTAATGTACCTGAAGGAGCTGTAGGGACAGTACCTGAAGGAGCTGTAGGGACAGTAACTGAAGGAGCTGTAGGGACAGTAACTGAAGGAGCTGTAGGGACAGTACCTGGAGGAGCTGTAGGGACAGTAACTGAAGGAGCTGTAGGGACAGTACCTGAAGGAGCTGTAGGGACAGTAACTGAAGGAGCTGTAGGGACAGTAACTGAAGGAGCTGTAGGGACAGTACCTGAAGGAGCTGTAGGGACAGTAACTGAAGGAGCTGTAGGGACAGTAACTGAAGGAGCTGTAGGGACAGTAACTGAAGGAGCAGTACTAATAGCGAAGGATGCTATATTGACAGCATGGAATTGGACTACTGCGCAAATGAGGGGTATTGTGAGACAATAGTCATGGGCCATGTTGGAAGTAGCAATGTTAACTTTAGTAGCATTGTTGGGATATCAGTTAATGACAACTCATGTCACATGGATTGGTATCTGGTAACTGGGGGACCGATGGGAGGAAAGGGGATGCGGTTACTCAAATATCACAAATTATGTTGTCAGGAAATGACCCATGTGTTGCAGTGTATATATCCTCAGGTGAAAGCAGAGATATAACCAAGGGCACAGGCTGAATACTGGAGATTGAGTGTACATCAAGAGACACCAGGCGGGGGTGTTGGGACAGCATTGGTTTGGGACACAAAATTTACCTACAGTACCTGCAGCGGTAAATATCGTCATGTCTCTCCGTGGGGGGGTGCATAGTTCTCACGTGAAGTGAGATCCAGCTGCATAATGGGTGAGTGAAAACATCATGACAAAGGAAGCGGAGCAAGAGAGAGAGAGACTAGATTCCCCTGTCAGACATACAGATGGGTTGGGTCTGGGAGCTACTTTAAACATCATAGTTGGGTTGGGTTAGCTGCTTTATTGGTTAATGCATCATATGATAGAGGATAGAGGGGTAATTGTACTCTGAACAAAATGTTGAAGGCATTGAGCATTGATGTGAAAGCACATACTGTACTGAGTTACGTCAAGAGGATGTAACGTTGATTAGGGATAAGCACTTGTATATCAGGTGAAATGCAGGAGATGGGGAACAAAGTGAAAATGACATGACTTGGAAACACCTCTCGGAACCTGGGGCCAAAAGGAGAAGACTGGGCGAAAGCATGAGGAAGCTTTGTAGAGCTTTCATTTTTGTGGAAACCATCAGGAAAGTATCCGGGAGGCATAGAGTCGGGTGAAGAGAGAGTGGGAATTGTCAGGGTCTCAGACTTTGGTTTTCATGCATATATAATTATGCATAGCTTATCACATTGTTAATGTTGTTATGTTTTATGTCTTTTTGTTGCTTTCCAAGCTTGTGCTATTACTCTCTTAGTAACCAGAAGGGGGAAGTGGAGAAACTAAAAGCTGCTCCATTGCATTTTGTTGTGTGATGATAGATGGAAATAAAATTGCGTGATCATAGTACAGAGGCCATAAGTCTCTGAAATTGAAAACCAGTGAATGTTTGTTCATTATTTGTTCCATTTGTTAGTTTGTTTAATTCATGTTTTATTATCATTGTTTATCCATGTATTAGTAATTTCCAAGTTTATGTAAATTGAACATTAGGATGCTATTGTTCAAGAGGAAGGACTGTTGGAATCGGCTAAACTTTGAACATAGAGATATTAAATAAATGATAGGAAAGAAGCATAGAATCAAAGGAGTGAAAGAGACTGGATTTTATGTCAGAAGTTATTGGTTCTCTGAAGAAAGACAGATGTCTTTGGAATGTGTTGGGTGGACGGGAGGAGCAACGTGCTGATATAGGGGAGACATATAGACATCTGTGGATTAGGTGAAGGAGGGGTTGAGGTCAGGAGGTGAGGTCAGATTCCCTTACGGGAGTAATAAGGGTTTAATATCTTATTACCCTCTTCCTGTAGAACCATAAGATGTAAGGATAAAATGTAAGGATTGGAGAGAAGGAGGAGTGTCTTAAGTGGGATGAATATAACTGTGATGGTGAGAAATGTTTTGCTGTCTGAATAACAGCTGTAAAGATCCTTTGGGCAGAATTAACTTGGTTAAAGCTTCTCTAGTGTCCGTGAGTTACTTACTCTGAAAAATAAGAACGTAACACTCGCCTCTGTGCTTCTACATCTGCATTGCTTGCTCTTTGGGATTTTAGGCTGGGTTTATGCATAAACACTTTGTGACATCTGCTGATGTAAAAGTGGCTTTATAAATACATTTCATTGATTGAATTTGATTGAAATCACTTTTTCATGTGGCTGAAACTGACAGCTGAAAAAAAAATGTGTTATGAATATCTACAGCAATTAATTGCTGTGGCATAATGCATCTGTGCACTCTATCAACCTCCTTGGAAAGGTCAAATCCTCGTTTGAGATTTATGTTGTGAATTTCTATTAATTTAAACAGGTCTGAATTTGACATTTCAGCTGGTGTTTCCAATGGTCTTCAGAAGGCCTAGCTTTGTCCACTCTCAGCAAATGACAAATGGCTTTTCAAAAAAGGACATACATTCTGACCCTTTCTTTTTCACAATTCCATATACCGAGAACCCCAGAAATAAAACAATACATTTTGTGGAACATGAACCAACAATGGATGCCCTCCAGGAGCTTATTATACTTTACATTTTCTCCAAGTAAGGTATCTCCAATCAATTAGAGGTCTTACCTTTGCTGATGTCCTGGTACTCCAGCCACAGCTGCCTCTGGACCTGCTTGTTGGGGTACCAGATAGTGCAGGCTTCCTCGAAGCCGTACACTGCCTCTTGTACAAAGTGATTACCAAACTCCCTGAGGATGGAGACAAAATCACTGCGGAGGGTGGCACCGTCCAGGGAGTGGATAGCAGAGCTGAACGCTGTTAGAAAACACAGTGCAGGAGTTAGCAACGGACAGGCTATTGACAAATCCATAGTGTCCTGTGTAAAACATAGGAAGGAACATAGAAAAACTATGAAACACATAAATCTGACACACACAAAAAGTACAAATATTTACAGTACATGGTTTGATGATACTTATTTTTTACTACATTCCTTACTCAGAATAAATTATTCTGTCGATTAAAATAATTGTCAAAAGTAAGTAAGACGCAGCTGCAGGTATTAGAAAATACGGAACATAAGCATACTGTACACTTATGCTGCACTTCAATTTCAAGTTTTAGGTAAACATCCTAATGAAAACTTAAGTTTTTGAAATGATGAGCTATGACAGTGATCAGACTGTGATAAAAGTGCCATCTGTAAACTTGAGGCTTTCTTTAAGTCTTAAATTGAGCCTTCATGAATTCCTCATAGTTGAGTCATTAGTATTTACACTTGCTGGTGTTTTCATATCTTTGGGAAAACACTAAATAACATGTACAGCTCTTCAACTTTTCCATTATCATTCAAGAGCCCTAACATTAACATCCCACCACTCACAACAAGCTACTCCCACACCACATTTACATTATGAAGCAACAGTGATGAATGACACAGAACAGTCCTTGTGAAAGATGGTCCTTTGGTATCAGGTGTAAAAAAATCAGTAACCACCCCCCACACACTTCTGTGTCGGATGAAATATGAAAACCTACAACAGTAATGGAAAAAGAGAGCTAGTAATAGAACACTCCTATCGGATATGCATTAGTAATGACACATCTATATACAGTATGTAATGTTTGTGTTATATTACAAATATGTGTGGCGAATTCACACAAAATGCATACAGATACATAGGCTAAATGATACATATGGTAGCCATCAGAAAATAATACGAAAACAAATCCAAAAACCATTCAAGCCCAAATAAACTATTCTGCAACTTTCTGAAAACTCATTACACATTCATATAAAAACGTTTTAGCATGTTGATGTGGGCTGTTCAGATGACCAAGCATCACCATATGGTAAAACATTTGATAAAAAAAATAAATAACTAAAACAATACTCCAAAAGATCCCAAAAAATAAAAGTATGAAGAATGTCAAGGAGCTCAACAGCAAAGTACTGTCAACCGTAGAGAGCCCTTCTGAGAAGTAGTGCTTCACTAAATACTAGGCATGGGCATTTGAAATGATTTCCGTATTTGAATAATATCATTATATATTTTTTTCTGATATCCGGATAGTCAAAATACATGTGTTAATACAATTAAACAATGAACATTTCAATGGAGATTTGATGGCGTGATTTAGCTGAAATTACTAAAACTGGAGACATATCTCCCTCACTAACTTTTCAGCTGTCAGAGCATCTTACCGATCACTGTACCTGTACACAGCCCATCTGTAAACAGCACACCCAACTACCTCATCCCCATATTGTTGTTTATTTTTTTGCTCTTTTGCAGCCCAGTATCTCTACTTGCACATTATCATATTTAGATCTATTACTCCAGTGTTAATCTGCTAAATTGAAATTATTTCACCACTATGGCTTATTTATTGCCTTACCTCCCTAACATTACTACATTTGCACAGACTGTACATAGAATTTTCTATTGTGTTATTTGCTGTACATTTGTTTATCCCATGTGTAACTCTGTGTTGTTGTTTTTGTTGCACTGCTTTGCTTTATCTTGGCCAAGTCGCAGTTGTAAATGAGAACTTGTTCTCAACTGGCCTACTTGGTTAAATAAAGGCGATTTAAAAAAAAAAGAGAGCTGGTGCCCTGCTTGTTTCAGCAGAGGGGTGGGAGAGGGGCGATAGAAAAGCAGGCGCTGGTGTGTGTGACAGCCTATGTGTGTGGCACGGAGGGAGCGTGAGAGAGAAAGTATGGTGTCAAATCCGATTCAAAAGTCGAACAGGTTTGAGATGGAGCGTGTGAGCGAGCAAGATGAAACATCATTGCAGAGCAAATACTTGAGTCGATTGTGCAGAGGACGGATCCCGCGAACGCAGGCCAGCGTAGTGTGCGCAAATTCAACTTGAGAGCTTGCGTGTGTGACTTTGAGCGAGCAGAACTGCATTTCCGCACCTAGTAAATTCATTTGAGAGCAGAGATTTTTGTCAAACTCTTACTACATGTCAAGACCCACAACAAATTTCCAGTTTGCGCTCCAAAATCCATTTTGCTCTATAATTTCATACCAGGGAGAATTATAGCCAATGAACATAGTCTGTAGCAGTCTACTGAATTGCAATTGGTAAGGTTTTTGTAATCACGGCATGATTGCTCTCTAACATGATTTTTTACCATATAGATGGAAGGGGACGGTGAAAGGTAATAACAATAATAATACATAACAATAAATAATAATAATAAAAAAGTCAGTTCGATAGTTTTTCAGGAGCGTAATCAGTAGAGTAATCAACTATGATTTCAATATTGAATTTGAAGTATGTAGTTAATTGGTCTTCTGTTATTAAAACCTCTTAGTGCTGCAGCCCTGTACAGGGATCAACATCAGCGGAAATCAGCGGGAATTTCAGAGTGACAACTAATAGTACTCGATACAACTCAAACTTTCATTAAAACACACATGCAGGGTACTCAATTAAAGCTACACTCGTTGTGAATCTAGCCAACATGTCAGATTTTTAAACTGCTTTTCGGCGAAAGCATGATAACCTATTATCTGATAACATGCAACCCCCGAAATACCCAAAGGGGACGTAAACAGAATAATTAGCGTAGCCGGCGCTACACAAAACGCAGAAATAAAATATAAAACATTCATTACCTTTGATGAGCTTCTTTGTTGGCACTCCTATATGTCCCATAAACATCACAATTGGGTCTTTTTTTCGATTAAATCCGTCCATGTATACCCAAAATGTCCATTTATGAAGCCCGTCTGATCAGGAAAAAACTGCTTTCAAAAACGCAACAACATTTTTTTAAATTAAAAAAGTTGCCTATAAACTTTGACAAAACACTTCAAACTACTTTTGTAATCCAACTTTAGGTGTTAGTAAACGTTAATAATCGATCAAATTGATCACGGGGCGATCTGTATTCGATAGCAGCAGGTCTTGAAATCATGGTCCAGATTCTCCCTTTCATAACTTCCTCTGGTGTACCCGAAGACAGGAAGTGCCTATTCCTCATCTAACCAATGATAAACTTCAGGCCAATTGCCAGTACTGGCGACATCGTGTGGAATCTGTAGGCATTGTAAACTGGACGCTATCTATTTTCCCTTGCCATAGACAATATACAGAGACTGGCGGAGGGATATTTTGTTTTTGTTTTTTTGTGAACAGTTTTCCTTGGGATTTTGCCTCCTACACACGTTCTGTTATAGTCACAGACATGATTGAACCAGTTTCAGAGACTTCAGAGTGTTTTCTATCCACACATACTAATCATATGCATATACTATATTCCTGGCATGAGTAGCAGGACGTTGACATTTTGCGCGATTTTTAACAAAAAGCTGCAAAAATTCGCAGCCTCCTTAACAGGTTTTAAGGCAGGCTATTTATGAGGCAAACTAGGTTAACGTAAAAAGCTAACTACTAACTAGGTAGCTAACTAACTTTAATGATTGATCCCCATTAGCCGACGCCTGTAACGGATCTCGTCCTCCCCTTATGAGGAGGAGTAGCGAGAAGGATCGGAGGACCAATGCGCAGCGTGGATAAGTATCCATAATGTTTAATCAAACACAACAGAACACTGGAACAAAACCATAAACATGAATAAACGAAACAGTCCCGTGTGGTAACAAACACTGACACGGAAGACAAACACCCACGACTCAAAAGTGAAACCAGGCTACCTAAGTATGATTCTCAATCAGGGACAACGATTGACAGCTGCCTCTGATTGAGAACCATACTAGGCCGAACACAGAAATCCCAAATGATAGAAAAACGAACATAGACAACCCATCCATCTCACGCCCTGACCATACTAAAACAAAGACATACTAAAACGTGACAACGCCACTGGTGACAGGTAGCCTTACTGGGGTCCGAAACATAACAAAAAAATATATTAGACAAAATACTTTACAATTGACAAACATTTAAAAACATTAACATGTAGTGTGTGTGTGCACCTACAGTACTAGTCAAAAGTTTTTATATATATAATAATAATATATGCCATTTAGCAGACGCTTTTATCCAAAGCGACTTACAGTCATGTGTGCATACATTCTACGTATGGGTGGTCCCGGGGATCGACCCCACTACCCTGGCGTTACAAGCGCCATGCTCTACCAACTGAGCTACAGCTTCTTTACTTTTACTATTTTCTACATTGTCGAATAATAGTGAAGACATCAACACTATGAAACAATGCACATTAAATCATGTAGTAACCAAAGAAGTGTTAAACAAATCAAAATAGACTCTTCAAAGTAGCCATCCTTTGCCTTGATGACAGCTTTGCACATTTTTGGCATTCTCTCAACCAGCTTCACCTGGAATGATTTTCCAACAGTCTTGAAGGAGAGGTCAAGTTCCTAACCAAATAATAGACAATATTGTTAACCGTTAACTGCATATTTTGAGATAAAGTTTGATTGAAATATAGTTTTAATAACTTTTACCCTGTCAGTTTCTGTGCAGTAAAAGTAAATGAAAATGACCTCAAACCATTTCTCTCTCTCCATCACTCTTTCCATGCAGGTCCACTGGCACTAATATGTTCTCTGCTCAGCTGACAGAGACAAGAGATACAGGAATCCATTATCTTCCAAGTAGGTTACCTTGGAATTCCTGTAGGCACAGCACTCTCTCTCGGACTTCCTGCAGGTAACCATGATATTCACCAATCACCCCCGTAACTTAATCAGTTCCTCTAATTTCTTTGACGCTGTATGAAGGTATTGTGCATAGGACATGTGTCAAATAGAGAGGAGGATGACCAACTACTGTCTGTGTGTTTGAAAGATGGTTCAATACTGAATGTATGTGATAGTCATTGCTAAATAATATGAGTATTGTAGGTAAGGGATAAAGTGAAAACCTATAGGAGGATAGCTCTTCACGAGGTGGGTTGGTCATGAAATGACAGCAGGCTGTTCAATACTGAGCCACGCTGATAGATAAGTGCCGTGGATTGGTATAGGGCAATTCCATGGTGACAGAGAGATGCTGAGACTCATACGTTTCACTCTAAAATGTATGTCATACAAACCAATGATTGCAAATTGTTAAAAGTAGTTAGTCCTTGTGCATAGAGTCATATGGTCAATTTCACTTTGAAATCATTGTTTTTTGTTTGACATACATTTTATAGTGAAACATCTGAGCATCATGATTCCATGATACCATGGAATTGCTCTATAGCTTGGCTCAGTCACACATCGTGTGTTTTCACTTATTTGGATAAATTATTATCCATAGTTGCCACATTTGATACAGCCACAGCAGTCTTATAATTGATTGTTATCTGGAATGCAACATTAAGATGTTTAAACATAAACTCTGTCAGTGACATTTCCTGACTTCTTATTTTCCTCTCTGTTCTCAGGAGACAGGTCAGTGTGTGTAGAGAGAACACGTTTGATCAAGTGGGGTCAGGCTTCTACTTCATCACCCTGGCCCACTACGCCAATGAGGCAGAGGAGGCCAAGTTTGGACCAGTGAGTCACCAACTCATCGTATGCCTTACACAACTAAGCACATATGTATTGCTCCACCTTCCTCAAACGGTAGTGTCCTACTTTTGTTGATCTTTATACCAATGTCTATGGATAGTACAGGGATTTTAAGTTGGGACTTCGACCCCAACCTAATTCCATCTCCTGTATTGTTCTGCCCTATCTATAGATTATGCTGATGCTCCACTGTAAGGAACCTGGAGATCTTCATTGGTTCTGAGGGAGGTGACGTGGCCACAAACAGTGCCTGGAACACCTTCCAGCGCTACTGCTGTCTGGAGAACAGCCAGAGGGTGGTCAAGACACCTGCTGTAACTCCATCTTTAGTGTGTCAGCTCTGCCGCACCTGGGAGATAAAGGTATGGCACCACACTCCCAACAGGCATGTATGCTTAAACATACTTGAATGTTCATTTATGTGCAATCAGCAGTTGAAACAATAACAAAGCGTGCTCCCCGCCCTGTTTCGGTAAAAAGCTGAGGGATTCAAATTCATAGACAGAGCTACGGATGCAAGGACTGACCATCTCGCCTCCTTCTAAAACCCCATTAGAGGAGACGACCCAAGTCCCTCACCTCAGACCTCCTCCAATGGGTTAAGAGAAGGATGTGAGTTGAGAGAAAGTGAGGAGTTGAGCAGAGATTAATTGGGACAGAGCTCATGTCATTGTTTTGGGTGGAAACTTATGTTGAATGATACATTTATTCTGTTTGCACTTATATCTTTGTTCTACTTGTCCTCTTTCCACAGATGACTCTAGCTTGCTGATAACATCTGACTTGATGGGACTCCTGTATTACTGACTATAAAATAAAATGTCCAATGCCAAGTGGAAATCATTTCATATTCTGTAATTGATAGACAATGGTAGTTCCAATCAGACAATTTCTATAAAACAAATATATTTTCCTTGGTGCAATGTTTGGTGAATGCATGGTGTTGTTTTTTCCTCAGTACTCCTTTGAATGCCGTGTGTAGATTTAGTTCTAAATTGCCATCATCAAGTCCATCCTCACCTCCTCCTTCACTGCAACATATTGTACAGTCTGCTGACTCCAGGGCAAGGAAGCGTGCAGGAAAGATCATTGCTGACCCCTTCCACCCCCTCTGGCAAACGGTTCAGGTCAATCATGACCAAAACCTCCCGCCACCTGAACAGTTTGTTCCCCCGTGCTGTGGTCCTCACCAACTGGCCACCTGATACACGATGATCCTCTCATCCATAGACATCGCATTCTGCACTATTCATACAGACTATGCACCCTTGCACTATCATCCCAGAACTACACATTGCACTTTGCACTATCTGCACATCTCATACATGCATAGTTTATGTAGGTGGATCTGTGTCAATTCTGTATCGATATATATATATTTTTTGTATTCTGTTTATCATCTGTCTGTACATTCTGTTTATTGTGGCAGCACCATTTCACAGAGTCAAATTCCTGTACATGTGAATAAAGCTGGTTTATCATATGTTAGTTAACATTCTATTATTTGGGACTAGTTATGTTCTGTACGAACTGTAGCAGATTCTCCCTTTTGTGTCTTCATATAATTAAAAATCCCCATGTGTGTGTCCTTGGGCTCAAGAATTCTCTTCAGTCATCGTCACACATTCCTATAGGCAGGAACTCAAACAGGAAGTACCCATCGTAAGGACTGTTCAATACTGGTCTGACCAATCGGAATCCATGCTTCAAGATTGTTACCATCACGCGGGCTGGGATATGTTCCGGGTTGCCCCTGAGAATAACACTGATGTACTGTTGAAGTTGGAAGTTTACATACACTTAGGTTGGAGTCATTAAACCAAATTTTTCAACCACTACACACATTTATTGTTAACAAACTATAGTTTTGGCAAGGCGGTTAGGAAATCTACTTTATGCATGACACAAGTCATTTTTACAACAATTGTTTACATACAGATTATTTCACTTATAATTCACTGTATCACAATCCAGTGGGTCAGAAGTTGGACATCTACCGTCCTGTGGGTTTTCAGTCCAACCCTAATTTAACACACCTGATTCTACTAATTAGCTACTCGACAAGACCTTAACTAGCAGAATCAGATATGCTACATTTGGGTTGGACTGAAAACCTACAGGACAGTAGATCTCTATGAAGAGGGTTGGGGAGCCCTGATAAACAAACAGCTCTGCAGTCCATCGCAAACAGAATGCTTGTAATAGCCAGTCACAACACTGGACTGGCCAATTTGCTTGTTCATCCAACAATCCAGTGAAAGTGACCAATATAAGGTTTCTAGACACGCACCTGCCTTTATTAAGCCTGCCCACCTGAAATCCAAACCAAAGGTGTCTTGAGTGAGAGTAATTTTAGAAATTGAGAGCGAAAACTTGACAATGACAAGTGACGATTGCTGGTGAACAATTTAATGCATTCGAATAGATCTTTTTTACACATTAAATATATTTATTTGTTTACATTACTATATGTATTTTTGACCTGTGACTGACGTTCTGCTCGCTCAAAGTCACACTTGCAAGCTCTCAAGTTTAATTTGCGCTCTCAACTGCCCTGTGCACTCGCGGGACCCATGTCCTCTGCTCACTCGAACACATTTCTTCTCTCTACCCAGTGTTTGCTTGCGCAATGATGTTTCATTTTGCTTGTGCGCTCCATCTTGTGTGCGTTCGACTGTTGAATCGGATTTGACACCATAGAAAGTAGCCTAAACGACTTGCGCTCGTTAGACTAGCTTGTTGCTGCCATAGGTTATCTATCATACCATCTGGTAGTGCCTGTCTTGACTGCATCAAATCAATGAAAAGAAGGTAGTTAGCTAAAGTAGCCAAGCTAAGTTGACCAACTAGCTAACTAAAGTAGCCATGATAAGTTAGCCAGCTAGCTAACAAAAGTAGCAAAGCTAAGTTAGCCAGCTAGCTTACTAAAGTAGCAAGGCTAATTGATGCTATTTTGCTGCTCTCCCGTCCTTGTCTAAAGGAACTCCATCCATATGAAACAACAGCCCACATGTTCATTGATCATTGTAGTAAGCTCCTTCCCATTTAACCAACTTAATTCCATAACTTTAATTATATTTTGCAGTGATTAGAAATCTCCCAGTTTACTTGTTCCACATGGAGCCTCTGACTGTCGCTCCACTTTGATTGACCGACAATAACAACAAGCTACACGTGTCAAACGTGTAGTAGGGTACCGGTGCGTCTTTTTTATGGGGCGCATTCATAAAAAGTGCCCTAAAAATATTACAATTTAGAATGTAATGGTCTATCCTTGTAGGCAATGTTGCAATGCAGACAATTGAATTACATTTTAGACAAAGCGTTTAAAAATATATATAATAATCAAAAAACATTATACTCTCCCAAGTAATCGTATACTAACCTCCGTTTGGATATTTCAATATTTGAATAACCATTTCCATCCTTACTAAATACCTATCAGCAGGGCCTGTCAAAATCTTTTGGTTTACCTCCGATACAAAGCTATGTGGATGATGATAGCTTATCAGACCATGAAGGGAGGCTGTGCTAAATCATGGCTAAGTGATGCAAATGTGGAATGCTTCAGGCTAATGTAATGTGCCACATTTTGACTTGACTTACACTGTTGAAGTGTGCACGTTACTCACTGCATAGAAGATTAAGATTACCCTGCATTTATAAAATACTGATTAGAACTTTTAATAAATAGAACCCTTTAACAATGAGTTGGTTACCTTGAGAGAGTACCCACTGGTTCAGTTTGACGTGGTACAGGATGGACCTCAGCCGCCATTGCTGGATGAGTGGGTACCCAGAGACCTCACTGTAGTTCACCATTCCTGTAAGAGACACAACATATCATCAGCAATGATTTTCCATTCCAGATAACAGTGCTTCAAAGCATAACATGAAAGAGGTAGATTAACAAAGAAAATAACTAATGTTAGGACAGATAACTTGTACTGCACCTTTGCAAATAGCGACTGTCTCTTATGCAACATATAAACAATGGCTGTCGGTGCCAGATCCTTAATTCACTCTCTGATGGGTTGGAAAAATACTGATCCATACAAAAGACAACCATCTAATGGTATCAAGCACTTTGACTTGATTACTAAACCACCAGATAACAGAATAGAGAAAAATAATTCACATTCTGCCTGCCTACAGAGGCTTGACAAAAACCTTAATTGGTTAGTCCATAAAAAATGTTTTTACAGACCTTGCTTCTTATGGTAATGATTGACTTGGTCAGCTTGTTGCGGAAAATAACAAATCATTGATGGCAAGAAAAGCATAACAAATGTGGCTATGAAAATACATTGGGACGTGGCAACATTCATCATCCAAATCCTTTCTCCAGATGAGATGAATCATTGCTATTCTACCTCTGGTTTCGGTGCGAGTTAAGATCCCTCACACATCACCATATGTAGCATTGGCAAGGTGATAAATCATCTCATCTCCTATGGCAACTGTCAGCAATGCTGAGCTGTGAAAGATATCACACCCGTATATCAATGTAACTTTTCCTTCATATTTGAAACATCTGGAAGATATCAAAAGCCACAACATATCCTTGGAGCTTTGGGAGCTGCTACGTCGTCGGTCAAAACATCTGTGAGACATAAAAGAGCACATTCAGGATGTCATGGAGTAATTCACAACTGTATGAGGACATGTCACAAAATATCACCCTTCTAGGAGGCAGCTACATGTTTTGACGCCCAGAGGAGGACAGACACTGAAAGATCCATTTTATTCTACTGAAAGTACTACTGAATGAGAACTGTAGTATTGTATTGTCAATGTGCTATCCTATTGGTATTGAGTGATTAATGCCAGAACTTACCAATTCACGACTGTATGAGTACCTATCATGCTTCTGAGAGATACTAAAATATATACTTTGTGTTTTCATTAGTAGTGAAATGAGAGCTGTGTTGTCCTATTGCTATTGTGTGGGTAATTTGTGTTCCCCTGTAAAGAACACAAATACTGTGTAGAGGATCATTGTCTTTCAGTATAAATAAGGGGTAATGTATGCACTGTATTTGTAATTCAGCAAGAGAGCCAAGTGAAATTTGTGCCGGTAACCGTTCTTTTTTAAAGCTATTCTCTGGAAATGAATCGCTTGGCAGTGGCTTGACATATCGTATGAACTTGATGAATAAGGCTCTAAATGTGATGTTCACGCATTGTCCTCACCTTGAACAACATTCATTTATCCCTTCTTATGGGAAAACGCTCCCCAAACAATATAATTCCTGGTTGTAGGCGCAGTGCTGCACCGTACCCGTCCCGTTATAATATTAATAACAAGCCAAAACATATACAGGCTATATTCTTTCTTTTCAAAGGCCTTGTCTCCATTTACCCCTTGGGTGCTCTGCACTCGTTGTCTGACAGAATGATTCATATGACTGAACTTAACAGTCTCTACCTAGCAAACCAAAATTGGTTCTGTGAAAGTTACCAGAACATTCGTAAGGTCACGGCAAATGGTCTCATAACACAAAAACTGTCCAGTCGTGCAGATGATTATAGAACATTTGTATAAAACATTCACCTGATGTTGCAAAAATGTTCCTAGAATCTGTTATGTAAAGGTTCCCAGAATGTTTAATTAGGTTGTGGCAACAGTCTGGTGAGAACATTGTGGGGACATCACAAAAGAGATGTTCGCAAAACACAAAAACTGTCCAGTTGTTCAGATGACTCTACAATGCTTTTTTTAAGGTGCAAAAAACATTAATCTGATGTTGCAAGAATGTTTCCAGAACACATTTCAAATCAAACTATTTGTCACATGATTCCTAAACTATAGGTGTAGACTAACATTGAAATGCTTACTTACAGGCCCTTCCCAACAATTCAAGGAGAAAGAAAAGAGAAATAATAGAAAAGTAAAACACGCAACAATAAATACAGACTGAGTAACAATAACTTGGCTATATACATGGGGTACCGGTACCGAGTTGATGTGCAGGGTACGAGGTAATTGAGGTAGATATGTACATACATATAACTAGGAATAAAGTGACCGTAGCAGTTCGCAGCAGCTTATGTGACAATTCCAAAAATGTTGTGCAAAAAGGGTAATTTCAGATAGTCCAGGTAGCTATTTGGTTAACTATGTAACCCTTTCCTGCAGTCAATTAGCAAAAGTGTCCTCTCTGGCCTCATGAGTGGAATGTTATTCATATTTTTCATAATTCTATAATGAATTAAATAAAAAACAAAAATCCGGTGTATTTTAACATACACTAGAATGAACATAGATTGAAGAGAGAAAGAGAAAATACACAAATCAAGAACTAGAACTAGGCAGAGGATATCCGAATATCAAACCCAATGTGTAACCATGATGGAGCTATGATCTAATACTCTGAGGGCACTTTAAATCTCTGTGCCACCACGGCCAAATCTTTTTCTAGAATCTTCTCTCAGGAAAATTCATAGTGGCAACCACAGGTGGAAGTTATCTTATGGCTCATAGAACCCCATTAACTATGGGACCCCATGTTCCATTTCACTCTTGGATAAGTAAAATAATGAATGACTGAGGGAAGATGTGGAACATTGGGAATTACCAGGCTGACACTCCTCCACTAATCTAATGGGAAACTAAAAGTGCATCCCAAATGGAACCCTATTTTCTATATTGTGCACTACTTTAGACCAGATTCCCCATAGGGTGCACTATGTAGGGAATTAGGGTGTCATTTGTGACACATCCTAACAGTAATATAGCAGCAGAGCCCCACTCTTTCTCAGGATACTGACAAGAGAACTAAAGCCTACAGGAGGAGCAAAATGTTAGCTCTTGAAAGGATGTATGGAATGGCTGTACATAACGCCGAAAATAATCCAATGGCAAAGTTAATGGTAGAAAATGATCATATACAATATATTCGGAAAGTATTCAGACCCTTTTTCTCTCTCATTAATCTACATACAAAACAGTTTTGAAAGTTTTGCACATTTATAAAAAATAAAAATACTGGAAATATCTCATTTACATAAGCATTCAAACCCTTTACTCAGTACTTTGTTGAAACACTTTTGGCAGTGATTACAGCCTCGAGTCTTCTTGAGTATGTCGCTACAAGCTTGGTGCACCTGTATTTGGGGAGTTTCTCCCATTCCTCCCTGCAGATCCTCTCAAACTCTGTCAGGTTGGATGGGGAGCGTCGCTATACAGCTATTTTCCAGTCTCTCCAGAGATGTTCGATCGGATTCAAGTCCTGGCTCCGGCTGGGCCACTCAAGGACATTCTGAGACTTGGACTTTCGGGAGAAGCCACTCCCGTGTTGTCTTGGCTGTGTGCTTAGGGTCATTGTCCTGTTGGAAGGTGAACCTTCACCCCAGTCTGAGGTTCTAAGCACTCTAGAGCAGGCTTTCACCAAGGATCTCTCTGTACTTTGCTCTGATCATAGTTCTTAGTCATATAGTCATATCCTGACTAGTCTCCCAGTCCCTGCCACTGAAAATCATACACAGAGCATGATGCTGCAACCACCATGCTTCTCCGTAGAAATGGTGCCAAGTTTCCTCCAGATGTGGCGCTTGGCATTCAGGCCAAATATTTAAATTAGTATTTTATTTATTTAACTAGGCAAGTCAGTTAAGAACAATTCTTATTTTACAATGACAGCCTACCCCAGCCAAATCCGTCCGTCCGACGCTCTGCCAATTGTGCGCCGCCCTATGAGACTCCCAGTCAAGGCCGGTTGTGATACAGCCTGGAATCAAACCAGGGTCTGTAGTGATGCCTCTAGCAATAAGGTGCAGTTCCTTACACCGCTGCGCCACTCGGGAGCCCAAACTAAAATCGTAGTTTTATCAGACCAGAGAATCTTGTTTCTCATAGTCTGAATTTTTAGGTAACTTTTGGCAAACTACAAGCGGGCTGCCTTTTACTGAAGAGTGGCTTCTGTCTGGCCACTCTACCATAAATGCCTGATTGGTGGAGTTCTGCAGAGATTGTTGTCCTTCTGGAAGGTTCTTCCATCTCCACAGAGGAAGTCTGGAGCTCGGTCAGAGTGACCATTAGGTTCACCTCCCTGACCAAGGCCCTTCTAACCCGATTGCTCAGTTTGGCCAGGTGGCCAGCTCTTGGAAGAGTCTTGGTGGTTCCAAACTTCTTCCATTTAAGAATTATGGAGGCCAGTGTGTTCTTGGGGACCTTCGAATGCTGCAGAAATATTTTGGTAACCTTCCACAGACATATGCCTTGAAACAATCCTGTCTCGGCGCTCTACGGACAATTCCTTCGACCTCATGGCTTGGTTTTTGCTATGTCATGCACTGTCAACTGTGAGAGCTTATATAGACAGGTGTGTGCATTTCCAAATCAGGTAGACACTAATCAAGTTGTTGAAACACCTCAAGGTTGATAAATTGAAACAGGATGCACCGGAGCTCAATTTCGAGTCGCATAGCAAAGGGTCTGAATACCTACAGTTGAAGTCGGAAGTTTACATACAACGTAGCCAATTACATTTAAACTTGGTTTTTCACAAATCCTGACATTTAATCCTAGTAAAATTCCCTGTCTTAGGTCAGTTAGGATAACCACTTTATTTTAAGAATGTGAAATGTCAGAATAATAGTTAATTGAATGATTTATTTCAGCAAGTCCTATATCGACATAACCTGAAAGGCTGCTCAAGAAGGAAGATGCCACTACTCCAAAACCGCCATAAAAAAGCCAGACTACGGTTTGCAATAGTAGAGAGAAAGATTTATTTCATATTTTATTTGTTTCATCACATTCTCAGTGGGTCAGAAGTTTACATACACTCAATTAGTATTTGTTAGCATTGCCTTTAAATTGTTTAACGTGGATCAAATGTTTCGGGTAGCCTTCCACAAACTCCCACAATAAGTTGGGTGAATTTTGGCCCATTCCTCCTGACAGAGCTGGTGGAACTGATTCAGGTTTGCAGGCCTCCTTGCTCGCATATGCTTTTTCAGTTCTGCCCACACATTTTCAATAGGATTGAGGTCAGGGCTTTGTGATGGTCACTCCAATACCTTGACTTTGTTGTCCTTAAGCCATTTTGCCACAACTTTGGAAGTATGCTTGGGGTCAGTGTCCATTTGGAAGACCCATTTGCGACCAAACTATAACTTCCTGTCTGCCTGTCTTGAGATGTTGCTTCAATATATCCATATAATTTTCCTTCCTCATGAAGCACTCTATTTTGTGAAGTGCACCAGTCCCTCCTGCAGCAAAGCATCCCCACAACATGATGCTGCCACCCCCCGTGCTTCACGGTTGGGATGGTGTTCACCGGCTTGCAAGCGACCCATTTTTCCTCCAAACATAACAATGGTCATTATGGCCAAACAGTTCTATTTTTGTTTCATCAGACCAGAGGACATTTCTCCAAAAAGGACTATCTTTGTCCCCATGTGCAGTTGCAAACCGTAGTCTGACTTTTTATGGTGGTTTTGGAGCAGTGGCCTTTCAGGTTATGTTGATATAGGACTCGTTATACTGTGGATATAGATACTTTTGTGTTTCCTCCCGCATCTTCACAAGGTCCTTTGCTGTTGTTCTGGGACTGATTTACACTTTTCGCACCAGAGTACATTCATCTCTTGGAGACAGAACGCGTCTACTTCCTGAGCGGTATGACGGCTGCGTGGTCCCATGGTGTTTATACTTGCGTACTATTGTTTGTACAGATGACTGTGGTACCTTCAGGCATTTGGAAATTGCTCCCAATTATGAACCAGACTTGTGGAGGTCTACAATGTTTTGTCTGAGGGCTTGGATGATTTCTTTTGATTTTCCCATGATGTCAAGCAAATAGGCACTGAGTTTGAAGGTAGGCCTTGAAATACATCCACAGGTACACCTCCAATTGACTCAAATGTTGTCAATTAGCAATCAGAAGCTTCTAAAGCCATGACATAATTTTCTGGAATTTTCCAAGCTGTTTAAAGGCACAGTCAACTTAGTGTATGTAAACTTCTGACCCACTGGAATGGTGATACAGTGAATTATACGTGAAATAATCTGTCTGTAAACAATTGTTGGAAAAATGACTTGTGTCATGCACAAAGTAGATGTCCTATCCAACTTACCAAAACCATAGTTTGTTAACAAGAAATGTGTGGAGTGGTTGAACTTCAACTGTATGTAAATACGGTATTTCTGTTTTTTATTTGTAATAAATTTGCAACCATTTCTAAAAACCTGTTTTCACATTGTTATTATGGGCTATTGTGAGATTGATGAGGAAATGTTTTTATTTAATCCATTTTAGAATAAGGCTGTAACATAACAAAATGTGGAAAAAGTCAAGGGTTCTGAATACTTTCCGAATGCACTGAATGTTATTGAAATAAATCACTAGGACTACCACTCATCTCTCCTTGACCAAGTCTTCTCATATTAATCATTTTCATTGCTCCTCCATACAGTCTAATGTCATCAATTGAAGGGCTCTCATACAGTATTGCATAAGTGGTGCCCTCTCTTCCATAACCATATTCATTACAAAGCATACTCTACACCACAGCATCCATAGTACACCTAGGTAATATTGAAAACAATATATCCATATTTCTAAAATGTACTCTTTAAGAGGTACGTGGAGAAGCACATTTTGTTTGCTAATTGAAACTAGAAAGGTTATTTGGATAGTTTGCATAATGGACTGCAATCAATTCAAATCATATTGAAAAGATAAACTCATGTTAATGCATTTGTTACTCAAAAGGTCAGATATTCAGAACAGGTTATGTGATAAGTTCAGGTTAATGGTTAGGTTTAACATGAAGGTCAAGTTGACCAACAAAGAAGGTTATTTGTTAGACCACTGCAACTGAAGATTTTCTGAACACTAGCTTTCCACTCTTCACTCAAGTTTTGATTGTAGATGGGCCAACGTAACAAACCTGGTAGGAGACCTTGAAGCCCCATAAAAGGGATGAAACATTGAAACTACAACAGTAGGAACTTCCTACACTTAAAGAATCAAACTAATGGAGGCCATTCATCAATCAGCATCAAATACTTTAATTAACGAGGCAGATTCTGCATCCCAAATGGCATCCTATTCCCTATATAGTGCACTACTTTTGACAAGAGCCCTGGTCAAAAGTAGCTCACTAAATAGAAAATAAGGTGACATTTGTAACGGAACCTGAGTTTCTTTTCAAAATTCAAGTTGATACCCTTTCCATTTTAGCATTGCTGAAGGTAATATAGGAACTGTCAATGTATCATAAACTATCTCCCAGATACCTCTGTGCTTTAGAGGGACATGGGGAGAAGGGACTCTGTGTCACAGTATGAATCACTGCCATTCTGCTTACGTCAATGATCAAACCACCAACCACCAGTTCAGTTCGTACCGAGCCCACCAAAGACTTTCCAAATAAGTATTTGTAGCCTACTATAATCCTGACACTAGAAATAAACAACCGTCTCTAACTAGACTGTAGTGTCAGTCAGTATACACTTCTGAGATATGATTTCCCTGTGTTCTGTTACGTCTTACAGAAACTGAGATCTCTGTCGGCGTCTCCTCATAGGAGGCCTGTAGATCCCGGAGGAACAGGCGCTCATCATGATGGCAGTCTTTTTGAGGGGCCACCCTTAAGGTCCCTGCTCCCATGCTGGGCACCCACTGTATTAATTATCACATCTAATGCTGCCAGTTAATTAATTGACGTTTACCGCAGGAAATGAGTCAAGCAATTCTATGTGATTAATCAGTGTCAAAGAACAAATTAAACTCCAAATGTGATTAACATTGAGGGCTGCATCCAAATGTGAATTTGAATGGAGCTTGGCTTTTTCATGTACACCAGAAATTAAGTTTTACTACTCACAGGTATAACAATGCTGTTGTCATGGAAATATATCCATGTAACTATACACCAGGGATCATCAACTAGATTCAGATTTTTTCTTGAGCGGATGGTTGGGGGCAGGAACATAATTACGAATAATTTGTAGACTGCAAATACATTGACCGCAAGAAGCCCAAACAAATATAATGTTTTACTTGCTTACATTTGTATACGATCACATGTCTCTCTATTATGCGTGGGAATACTTGGGAACAGATTTATTAAATTAAAATCACTTGGAGCTGATTTCCTGGTGTTTTTATAGACTTTTATGTCCAACAATAAAATTTAAAAAATACTAACGTTTTGTTTTTTTTTTTGCTCAGAAAACAGCCTGTGGGCCGCTAGTTGGGGAACCCTGCTATACTCCTATTACTACTAGTAGATTACTGCAGAAACGTGATCTTTTAACCTTTTTTTCCCATATATCTCTAATGGTCAGTGTGAGTTTTTTCATGCGCGGATGTCAGAATGCACTCACTGTTCCAAAATGTGATTGTTACGCAACATGAAAGTTAACCAGCGCTGCCATCAAACCTGATAATTATCTATAGGCTATGTTTCAACTTGTAAATTTTAAATTCATTTGAACAACTTTTATTTTCTAACAACAGTTTGAATTAAGGTGTGTTCCGCCTCCTCATTAATTGATATAAGAAGTAGCCCATTTCAATGTTGCGGACAATTTATGTTTGAGGCTTTACTAGTGGAGAGGGTAGTAAGTTTTAAGTTCCTCGGCATACACATCACAGACAAACTGAATTCGTCCACCCACACAGACAGCATTGTGAAGAAGGCGCAGCAGCGCCTCTTCAACCTCAGGAGGCTGAAGAAATTCGGCTTGTCACCAAAAGCACTCACAAACTTCTACAGATGCACAATCGAGAGCATCCTGGCGGGCTGTATAGTAGTGAGGTCTGCACAATGCATCACCGGGGGCAAACTACCTGCCCTCCAGGACACCTACACCACCCGATGTTACAGGAAGGCCATAAAGATCATCAAGGACAACAACCACCCGAGCCACTGCCTGTTCACCCCGCTATCATCCAGAAGGCGAGGTCAGTACAGGTGCATCAAAGCTGGGACTGAGAGACTGAAAAACAGCTTCTATCTCAAGGCCATCAGACTGTTAAACAGCCACCACTAACATTGAGTGGCTGCTGCCAGCACACTGACTCAACTCCAGCCACTTTAATAATGGGAATTGATGGGAAATGATGTAAAATATATCACAAGCCACTTTAAACAATGCTACCTAATATAATGTTTACATACCCTACATTATTCATCTCATATGTATACGTATATACTGTACTCTATATCATCTACTGCATCCTTATGTAATACATGTATCACTAGCCACTTTAACTATGCCACTTTGTTTACATACTCATCTCATATGTTTAAACTGTACTCGATACCATCTACTGTATCTTGCCTATGCTGCTCTGTACCATCACTCATTCATATATCTTTATGTACATATTCTTTATCCCCTTACACTGTGTATAAGACAGTAGTTTTGGAATTGTTAGTTAGATTACTTGTTGGTTATTACTGCATTGTCGGAACTAGAAGCACAAGCATTTCGCTACACTCGCATTAACATCTGCTAACCATGTGTATGTGACAAATACAATTTGATTTGATTTGATTCGATTTGAGTCGGACAAACTTCTTTCTTCACTTCGCCAGTGCTTGGCTGAAAAGTTGCCAAATTAAGTTAATATTTTTCAGGCAATGGGTGCAGCCATCTTTGACTTTGACTTTGTTTATTTGCGCCTTATAGTGAATGGCATTGTGGGATAGGGAGTTTTCGCTTGTCAAACAAAAACAAACATGGCTGCCGAGTCCCTTTCTAAACAATATTACATTTCTCCCTTGTGATACATTGTAAACAAGTCTAGCTGTTAGGTCGCTAACTTGTTATTTAGACTGGTTTATGGAATGAGTTTGGCTGTGGATGTGTTCCGTGTGATGTTTGGATGACGAAGTTCACATTTATCTTTTACAATAAAAGGTGAAATTGAGGAATAAAGTTGTGAAGACCTTTATTTCCCATCATTTCCAAACGTTTTTTTCAGATCCTTTTCAGACAACAATGCTGTTTAGACGCGTTTGGTGCATCATACATTCTGTTGCTACAGTAGCAATCACGTTGGTACGCTGCAGGGACCACTCAACAATGATCACAAATTATGTGATCGTATAAGTCAAAGGGTTAATAATGTCAATGGTTTCAGTTTATCTTTAAGAGAAAGACACATTATTTTATACAAAGGTAAAACAAATTAGGTGGGTAACCTTGGGTGCATATATTTGTCCTAGTTCACATATGTACATGTGTGTATTATAAACATGTGTGAATTGAAAATGTGTTTTTGCAGATCCCAACTGCCCCTGACACACCCTCAGAGAGTGGGGTCACGACCAGCCATTATCAACCGTGACCCTGGAGCAATTAGGGTTAAGTGCTCATAGACAGATTGCCCACATTGCCAGCTCGGGATTCAAACAACATTTTCTTTTTACATTTTAGTAATTTAGCAGACACTCTTATCCAAATCGACTTACAGGAGCAATTAGGGTTGCTAAAGATTTTTCATCTAGTCGTCTCAGGATTCAAACCAGCGACCATTCAGTTACTGGTCCAACGCTCTTAACCACTAGGCTGCCTGCAGCCCTAGTAAAAGGTGGATATGTACTCCATAAAGTATATATTTGCTGAACAGGAAAAACGCAAATTGGCTAATTCCATTAATTGTGAAAAGAAAATATATGTTGTAGCATGTGAATGCATGAGCAAGCCTGAGTCTGATTCCATATTAACATAGCAATTATCTTTGAAGTTAGGGAACAAGCTCAGCTTGTGTAGTAAAACTAGTTAACTTTATATACCAGTCTGTAAATTCAAATTGCCTTGGCAAGTAAACAATTACTGTAACTGTGCAACCAATTAATAGCACATGAGGAGTGGAGAGAGAGAGAGAGAGAGAGGAGGATCCTTTTAGAATGTTAAACATGGCTCTCCTAAGTGTGACACAATTAGGTTTGTACATGGAAAACAGACAATAATGTAATTTTGTGGAATGTTAGTATATCTTAACTTAACCTTTGTTGCTAAAAATCAACTGCTTCTTTTCGCATATAATCGCATATATTAAGAAAAAAAAGGGTGTCAGGTAGCCTAGCGGTTAAGAGCGTTGGGCCAGTAACTGAAAGGTAGCTGGTTAGAATCCCTGAGCCGACTAGGTGAAAAATCTGCCAATGTGCCCATGAGCAACGCACTTAACTATAATTGCTCCTGTAAGTCGCTCTGGATAAGAGATTCTGCTAAATACTTACATTTTATGTAAGAAAACTCAATGTCTCACCTATTCCACACTCACTTAAATAAAATGACACTGGCTTCAAGGTTTTAGACAAATTGCCTGTCATTCAAAACAACACTTACTGTCACTCTCATCATTTGTCAGGCTAATGCAGCTATAATAAGCCACAATGAAATTTCAAATAAGCTACACAACCTGACTGGAGTGTTACAATGTATGTTTTAGTGATTTATTAAAACTTTTTCAACTTAATTATAGAGATGGCATTTATTGTTAAGTAAAATAAAATAAAAAATAAAAAGGACTGATGCAAAATAAACTGAGCCACAGAATGGTTCTGTGGGAAAGGAAATAGTCAAAACATCTACTGAAAACAGGCACAAAACCGGTAAGTAAGGTAAGTAAGCTGACAGGAGCTGCTCATGGGTCCTGAACCTCCCAGTAGGGAACTGCAGCAGAACAGAATGCTATTAACACTGCAGGTCAAACCATGGCCAGCCAAGGAATGACCTGATAATATGGAAACCTACTCTGCCAGCTCAGGAACCCTTTTGACATGAGAGGGGGAAACGGTCAGGTTCGAAGCCCAGTAGCAGAGACCCTGGAAATTTAAAAATGACATTTTAAAGGTTGAAATGCAAGAGTCTAAAAACACAAAATTATTCATTAGACCACTTTACTCTAAAGATATACCCAGACACAGCATCATATTCTATAAACTGATACAGTAATAGCTATATGGGGAGGTGACACTGAAATGCATTGAACACCAACAGAAGCCCCTGGAGGCATGCCCTTCCTTTCCTGCGTCAAGTTAATAAAATATAGATTATGTGGCGTCTCAATGCTGACACATTTAAAGGCAACCATTGTCTGGAGACACTGAGGACGTTACACCCCTGAGGGATGGCTAGAACAGATCATATGAAAATAATATAACTTCTCTTCAGTTGAGGGTGTACCAACAGACATATGACCTTGACAGCTACAACTTATCTCCTTATTGCTTCATTTTTATAGATCGATTTTCATTTTAATTAAGCCTCTTAATGTTAGACTCGTGGAGGCTGAGTAATTAATTTGGGTGAATGTCATTCCAGATTAATGATCATAATGAATCATAATGAATCATGTGTGCTTTATTTAGTGCAGCTGGGATTGACTTGTAGGCTACATTTGTGCTTTATCTTTCTAAGATATAGGTCAAATACAGTAATGAGAGAATAATTCAGGAAAGTTAGTCAGAAATGTACTGGATTCTTGGAATTTAGAACAACAGAATATGAGCCTAACTAACAGTGTGTTCCTCTGGTTTACCGCTGCATCTACTGTAATGAACCTATTGCATCAAGATGATCCCACCTGTCTGAGATTGATCGACTTTATAAGATTTAATGTTAACTTATCAGTGGAAGCATGATAGAAATTGGCTGCCAGACATGAACGCAAGATGCTAAGACACACTCAGTCACACACACGTGCACAAACACACACCTCACCAAACACACTGAATGACAAAGAAAATAGGTAAGCCAGCAGCAAACCCTCCTCTGATGCTATCAGTTTAGTGGAGGAAGTCAAATCTTGTCAATAGCAATTGACCTAAACCATGCCACTTGTATGGCTCTGTGTGAAAACTGAATTCACCAGATTGTTATTGGAATATCAAATCAAATCAAATGTATTTATAAAGCCCTTCGTACATCAGCTGATATCTCAAAGTGCTGTACAGAAACCCAGCCTAAAACCCCAAACAGCAAGCAATGCAGGTGTAGAAGCACGGTGTAGAATATGAAAGCTATTTTCAGATGCTGGTTGAATCAGCATGCATTACAGCTGCTTTTTGGAGAGTTTAGAACAGTGTATATACATTTTTCTGGCTAGGGGGTCTACTAAATTAGATTGTGATGACCTGCCCGCACTGCAACTGGAAATGTCGACATTGATGCTATTCAAGCTTCTGAGAGATTGTTGATTGGATTTGTTGGGTTATTAAAGATCTGAACCTGTCACTTTTGCTTTTGCTTCAGGACTTGACTTCCGGAGATTGCCTGTGCGCAACTAATAACACAAAGGAGATAAAAACTCAGTGCGTCAAAACTCCTGTGTCAGCCGTTTTTCCGAACTGGAAAAAGTACCCAGTGCCCACTCATTTGACGATCAATGGAATCTAATCTAGTGCTAGAGCACACAAATGATTGACACTGATGGTACTTTTCACCTGTGGTGTTTCCCATTTCGTTCTCTCTCTCTCAATTGACACTTTCACTATACTCATTCAGATGCTCATATACATTTAGACAATCTGAGCACTGAGGACATGACAGCCACTGCCTTTGTGAGAGAGTTTCCTGAAGACAATCGCTAAAAACCCAGCTGCTCTCCTAGCCACCCACAATAGGTTCCACGACTGCTGGTCATTCCTTTTGCTTAAAGAAGCTAAAAAGACTTCTCCCTTTCTCCATCTTATGGGAAATCTGCTTAGTGGCAGTGAAAGCATACCTGCTTCACCCTTTCCAATTAAATTAAGATGTATTTGCCTTTCAAAGCCTTGCCTCCCTCTCTTCCCCATTGGAATCATTGATGGAGCCCTCTGGCCTATGATGAATGACTTCCAACCCAGAGATGAATAGGAAGATGAATGCATTGCCCTGCGAGGGCTGGAGAGGTAGCGCAAGGAGTGCTGACATAGTGACAAATACACTGACCATGGCACCAACCTGCCTAAATCAGCAAGGGAGGGTGGCAACTGCTCAACAGCACTAGCAGATACTTCCTCATTGTCTCTGTCCCTGTCCCATGGACTATTAGCTAAGTTAACAATGATATGCCAGTTGCAGTAAATTCACTGTCTGACATGATACAATCAAAGTGGAAGGATGCATATACCGGTATACACATTCAGGACTGTATATGTTCAGTAAAATGCTGATTAAGGAGAATAGTCCTTGTAAGGATATACATTTCAGGTAATTTGATTTTCAGACAGTATAGCATAGGGAATTTTGTAAAACCTAAATTGTAAAACCTAAATCAAATCTGCAATGAATCACTCAGACATCGGCATTTACAGTATATATTCCCAGTGGGCAAAACTGGTTGAAATGACATCATTTACATAATTTCAACCAGTTTTGCCCACTGTGGTTTTCTTTATGACTCTGGTGAGGCCAATCATGTTATTTTTCTCTTGACGACTCTGCATCTGACAATGTCATGTTTCAGAGCAGAGCGCAAAACCCAAGAATCACTGTGCCTGAAAGGACTTCAGTGCCACCACACCCTGTATGCATAAGAATGTATGCTACACTCTAATCATACAGGTGCAAGTTTGAACCAAATATGATTCTTGAAAGCAAAGCCATAGGGGAACCATTTTAGGGTCTCTGAAGAACCATAAATGGGATGTTTCTTTGAAGAACCATATAAAAATCGAAAACCAGAAATGTTTTGTCCCTCCAGGACCGGAATTGAATAGCCCTGCTGTAGGGTTTAAGCCTTATTTGCATATTTCCCAGGGTGCCTTTAGAGGTAATATTAGAGTTACCAGTACCATGACTGTGCTTGCTAGTGACAGAGACATGGTTGTTGCATTTATTCATTTTCAGTCCTGTGGCCTTCACCAAGTGAGATCCTAAGTGAATATGTTGTCATTAATGTTATATTATTTAAGACAATAGAATGCATCATTCATAAGGCCTTCTTTTGAGGGCCTAGTTTTACCCAATACAGTAGCCTGAAACCCATATTTTACAGGACACATCAAGCCTGCAAGTCACATTATGCTGGCTTGCAAAGTGATGTGTAATTCCTATTGGATTCCAGCCAGAGTGGGGATATACAACATTTAGTGCACTACATTTGATCAGATCCTTATGGACCCTGGTCAAAAGTATTGCAATAAATAGGGAATAGGGTGTCATTTGAAACACAACCATTGGGCATGGTGAAATGGTGATGGGATCCTGTGCTGTGGCTCTCATCCAGCCCCACGGCAACACTTGGATAGAAAGGTTTATACTCCACAGAGGCACAAGGCCCTGGGATATCCTCAGAAGTTTCCAATAAACATCACATTTTAACTGATGACATTCTGTCTTTGTTGTTTATCCATTACCTTAGAAATGACCTTGTAAATTTGGTTTGGAGTGTGACGCCCTGTAATGTCTAAGTCACCTTCTTTGAGAGGTCATATAAACCATCCAAATCTGGACATTAGTATGGACTTTGTTTTGTTGCACCACTGGACGTATCAGGCCAGTTGCATCTAAACATAGGTACCATTACCATAGGCATACATTTAATTTATTTCTATTTAACTTTCATTTAACTAGGCAAGTCAGTTAAGAACAAATTCTTATTTACATTGATGGCCTACACCGGCCAAACCCGGACGATGCTGGGCCAATTGTGCACCGCCCTACGGGACTCCCAATCACAGCCGGTTGTGATACAGCCTGAAAACAAAACAGAGTGTCTGTAGTGACACCTCTAGCACTGAGATGCAGTGCCTTAGACCGCTGCGCCACTCGGGAGCCCTAAGCCATATTAACAAAGGTACCATAATAATGCTGAATGGTTTCTCATTAAAGCATAACTATGTGTGGAGATTACAAGATTTCATCTCCACTGTGAGTTTCTTTGTAATATGCAAGAGTAAATTGTCCCAGTGCAAATTCGATAGTGCTTTAATGGAGAAGACAACCTTTATACTGCAATGACTACTGCATGACAGCGTTACAACATACTATATGATAACAGCTTTACAGTTTTCACAGCATATATCTAGCTTTTTTCTTACTTCATTATCATGATAAAACGAAGAAACTAGAAAGTAAAGATCTGAGTCTTTACATTTCCAGGAAATAGGACAGAAATAGATTTCTCTAAAGTAGAATAGGCCTAATCCAAATGTTAAATATCATGTTAAGCTCCCCTTTGCAGTAATGTTGAATTGGACAGTAAAATGTTGTACCTGCCAACAACAGCAGCAAATGGGAGATGTGAATGGAATGATGAAAGATGCAGCACATTGAAGCATGAGTCATTTGGTGGAGCAAGGATGGATCTTTTCCTCTGTTAATGAGGGTGGTTTACATTGAACCTCTGTATTCTGTCTAAATGGCATGGCTGGCACCATGTGCTGTGCTTGTAGTGTGGAGAAGCACCAGACAGAATTCAGATCTGAAGACTAATGAATTCTGACAGCAGTAGCACCATCCAGATCAGCCCCTTTCCCCATGAAAAATGATTTTGTTAATATCTTCTCCCATTTCCTTCCAGTTCATTATTTACTTGGATGACATGCTTGGTAGCATGGCATACTCTGTGGATGTGGATTGTGCAGTAACTTCGAGAGACTTCCGTTTGGATTCAATCACACACGTTTTTAAAAAGTTGTTGAAGGTGGATGTGGATAGCGTGCATGTTTTATGTAAACACTAAACAAGGTTATTTAACAATACAGGTGTCAGGAGGAAAACACGTTGATTGTATAGATTAAAATGAAAGACAATAGCGAATAGCGACAAAATGTATGATTTTCTTTGTCAGTCATCAGTAATACCAGCGCTAGTGACTGAGGTCAGCATTGAAAGGGACAGACGTAACCACATTCTTAAAAAAATGCTGGTTATAACACCACCATAGCAGCAATAATGAATACTGGACAATAGTCAATTCAATTTAAACACACCCAAATAATGGGACACATTGGCTCTGCTTAAGGAAAAATGTTAGCCTGACATGTTAGTTTTAAATTCCGAAAAAATCTTGGATGTTTCTTCTTGGAAATTAAACCCATGGGTTTATTGCCTGTGTTTCCATGCTACTAGCCAATCAAATCAGCTGCACTCTGCTGCCTCTGACATTCCCTCTAGAGGGTTTTCTCCACTTTAAGAAAAACCGATATTGCACAATTTACGAAGCTTCTTGGTATACGTCAAAATGACAAAATAAGGGACAAAATCTATAGATTCCAAATTGCTCCTACCTGTGAGATAGTCTGGGTCAGGGACTGGGTCTGACAGCTCTTCGTGGCATTGCACCTCGGTTGGAACTGATGCCACAACCATGCCATCTGGGAGCTGCTGCTCGATGCCTCGGGCAAAGTTCTTCTGCCTGGATTAAGTATGACAAAACAGCCTATTTAGAGACCCACAATTACTCACCCATCCAACTAGGCCTTATGAGGGAGAGAGGGAATAAGGCAGAGAAGAGCCAGTGTCAATCATTAACAAATTGTAAAGCAGTATCTTCTGAATATGAAGAGGAAATTCAGCAACTCTTGGAGGATAGTGGTAGTTGATACAAAGTATTATTTATTGTTAAAACCAACACGTTTCAGCGAGAATCATTCATAATTTTCTGGCAGATGGTTAAGTAAATCCACAGGAAATACTGTATGTGAGCATGCTGGGAGAATCAGAGACTTCTACATCAAACATGCCATTTTTCATTATGTTAAATATCCTTTTATTCTGTGATTCTCCTCCAGTTCCTAACCTGATATGCTAATTTTGTTCATGTTTAAGGCTCCCCCTAAAGTTGATTGTGGTGACAACATTTTTAATATCGAATAGCTTCCGTGTGTTTATGCTAGAGACTTACTGTTTATTGTAGTGGCTGAAGCTCAAAAACCTCTTTCCGCCGAAATAAAGTTTGTGCCTATTCCATAACATGGGGCTTTTGAAAGCGGCATTTTTCTACACGAGAGGATCCGGACAAGAAAACCGTCACAAAATCGTCTGTAAAACCTGAACCGTGCGAGCTACAAAATATTATGTCACCAATATGCATTTTTGGCACATTTTTCTAAAGAAAATGTTACCTAGAATTGTATATATTTTTTTTTACAACATATCAACAATTACCTCTAGGCAAGTCTGAAGCATATATCTAAGGATAACCACACACAATTTTATTATGTACTGTAGATGCTTCTGAAGCTGAGGAAAATTAGTTGGCATGTTGGAAGATTCTGACTTCGGGAAAATGGCACTCCAAGACAAGTAAACTGAATTTAGATTACCAAACACCAAAACATAATCACGATCTCTTCAAAGTAAGTTACTACATACAATATAGTCCAGTTTGTTTTTAAATCATGTGTAATTATGGATGTATGTCCATTTTAAAGTGGTTAATTTAAAAAAAAATTCTCCCCAATTTCATGGTATCCAAATGTTTTTAGTAGCTACTATCTTGTCTCATCGCTACAACTCCCGTACGGGCTCGGGAGAGACGAAGGTTGAAAGTCATGCGTCCTCCGATTCACAACCCAACCAAGCCGCACTGCTTCTTAACACAGGTGCATCCAACCCGGAAGCCAGCCGCACCAATGTGTCAGAGGAAACACCGTGCACCTGGTAACCTTGGTTAGCGCACACTGCGCCCAGCCCGCCACAGGAGTCGCTGGTGCGCGATTAGACAAGGATATCCCTACCGGCCAAACCCTCCCTAACCCGGACGACGTTAGGCCAATTGTGCGTCGCCCCACGGACCTCCCGGTTGCGGACGGTTACAACAGAGCCTGGGCGCAAACCCAGAGTCTCTGGTGGCACAGCTGGCGCTGCAGTACAGCGCCCTTAACCACTGCGCCACCCAGGAGGCACTAATGTGGTTAAAATTGATTACATTTTCATGACGATAGTATGAGAAACTAAGGAAAACAAATTTTCATCAATATATTTAGCATTTTTATGTTTACTTTTTGAAAATACTAATATGAATGGACCAAAATACCAACAAATCCAAAAATGTATAGCTACAGTAGATGCAAAAATGTAATTTCAGCCTGTGGTGCCTGGCCTTAATCCTGCTCTTCCTGATATACTCATCCCTGTCTCTGCTCACTGCATTCATTCATTACAATAGTGATAATATCCACTCCAAAGAGTCCATTTGAAAAGTTAGAAAAAGAGTGGATCTTAAAGGGCAAATTACTTTGAATTGAATATGAAAAAAAACTGTACTGCCACTAAAGCTTTCACTTTCTCGATAAAAGGACCAGCGGAGGTACCTGGAAGTTATATGGAAGCACTTTCTTCTTTATGCTGAGTTCTCTGCATGCATTCATGTTTCTGGTAAGAGTCACTGATGAAGAAGATTTGAGTTTGAAAGGTGATCCTTTTTTTAATCCAAAATCTCGATTTCTCCTCAAAATCCGGAATCATGAATAACCACATGAATGGGGATACCAGTTACAAAGATTTTAGAACAGGCAAATAATGAAATCCAATCGGTACAATAATGATAGAACTACAGAAGAAAAATAAATAATACCCCTCGTGTAGTTGAGCAATGGCTCTGTACAGCACATCTAGAGAATACACCTACTCGTATTAAAATTGAGTTATTTTGACTTGATTGGTTAACAGCCACACATGTAAACACAATAATAAACAGCATTATGTTTAAATACTGAAAACATACATTCCCAGAATTGGGTTGAAACAGGAAAAGGGTGGGATGCAGTTGCAAACCCCTCCTATTATTCATCACTGAGTGAAAATAACTGCTTCTATGAAAGGAGCATTACGTTATTTCCATGTTCCAAACACAAATGCCTGACTTGAAGCAACCTTATTCATAGTCAATGATTGAGCATCACACTTACATTACTTAATATATTATCAAAGCACAAGGCGAGACCCAAATGCAGACACAGGAGGCAGATGGTTGGAGTCTTACAATGTTTATTAATCCAAAGCGGTAGGCAAGAGAATGGTCATGGACAGGCAATAAGGTCAAAACCAGGAGGTACAAAGTGGCAGACAGGCTCGTGGTCAAGGCAGGCAAAATGGTCAGGCAGGCGAGTACAAAGTCCAGAAACAGGCAAGGGTCAAAGCCAGGAGGACTAGAAAAGGGAGAATGCAAAAAGCAGGAGGACGGGAAAAATGCTGGTTGACTTGGAAACATACAAGACTGGCACAGAGAGACAGGAAACACGGGGATAAATACCCTGGGGGAAATAAGCGACACCTGGAGGGGGTGGAGACAGGTGAAACAGATCAGGGCGTGACATACAGTGGGGCAAAAAAGTATTTAGTAATTTGCAAATAAATAAATTAAAACTCCTAAAATGTGATTTTCTGGATTTTTTTTTCTCATTTTGTCTGTCATAGTTGAAGTGTACCTATGATGAAAATTACAGGCCTCTCTCATCTTTTTAAGTGGGAGAACATGCACAATTGGTGGCTGACTAAATACTTTTTTGCCCCACTGTATATCTTATAACCACCTCTGAAATAGTCAGTTATCCCTTCGAAGCCAATTACATAATTTTTCATAACCGTAAACAGCAATAGTCCTATCGATATGAAATATCTATAAGCAGTGTCAAATATACTTTAGCTTTCAGGGACTTGGAAATAGCAGGAACTGGATGTAACTGTAAAATGGCTGTGCATATTAGCTAAAATCGTCCCCTTTAGTGGCATTTTCTGAAAATGAAACCTGACCCTCCATTGGAAACACTGAAATAATGCCATTACATGCCAATTCATTTGCATGGCCATTCCATGGCCGGAGGTAAGGAAGAGGAACACATTGTTAACAGTCATTAAAACCATGGAAACTAGACTCATACATATCAAATGTGTTGCTTTAGGCATAGTATAACAATACTTATCTCCTAAGCAAAGAAAATGTAGAAAAGGGTATTTATAATGCACCTTGGGCCTAGAGGGTAAAATGGTTTGAATGTGCCAGTGTGATTCATTTGTATTGTCAAGAAGAAGTTACGCCTGTATGAAATATGCCATTGTAAAAGTGGCTTAAAGCCAATTTCATATTAACATAGTCAATTACAGTTCCTGTGATCTAAAAATGGAAAACCAACAGTTTAATTTAGTGAGTTTTCTTTGGACTTTGGAATCTGACAAAATAGTAATAACGGGATGAGGTGAGCATAGATGTCCAAAAAATATTTCAGTATTTTTTAAGATCAGAGCCAACCAAAGTAAAAATTGTATTTAGATAATATGTACATCCTGTGCATATTATTCTTCATTTGAAAGTCTAGGTCACTTTGAAAGAGTTCATTCCCATATGCCTCTTCTTGAGTAATAGCTGGGAAATGAAAAATTTAACCTTTGACTGTTTCAGGGTTTCAGCCAACTTTATCATTTCAACTATGACATACCTCAGTGATATTTTTGACTTTTTGATTATGATACATATAAAAAAAAGTATTCCCCCTGCTAATATCAGACGACAAGTGATGGAATGGGGCTGGGGTAAGAACTTTACAATGTCCAATAATTGAGGCAATGCCCTCCGGTGCTTAATATAATCAATCTAGCTCACACAGAAATTGTATATTTTAATTAAGCGGGTAGATAAAGGTGTTCCTCCTCTGAGGGGGTGAGAGGAGACACCCCACCAAGTAGTTTGGAAATGTGGTCTAAATCACGATCCCAAGCAGCCCTAATGAGAACAAAGGACACAAAAATATTCATTAAAACCTGCTCTAAGCATGTTGTGTGGAGTAATGAGAGAGAGAGAGAGAGAGAGAGCAAGGAGAGAGTTAGCAAGGAGAGAGAGAGCAAGGAGAGAGAGAGAGAGAGAGCAAGGAGAGAGAGAGCAAGGAGAAAGAAGGACTTGGAGCCAAAGGGAGGAAATAATGAGAAGAGGTTGCCTTTTTAACTCACATGATTCTAATGTACTTCACTGTCTCCCTCAGAGTCATTTAGATCTACCAGTGGGAAATCGCATCACTACTAAGTCTGTAGACATACAAAACAGGACCATTCATCTCAGCTAAGATCCCATCCCATCTCTCTCTGTGCTCAAGAGAAAGAGAAGAAAACATGTTTCATGGAATATCCCCTTATGTGCTCTTGTTATAAAACTCTGTGTCCCGGCCAGTCTTGGCCACATAAAAGCTCCGGCTAAGATTGTATGACACCTCTTATTTACCTCCAATCCTCCACAGAAAATTCGAACTTTTGAAATAATAATTACCAAGCCGACTCTGAAATTCAGCAGGAGCGATTCAGAGAACGACAACTACCTTTTTAAAAAACATGAAAAGTGTTTCAGAGGCTGGTGAGAACGAAAGCAGTGCCCACAGCTCTGTGTGGATAGAATCAGACGCAGCTCTGTGGCAAAGCCTGGAGCCTGGCCATTCAGCAGACTCTGCTCCTGCTGAGTGGGTACAGGCTAGACTCATCTTATTCCAGCAACACCGGCTGTGAAGAGCCAGTGGGCACCTTCTCACTCTGCTAGATGTGTCCTTTAATTTCCTTCCCTTTGTTGTTCCAGCCAGACTAAATAAAAAGGTAGGGGTGGGATGCCTCTTTTTCAAATGAATAAAAGATCAACAGTCATACTTGACTATGAGGAAATGTGCACATTTTGTATTGTTTGTGACACGTTTTGTGTACAGTAGTGTGGTAGAGGGGAGCTTGGGAGTTTGGAGAAACACATTTCTGTTTCTATCCAGCAACTATGTGTTGTTTCTGTACTTTTCAGGATTTATTTTCAGGATAGTTGAAGTTTCCTTACTTTTTGCATGCTACGTTAATGTTAAAATTGTTAAAATTGGACTTCCTTGCATTTCATAAATTTACTGTCAAAGAGTGAAACAGATGCTTTGTGACACTCCAGAACCGTGGGGTGGAGCTTTTGATGAAGCGCCAATGAAACTCCAAGCACCAGGCTGGTATGAAACAGAATAATCCAAGTTCTTCTCTCCTTTTTTCCCAGGATGTCTCTCACAGTGATTCTCTTTGTAAACCATGCACGAGTCACACAAGGGCTTATTCCTCTCCATGGGGTGTCAGTCAATGGACAGCATTTTATTTCTGATATTAAATTGTATTTACCTATTTACCTCAAGTTAAAATACATTTTTCTCCTTTAAAATAATACAATTCAAATGTCAGAAATTAATGAATGAACCCCAGCATTTAATATCAGTAACACTAGCAATTGTTTTTATCATTGAGAGAATGTTTATTCATAATACTTTTCTAAATTAAGTTTGAAGTTCCCTGCAATACTACATCATCAGCAGTAATCTCGACTTCCCAGTACTATTCCTCCTGTGTACCAAAGTTTTGACTATTTTCTTTAGTTTCCAATTAATTGTCACATCAGTATGGCATTCTTGTGAGGCTTAATGAACCCAAGGTAGGCACCAGTGCAGCAGCGCAGCAGACCCTTTGTTCATTGCACATTCAAAGTTTCATCTGCTCCAATTACGTTCCATTACACCAAACTGGCTCCTGGTCACTTTTAATTCACTTCTTGCCATCTTGTATAATTAGGGTTTGCATTAACCATGGCTCCCCAAAGAGGCTTTCTCCAGCACCATGTCTGGCTGCACTCTGCACAGGAGCATTTTGTACTTTTCAAAGTCTGTCTGAAACCCTGGCTGTCTCTCCCGGTGCTTTCAAAATGAGATCAGAGCATTTGAGATTTAGCTACAGTACTTGATGATATTAACTTTCCCTTGTTCGCCTTCCTCGAGCATTCACGTGACATATTGTAAGTGGATGCACTGCCTCTGGCTGCGGGATCCATGTGCACCCAAATTACATTTTCAGGACTATAGATGATTTCCGTGACCTGACTTCCTGACTTCAGCGGAAAGGAAGCATCGTGAGTGGACGATGGTAATTAAGCAGCCCACAAAGCATGCTGCCACATAACTCACATTCACAAAACAGGGCCTGCTGTGCATTTCTTTAGATATTAAAAGCAGATCTTTAGATCCTCATTCACAAGATATGCTCTATTTAGATGTACATCATTTTGGTCATTTTAATTGTGGACAGAAGTTGCCATAGAGTACATATTTATCTTCTGAGTGCATTAGTCTCTCATCTTGCTTTAGTATACTATACATCTCTGCCCATTGTATACATTCATTTAAATGTTTTATAAGTAAATGTTTTCCTCTAGCTGAGGACGAATGAAATAACCATGAATCAACCGTGAATCAACCATGAATCATTCCTATTTTATACACAAGCTATAACCCATGACACAACTCATACATTACCTGAAGGTAGCTTTGAGGATCTGCCCAGAGGTGATCTCCTTGGTGTGATTGTTGTAGCCATAGAAGAGATCCCCAAAAACAGTTTGGTTGGCTGGGATGTCAGCTGTCTCCCCACAGTCCAGTCCCTCGGTACAGGCTTCAGACAGGGGCTGGCAGGAACGACCATCTTGACCTTTCTTGTAATCCTCAATACAACTATAACGGCAGCCATAAAAAAAAAGGGGAGCAGTGTGAGCTGATGTGCTCTTACATTCTATTCAAATAGACTGTGTTTCATCTACATTATACATGAAGCTTCTAAGAAATATGGTCATATATTTAAACCCTAAACCGAATTCTGTTTTGTAATTCAAGTCAATACAGGGATAAAAAATGAGGTTGTTTTTAAAAAACTTATACTGGAAACTGATTTAGTTGAATAGGACCCTTTGGCTGTATTTTTTCATTTGCTCACATTGTATATAGACTTATTTTTCTACTGTATTATTGACTGTATGTTTGTTTTACTCCATGTGTAACTCTGTTGTTATATGTGTCGCACTGCTTTGCTTTATCTTGGCCAGGTCGCAGTTGCAAATGAGAACTTGTTCTCAACTTGCCTACCTGGTTAAATAAAGGTTAAATTAAAAAAATCTAAAATAAAAATTTACACAGGCATCCCAATTCTGATCTTTTTCTCACTAATTGGTCTTTTGACCAATCAGATCAGCTCTAAAAAATATGTGAAAAGATCTGATGTGATTGGTCAAAAGACCAATTAGCAGAAAAAATATCAGAATTGGGCTGCCTTAGTGACTGACTGAAGAGTACATGAAATTCCATCTTGACATTATGTAAACATCACTATGGCTATCTGTCAGGATTATTGACTTATTTTACTTGTGTTCATGGCTCACTATTTACTCAGAAGTGCACCCCTTTATGCCCGAGTTCAAGGAGATCCACAAAATAGTTCTAGTGTGCCAATCAATTCTAGCTTTGTTGTATGGTGCTATTAATTAAATTCAGTGAACAAAAAACACCCCATTTCATTTTTCAAAAAGAGAATAATCCAAACATTGAGTCCTCTCGACTCTTTCATATTTATGACACTTTGACATTCCAGTGTCTAGCGAGCAATGTAAAATATATCAAAGGCAATGGGCCTGGGATTAAAGTGAAATACCCTTTCTTCATGATGACACTTCTTTCTACAGGAAAGTGTCACTAAAAAGGGTTAGATATATTTTGTCCATAATGCAGTCCTAATCCACACTGCATTTAAACTGGTTCACTTTCCCTGTCATATTATCATGTTTCATATGACAGACAATTAAGCACGTTTGTCACCTACACTCAGATATACTTGTGTCAGGAGAAGACTTGACATTAAAAGAGAGGTCAAGAGATCTTTCTCTTTTAAGAGACAACCTCTCCAAGGCGAAGAGACAAATCACTCTGAGTGACTAACGCACTGCACAGCTGACATTTAAAAGACATACTGGTGCACTTCGCTTTCCTACTAAAACTATATATATGTCATGACAATGCCATCACCAGGAATCTACTGAAGTGAAAAATAAGTCAATACTATTACTACACATTGTTAGGTTCTAATTATCAAAGTAAGAACTTGACGGACACTATGAAAGCTTAAACCAAGTTCACTCATCCCAGAGGATCGAACAGCTGAACCGACAAAAGACATTCACACAAGCACTGATATTTAACCCTTTCTCCTATGCTGAATCTCCTACTACATATCTGAACAGCCAGTGATGTTCAGAACCTTAGTGATATCTGTTCTTCCTCCTTTCTTCTGACCTGACCTCTGCCCCAAAGTGCTCACTCCTCCCCAACTTACAGCTGTCATGTTGACTCGTACCAGACGGTGTCTTTCCTCCTACCATAGGATCCCAGATCGCTAACAATAATATATCCTGACATAAGGTAAAGGTTATAAATTACCCTCTCTCCCTCAGTGAAAGGAAAAAGTATATTTCATGATTTCATAAGTTAAGAAATCAGAACCCAACAACATTTTGGTAGATGCATTCGGTTGTGCAACTGACTAGGTATCCCCATTCCCTTCCCTACTATCATGGTACTGTTAGGATTTCCTACATTGTAAACTTCTGTCCTCCTTTTTAAAAACTTCAGGATGTGACACTGTTATATCAGTTCAGTGCCACAGAGACAGGGCCTGCATACCAAATAGCACTGTATTTACAACACAGTGCACTACTTCAGTGCACTACAAAAGTAGTGCACTATGTAGAGAATAGGTTGCCATTTGAGATGCATCCAAGTTCAGGAGTGTTCTCTCACCCGCAGAACATCTGGATGTTGTAAAGGGTGGGGTCATCCTCCTGGGGGGCGAGTTGCTGGAGGCACAGTTGTTCACAGCCTCCGTTAAAGCCGTCAGAGCAGTCGATGCCAATGTGGTGGTCGTAGCAGCCTGTGCCATCCTTCATGGGACTCAGTCCAGGAGGGCACTAGAAAGAACGGGAATAAAGGATACACGATAGCACAGAAAGTCAAAAACAATAGGGGCACAGATCAACTAAAACACACTAGGGATGTGATCTGGTTTCATATTGCTCAAATGCAATCATGTTCCAAATCTTTAGTTCACACAGAAATAAGTAGAGATCAGACACATCCAGATCCCATGTGTGTGTGTACAAATTTTAGAAAAGTGGGTTAGCAAAAGGAGAGAAAATCAAGGTAACGGCTTTGATTATATTTTCCCAAAAAACATTCGATGAACTCTGTCACACCGCAAAAGATGTGCTGCTAACAAAGATATATGAGGCATAAATTCACAGAGGCATCCAGAACTTCTACAACTCTACACCTGCGTCCAGAGTTACAAAGACTCCCCTATCCTTCCCAAAGCAATCTTTCAGAGGCCAGTGAAGCCAAATTCACATTTTCTGTCAGACAATCCTTCAAAGGGTACTTTGATGGGATGATACTTAACAAGGCACCCCTGCCTGTAGAAAAGAGGAACATACTATGTAATAAGGAATAAGGAGCATAAGCAACATATATATTTATTTATTTAATTACTCTCCCAAGTCTCCAGTGCCCATCGATCCTGGCCTCATCCCAGTGGGCACATACTGGTTGACTCAATGTTGTTTCCAAATTACGTTGAACCAACATGGAACAGGCGTTGAATTGACATTTGTGCCCTGTGGGATGACAAAAGTAGTCGGTTGAAAGAGTAGGCTGAATCCTGATACCTCTAGCTCAAACTGATAAATGTTGATGGGGATCAAACATGAACCAGTGCATCAATCGACTCTAAGGGGTCTAACATGAATTGGAACTTCATAAGTTGAGTCAAACAGAAGCACTGAAAATCCAGAATTGTCCTACATCAGGCCCTGTGGAGTTTTCAGTATTAAAGGTAGACTGGCTCAGCGATATGACGTAGATACAGTATAAGTGGGTCAATTTCCGCAGCAAATAAGAGCGTTGAAGTGCGAGGCTCAACTTCTCTGTGGTATTAGTGCTCTGGCTACTACGCTCTAAACAGCATGAAGTAAACCCATGCAAATGTGCAGATACTGTGTGTGACTGTGTGTGAACGAAGTCTGGCATCTCACTCATCTCAATATGTGTGGTGCTACTTGTCGCAATGTCATTTCGCTGAGTATTTCTTTAATATAAGATTTCAGATTGTATGCACCTGTAGATGTTATGTACAGTTGAAGTCAGAAATGTACATACACTTAGGTTGGAGTCATTAAAACTAGTTTTTCAACCACTCCACACATTTCTTGTTAACAAACTATAGTTTTGGCAAGTTGGTTAGGACATCTACTTTGTGCATGACACAAGTCATTTTTCCAACAATTGTTTACAGACAGATTATTTCACTGTATCACAATTCCAGTGTGTCAGAAGTTTACATACACTAAGTTAACTGTGGCTTCAAACAGCTTGGAAAATTCCAGAAAATTATTTCATGGCTTTATAAGCTTCTGATTGGCTATGTGACATAATTTGAGTCAATTGGAGGTGTACCTGTGAATGTATTTCAAGGCCTACCTTCAAACTCAGTGCCTCTTTGCTTGACATCATGGGAAAATCAAAAGAAATCAGCCAAGACCTAAGAAAAAATTGTAGACCTCCACAAGTCTGATTCATAATTGGGAGCAATTTCCAAACGCCTGAAGGTAACACGTTCATCTGTACAAACAATAGTATGCAAGTATAAACACCATGGGACCACGCAGCCGTCATACCGCTTGGGAAGGAGACGCGTTCTGTCTCCTAGAGATGAACGTACTTTGGTGCAAAAAGTGCAAATCAATCCCAGAACAATTTCAAAGGACCTTGTGAAGATGCTGGAGGAAATAGGTACAAAAGTATCTATATCCACAGTAAAGCGAGTCCTATATTGACATAATCTGAAAGGCCACTCAGCATGGAAGAAGCCACTGCTACAAAACCTCCATAAAAAAGCCAGACTATGGGTTGCAACTTCACATGGGGACAAAGATCGTACTTTTCGGAGAAATTAAGAAACAAAAATAGAACTGTTTGGCCATAATGACCATCGTTATGTTTGGAGTAAAAAGGGGGAGGCTTGCAAGCCGAAGAACACCATCCCAACCGTGAAGCACAGGAGTGTGGGTGCTTTGCTGCAGGAGAGAACAGTCTATAACTAGGGTGGCTGGAGTCTTTGACAATATTTAGGGCCTTCCTCTGACACCGCCTGTATAAAGGTCCTGGATGGCAGAAAGCTTGGCCCCAGTGATGTACAGGGCCGTTCGTAATACCCTCTGTAGTGCCTTGCGGTCAGAGGCCGAGCAGTTGCCATACCAGGCAGAGATGCAATCAGCTCTCGAGGGTGCAGCTTTAGAACCCTTTAGGGACCTGAGGACCCATGCTAAAACTTTTCAGTCTCCTGAGGGGGAATAGGTTTTGTCATGCCCTCTTCACGACTGTCTTGGTGTGCTTGGACCATGTTAGTTTGTTGGTGATGTGGACACCAAGGAACTTAAAACTTTCAACCTGCTCCACTGCAGCCCTGTCGATGAGAATGGGGGCCTGCTCGGTCCTCTTTTTCCTGTAGTCCACAATCATCTGTGGTTAAGTGGTTAACACTGGGTTAATGACTAATGTATCAATGGCCATTGGGGCATATGTCGTAACAGGAGTCCCTCGCCTCGTCCCTCCCTGGACACATTGCTATTGATTTTGTCGCTTGGCTACGGGCACTGTGAAAACTGATTTATCACATGTAATGTAAAGAGCATGGTACATTGAATCTCCTAACTCATCTGTAGCAGAGACTCTTTAAATCACTGGGCCTCTGCAATCGATGGCAATGGGTAAGTGTGGCAAAGGGAAGTCAGTGGAATTAATGTATTAATGGTCCTTGATGGCCCTTGCTTGTGAACCCCACGTCACTCCTTATTGACTGCTGTAAGCCAAATTCTGCGTGTGTAAATGTACTTATAATAATATTATTATATTAAATGTACTTGGTGAATAAAGGTGATTCTGACTGACATGCAGAAATAGAACTGAGAATGATGCCAAGAGAATGATAGTCATAAAAGATGTGCTTGCTTTCAGGCTTGCATTATACTGTTTTCCATGCAGTTCTATTTCCATATGTAATGAACACAATGGGAGACAGCGCAGGGCGCAGCAGGTGTTTATTTGTAAAGGACCACAGGAGGCGGCAGGGTCCAGGGGCAGGCAGAAGGTCATACACAGGGAGACCAAAAAGTCAACAGTAAAGGCAGGGAAAAGACTAGTAACATCGTCCGGGAGATCAGGCAATAGGTTAATAACAGGAAATCCGATTGGATAAAGTACAGGCAAGGAATAGGCTAAAGGCTTCATTAGTGAGGCAGACAAAAAATCATACATGAGCGGATTAAATTAGAGGGTGATATCCAGCGCTCCGAATAGAAGTGTGTCACAAAACAAACAATATCTCGCAATGATGGGGTGCAAAGAACTGAACCAAATAGTGTGTGAAAAATGGCAAAGGTCCTCTAAAGATCCCTCCACGAGAGAAACAATAGATAATGTCAACATACAATATATTGCCTTTCATAGTAATGAAATGACACATTTTTTTTAGTTGGTAGGTAGAATAACAAATGTAGCTCCACAAAATAAACAACATCCTTCACTGGCAGTTTAAGGAAATAAAACAATAAATGATAATAGTGTACCGGCTTGTGAAGCTTTTGTATTTAGGTTGAACTGGAAAAACCCTTGAACCACTGTACCTTTTAATCCCATTTCCTAATGGTGATAAACTGGAAGGAGCAGGAGGAATTTATGGGAATCAACCATGTGGTGTTTCCACATAGCAACAAATCCTTACTAGAGAGTTGGATAAACTTTGCAATTTTCCAATACGCCAAATAGGCAGATTGGAGAAAGTGAACAATAGAGATTGAATAGGTCTACTTATCCAGCAAGCAGAGTTTCAGGAGGAAAGGGAAGATATAATCTGTTCCAAATGTCATGGTTGAGGTTATCAACATATCAGGTAGTCTTAAGAGTTGTAAAATTACCCAGAGTACAGTAATATAATAACCCCTTGGGAATATAAATGAAAACTTAAAATTTTACAGTGATTGTATTGACATTCTATAACGCCACTCCCAAACCATATATATATTATCTTCATAAATCACCATTTGTTAGGGGGATTAGTGTAAAACAAAACTTCACCAACACCTCCCCTGGTGCTAGCCAGTCCTATTTCAGAGGTAGCTTTAGGGATTACAGAGGTGCATTCCCATGCTCTGCATCTGTCCATGGAAAGACTGCAGCAGATTTTTCCAAAAGAGGATGTACTACCTTAAATCCCCCTATCGATCCTTAGAGGAAAACATCAGTACTAGCAGGCTGCTGAGCACCTGCTACTCTGTAGGAGTATGCTCATAGAAAACCTTGGCCAAATATCGACTCAGCTCAGAACTGCTTAGTGTCCAAAATGGGATCCAAGTCAGAGCTGGTTGCAACTGAATGTGGACTACGTCAGTAACAACGTGCATTGGCCAGCATGGGAAACATGTTAAGGTGCTTGTTCTGAAGTTAAATAAGATTATGTTTGACCGTGGGCAGCTTAGACTGGCACAATTGAGCATTCTATTAATTGTAAGGTATATCTATATGTTTTTGAGGTATATCTACATATATTTTTGAAGGAGGAGTTCTCTGGGTGAAGGTAAATGTGACTCACAAACAGAACACCTCATGTTTTAAATGTAAATTTGACAAGTTCAGTTGTAGTACAGGCCAGTAGTACTGTAAATACGTGATGAAATGTCTTCACCAATGGAACATCAAATGAAAGAATAAATGTCTATATACCAATTACAAAGGCCAATTAAGACATTGGGGAATATTTCCACCCTGGTCATTCTCACTGCAGGAAGTGTGGGATAACAGTCGGAATGTCTGCATCATGTAAATACTAAGGTCTCCTCTGTCAGTAGGGACACATCCCACACTGCAGGCTGACGCTTTGTTTGGACAGGGCCCAATTTGTTCTGGTGGCAGGCAGGCTGGACAGACAGCCTCACATTTCCCCTGTTCTCGCAGGAGTAGACGAGAGCTAATGAATCGCATAATAATTAGGTGATTATTAGACATTACTTCCAAACGACTGCACTGTCTCTCCTCAGGAGTGCCATACATCAGCCAAGACAGAGTGGGTCAGGCGGCTTCGGCTCATGCTAGGAGAGATATTAAACATGACGAGACGAGACTGGCAGCATGGACTCAGACAAGGTGTTAATTGATTTGTGGATTCGGCCTCTGGGTCCCAGCCAGTTACCACTATGATTTGACGGATGAAAGCATCATTCATATACCTAGTCACAAGGTAATTACAAAACACCAAGTAATATATCCAACAGATGGCACCATCCTGGATATCTTGCAGTAACAAGAGTGGACACTTAGTAGGAGCTGGTAGGAAAAATATTGATTCCTTATTGCGGATCTAAGCTTGCAAATGCATGTTTATAAATGGGATGTCCATATTAAACCTTCAGTACCATGAATCAAAAATCCAGAGCTTCAGGTAGGTCTGGGAGATGCAGACAATAATCCATGTCTGTCACGTCCTGACCATAGAAAGCCTGTATTTTCTATGGTAGAGTAGGTCAGGGCGTGACTAGGGGTGTTTAGTCTAGTTTATTATTTCTATGTGGGGTTCTAGGTTTATTTTCTATGTTGGGGTTTGTGTATGATTCCCAATTAGAGGCACCTGGTAATCATTGTCTCTAATTGGGGATCATACTTAAGTTGCATTTTTCCACCTGGTGGTTATGGGATATTGTTTATGTTTAGTTGCCTGTTAGCACTGCATTGTCATTTAGTTTATTCTTTATTGTTTGGTTTTTTCTAAGTTTCACTGTCTAAACTCTACGTACGCTGTGCCTTGGTCCGTTAATTCATTAGACGAACGTGACAATATCACAATAATAGAAACGGTTATCTCCATAAAAGCATGAGGTATGCAAGGAAATGTTTAGAAATAAAGATCAACATGATGCATATCTATTACTATTCTTTCAGTATAATCAGTTGCTGAAAGTATCAGGGCTTTTGCTTCATGACAGAAATAAGGGAGAAAACAAATAGAAAATGAAAATATGATTCTCATCAATTGGATGTATTTTGCAGTTACATAAACTAGGGGCACATGTCTAAGTATTTCATGAAGCTTGAGCATGTTAACAAATACCTTCTGAGACTTTTGTCTACTTCAGAGCTCAGTGGTAGAGCTGCTATCATTTACTAATTAATTAACAGGACCTCTTAATTCTGTTCTCATGTCCTCCGGATCTGACGACAACTGTTCAGTATATAGCTTTGTTGTCTGTGTTCTATGTCCTTTGTTTTGCATTATTTTTATCTAAAAATAATAATAATGTTCGCCTTGGGTGTGAGAAATACACTTTTCAAATTAAATGAATTATTAATATGTATTATTATCCTAATTTAATATCATATAAGAATAATTTCCACAACATAACATATATATACTTTGTGCCCTCTGATATTGCAATGCTCTTTCCTGTGTTTAAATGTCAAACCCTGCAATATATTTTGTAATAAATCAATACATTTAGTCATGACTTTTAGGTACTGGAAACCATTGATACTATAGGTCACAGGTCATGTGCATCTATTACAAGAAGTGCAATACCAGGGAGTCTGCATGCTGTTGGTTGTGAACTCTGTGACAGCTGCATGTAGGTAGGTCTGTCCACCAGCACAATTAGAGCAGAAGGAAAATGTTCTCAACGAGGGCAATACATTGTTTGCTAAATCTAATCGCTCGGCATTGAAATTACATTTACTTGAGCAGCAAGATTTTGACATTTACAAGCCTCAAAGAAACAAATTAGGTGATTTTCTACGCACTTGTATCTGAATGAACAGCAAACCAAGTCAGGCCTTCTAACAAACAGGAATCTTAATTGCATTGGTGCAGAAAACGGATGTATTTTCAGATGATGCTAGGGACCCCAAAGCTGTGAAAGAACACTTACATTGATGTCCAAGTATGGCCTCTGTACTCAAATTGTAATTGTTAACTATGACGGATATAATAATGAATGTTTGTTGTCGATTAAAATAGTGTATTCTCATATATAATTCACATTCAAGTGTGAAATACAGTTCCTACACAAACAACTTGGTCAAAACCAGACATTTACATACAGCCCTTTGCTGAGTCAGAGAATGGTCTTGATGTTAAACCAACATTTTGAGACAGTCTTTTGATTACTAATGTTTTTTTGCCATGACAGTCATGTTTTGAAAAGTTCACTGCAAATGTGATGTTTTTATCAATCCAGTGCAGACATTTGAAACTGAAATGCATAGAAAATGTGCCTTAGATCTGTCCTACTCATGCACCGAATAGATATTCTCTATCTCATTTTATTATCATGCATTGAGGGTGGGAGGGCATAATATTGAGGAAATGTAAATCAATAAATTATTATAATTTGAGGAAGATCTGATAGTTCCAAAAAGTTTATCTTCAAACCTGTTACAGAAAGATAATCTGATCAGAAATGCTGGATCACCTTTCATCTAATTAGAAATGCTGGATCACCTGAAACTCATGTCTTGAGCAAATGAATAGTCTTAAAGATGGTTGACTGAGTTTTTCACATCTTTCACCATAAATCTGTCGCAAAACAGCAACAAACACTAGGAGTACAACTTTTTAGTAGGAGTAGGATAGAAACCATGGACAGATGGTGAATGAAATAGAACATGCCTGATCCATTTAATGGCTGCTAAGCAAACAAAGAGAGGTAGTACTGTAAAGGGGGCCATCTCCAGGCGGTACAGTGGTTCACTCACCATGCATCCACTGGAATCAAGCTTGCGGTCAGAGACGCAGCGGAAGTTTCGGCTACAACCACCGTTGTCCTTTGAGCAGTCGTGCACCGGGCCAAACGAGTCCAGCAAAACCTCCAGACTGTCAAACGATGAGGAGATCATCAGCTCTTCTCTGGCAAAATAAAACACAAACAAAAACATTAGAATCTTCCCCTTCAGCAAAAAAACAAAATCATCAGTCGCTAGCAATCAAATGTCCCTCTTTGGTTATTGTCTGTTGATTGAAAATTGGTTCGTTGTAGTCCTCATCACAAAACAGTGCATCAAATGCATCTTTCATTTTGAAACTTTATGATGTGCTTCAGTCACAGCAGCCAGAACTTGAATTTCAAAGCAACCCTGCTTTGCAAAGGGCCTAAGATGTGTTTGATGAAAAGCATTGGGTTTACGGTACGGTTTACAGTGCTTTATTGCTATAACCTTGCTCCAAGCCATCTGTTTTGTCTCTATTATGTGAAATATTTCAAAGACTTGCAAGGTAAAATATTCCAGATCATCACATTGAAATATGAATAGAAAGGGTGGATGAAGAACAAAGCTTGGGCGTACATTCTTATTTTCAGGATGCTAAATCACCATGCCATTGAAGTGGAATATATATGATAAACTGAGTACTTTTAGGATAACACTGCCATGAACCTTGCCTAGGGGAAAGAAAGAATAGCCTCTCTTGTTTTGTAGATAGTATTTATTTGCTCCCTCACCCACTCCCAGAATGCTTCCCCAGAGATTGCCTGAAATAAACATATTTGATATGTAAAGATTTTATCAAACTTGCCAATTTTCTTTTATAATTGACTGTGGGCATTGTCTTTATACATTTATGGAGAACTAACCCAACAGGTCATACAGATAATGATGTATTTAAAACAATTAGTGGTCTTCAATAGACACAATCAATGTACATTTGAATCTAAAAACATTATATAGAAAGATGAGACCATTTACCCTAACCTCCAGCCACCCTAGTCATAGACCGTTCTCTCTGATACCGCACGGCAAGCGGTACCGGAGCACCTAGTCTAGGTCCAAGAGGCTTCTAAACAGCTTCTACCCCAAGCCATAAGACTCCTGAACATCTAATCAAATGGCTACCCAGACTATTTGCATTGCCCCTCCCCTCTTTTACACAGCTGCTACTCTCTGTTATTATCTATGAATTGTCACTTTAATGACTATATCTACAGTGCCTTGCGAAAGTATTCGGCCCCCTTGAACTTTGCGACCTTTTGCCACATTTCAGGCTTCAAACATAAAGATATAAAACTGTATTTTTTTGTGAAGAATCAACAACAAGTGGGACACAATCATGAAGAGGAACGACATTTATTGGATATTTCAAACTTTTTTAACAAATCAAAAACTGAAAAATTGGGCGTGCAAAATTATTCAGCCCCCTTAAGTTAATACTTTGTAGCGCCACCTTTTGCTGTGATTACAGCTGTAAGTCGCTTGGGATATGTCTCTATCAGTCTTGCACATCGAGAGACTGACATGTTTTCCCATTCCTCCTTGCAAAACAGCTCGAGCTCAGTGAGGTTGGATGGAGAGCATTGGTGAACAGCAGTTTTCAGTTCTTTCCACAGATTCTCGATTGGATTCAGGTCTGGACTTTGACTTGGCCATTCTAACACCTGGATATGTTTATTTTTGAACCATTCCATTGTAGATTTTAGCTTTATGTTTTGGATCATTGTCTTGTTGGAAGACAAATCTCTGTCCCAGTCTCAGGTCTTTTGCAGACTCCATCAGGTTTTCTTCCAGAATGGTCCTGTATTTGGCTCCATCCATCTTCCCATCAATTTAAACCATCTTCCCTGTCCCTGATGAAGAAAAGCAGGCCCAAACCATGATGCTGCCACCACCATGTTTGACAGTGGGGATGGTGTGGTCAGGGTGATGAGCTGTGTTGCTTTTGCGCCAAACATAACGTTTTGCATTGTTGCCAAAAAGTTCCATTTTGGTTTCATCTGACCAGAGCACCTTCTTCCACATGTTTGGTGTGTCTCCCAGGTGGCTTGTGGCAAACTTTAAACAACACTTTTTATGGATATCTGCCACTCTTCCATAAAGGCCAGATTTGTGCAATATACGACTGATTGTTGTCCTATGGACAGAGTCTCCCACCTCAGCTGTAGATCTCTGCAGTTCATCCAGAGTGGGCCTCTTGGCTGCATCTCTAATCAGTCTTCTCCTTGTATGAGCTGAAAGTTTAGAGGGACGGCCAGGTCTTGGTAGATTTGCAGTGGTCTGATACTCCTTCCATTTCAATATTATCGCTTGCACAGTGCTCCTTGGGATGTTTAAAGCTTGGGAAATCTTTTTGTATCCAAATCCGGCTTTAAACTTCTTCACAACAGTATCTCGGACCTGCCTGGTGTGTTCCTTGTTCTTCATGATGCTCTCTGCGCTTTTAACGGACCTCTGAGACTATCACAGTGTAGGTGCATTTATACGGAGACTTGATTACACACAGATGGATTGTATTTATCATCATTAGTCATTTAGGTCAACATTGGATCATTCAGAGATCCTCACTGAACTTCTGGAGAGAGTTTGCTGCACTGAAAGTAAAGGGGCTGAATAATTTTGCACGCCCAATTTTTCAGTTTTTGATTTGTTAAAAAAGTTTGAAATATCCAATAAATGTTGTTCCACTTCATGATTGTGTCCCACTTGTTGTTGATTCTTCACAAAAAAATACAGTTTTATATCTTTATGTTTGAAGCCTGAAATGTGGCAAAAGGTTGCAAAGTTCAAGGGGGCCGAATACTTTCGCAAGGCACTGTACATGTACACATTACCTCAATCACCTCGACTAACCGGTGCCCCCGCACATTGACTGTGTACCGGTACCCCGTGTATATAGACTCGCTAATGTTATTTTACTGCTGCTCTTTAATTACTTGTTCATTTTATTTCTTATTCTTATTCTTATTTTTTAAACTGCATTGTTGGTTAGGGGCTTGTAAGTAAGCATTTCACTGTATTCGGCAAATGTGACTAATAACATTTTATTTGATTAACAAGAATATTTAAGCAATATTAAAGTCCACTCTGCTCATAATTCAGAAAAGACACAAAGAAGAGACATTCAGGCTATTAGCCGTTGAAAAATACAGGCTGGCTAATTACTTCTCTTTACCCGGTAATTTGCCTTATGTGAAATATTTCAAAGACTTCCAAGGTAAAATATTTCAGATCATCACATTGAAATATGAATAGAAAGGGTGGATGAAGAACAAAGCTTGGGCGTACATTCTTATTTTCAGGATGCTAAATTACCATGCCATTGAAGTGGAATATAAACTCAGCAAAAAAAGAAATGTCATCTCACTGTGAACTGCGTTTATTTTCAGCAAACTTAACATCACCACCCTGGATGGTTCCGACCTTGAATATGTGGACATTTATAAGTACCAAGGTGTCTGGCTAGACTGTAAACTCTCCTTCCAGACTCATATCAAACATCTCCAATCGAAAATCAAATCTTGAGTCGGCTTTCTATTCCGCAACAAAGCCTCCTTCATTCACGCCGCCAAACATACCCTAGTAAAACTGACTATCCTACCGATCCTCGACTTCGGCGATATCATCTACAAAATTGCCTCCAACACTTTACTCAGCAAACTGGATGCAGTTTATCACAGTGCCATCCGTTTTGTCACTAAAGCACCTTATACCACCCACCACCGCGACCTGTGTGCTCTAGTCGGCTGGCCCTCGCTACATATTCGTCGCCAGACCCACTGGCTCCAGGTCATCTACAAGTCCATGCGAGGTAAAGCTCCGCCTTATCTCAGTTCACTGGTCACGATGGCAACACCCATCCGTAGCACGCGCTCCAGCAGGTGTATCTCACTGATCATCCCTAAAGCCAACACCTCATTTGGCCGCCTTTCGTTCCTATTCTCTGCTGCCTGTGACTGGAACGAATTGCAAAAATCGCTGAAATTGGAGACTTTTATCTCCCTCACCAACTTCAAACATCTGCTATCTGAGCAGCTAACCGATCGCTGCAGCTGTACATAGTCTATCGGTAAATAGCCCACCCATTTTTACCTACCTCATCCCCATACTGTTTTTATTTATTTACTCTTCTGCTCTTTTACACACCAATATCTCTACCTGTACATGACCATCTGATCATTTATCACTCCAGTGTTAATCTGCAAAATTGTAATTATTCGCCTACCTCCTCATGCCTTTTGCACACAATGTATATAGACTCCCCTTATTTTCTACTGTGTTATTGACTTGTTAATTGTTTACTCCATGTGTAACTGTAACTCTGTGTTGTCTGTTCACACTGCTATGCTTTATCTTGGCCAGGTCGCAGTTGCAAATGAGAACTTGTTCTCAACTAGCCTACCTGGTTAAATTAAGGTGAAAAAAAAACAAAAAAAAAACATGTGTAAATATTTGTATGATCTTAACAAGATTCAACAACTGAGACATGAACTGAACAAGTTCCACAGACATGTGACTAACAGAAATGCAACAATGTGTCCCTGAACAAAGGGGGGTGGGTCAAAATCAAAAGTAACAGTCAGTATCTGGTGTGAACCAGCTGCATTAAGTACTGCAGTGCATCTCCTCCTCATGGACTGCACCAGATTTGCCAGTTCTTGCTGTGAGATGTTACCACACTCTTCCAACAAGGCACTTGAAAGTTCCCTGACATTTCTGGGGGGAATGGCCCTAGCCCTCACCCTCCGATCCAGCAGGTCCCAGATGTGTTCAATGGGATTGAGATCCGGGCTCTTCGCTGGCCATGGCAGAATACTGACATTCCTGTCTTGCAGGAAATCACACACAGAGCGAGCATTGGTGGTGGCATTGTCATGCTGGAGGGTCATGTCAGGATGAGCCTGCAGGAAGGGTACCACATGAGGGAGGAGGATGTATTCCCTGTAAAGTACAGCGTTGAGATTGCCTGCAATGACAAGCTCAGTCCGATGATGCTGTGACACAGCCCATGACGGACCCTCCACCTCCAAATCGATCCCGCTCCAGAGTACAGGCCTCGGTGTAACGCTCATTCCTTTGACGATAAAAATTCATCCGACCATCACCCCTGGTGAGACAAAACCGCGACGCGTCAGTGAAGAGCACTTTTTGTCAGTCCTGTCTGGTCCAGCGAAGGTGGGTTTGTGCCCATAGGTGACGGTGTTGCCAGTGATGTCTGGCGAGGACCTGCCTTACAACAGGCCTACAAGCCCTCAGTCCAGCCTCTCTCAGCCTATTGTGGACAGTCTGAGCACTGATGGAGGGATTGTGCGTTCCTGGTGTAACTCGGGCAGTTGTTGTTGCCATTCTGTACCTGTCCTGCAGGTGTGATGTTTGGATGTACCGATCCTGTGCAGGTGTTGTTATACGTGGTCTGCCACTGCAAGGACGATCAGCTGTCCGTCCTGTGTCCCTGTAGCGCTGTCTTAGGTGTCTTACAGTCCGGACATTGCAATTTATTGCCGTGGCCACATCTGCAGTCCTCATGCCTCCTTGCAGCATGCCTAAGGCACATTCACTCAGATGAGCTGGGACCCTGTGCCTTTCTTTTGGTGTTTTTCAGAGTTAATTGCCTACCGTCTGTAAGCTGTTAGTGCCTTAACAACCGTTCCACAGGTGCATGTTCATTAATTGTTTATGGTTCATAGAAAAAGTGTGGGAAACAGTGGTTAAACCATTTACAAAGAAGATCTGTGAAGTTATTTGGATTTTTACGAATTATCTTTGAAAGACAGGGTCCTGAAAAAGGGACGTTTCTTTTTTTGCTGAGTTTACATGATAAACTGAGTACTTTTATAATAACACTGCCATGAACCTTGCCTAGGGGAAAGAAAGAATAGCCTCTCTTGTTTTGTAGATAGTATTTATTTGCTCCCTCACCCACTCCCAGAATGCTTCCCCAGAGATTGCCTGAAAGAAACATATTTGATATTTAAAGATTTTATCAAACTTGCCAATTTTCTTTTATAATTGACTGTGGGCATTGTCTTTATACATTTATGGAGAACTAACCCAACAGGTCATACAGATGATGATGTATTTTTAAAAAAATGGAGGGTTTAATTCTTATACTGAATTTAGGCTACCTTTATGATGTATTCATTTTTTTTAATTAAAATAAGTACACAAAATAACCTTTGTATTTACATGAGAGAAATGTTATTCGTCACATGCTTCGTAAACAAAAGGTGTAGGCTAACAGTGAAATGCTTACTTACAAGCCCTTCCCAACAACGAGGAGAGAAATAATATAGAAACATAATAGTAAAGTCAATCACGTAATAATAAAAGTAATAATAAATACACAATGAGTAGCTTGGCTATATACACGGGTCACCAGTACTGAGTCGATGTGCAGGGGTACAAGGTCATTGAGGTAGATATGTACATGCATATGATATAACTAGGAATAAAGTGACAGATAGTAAACAGTAGCAGCAGCGTATGTGATGAGTCAAAAAAGTTAGTGCAAAAAGGGTCAATGCCGATAGTCCGGCTAGCTATTCAATAGACACTATCACTATAGATTTGAACCTTAAAGCTTTCTATGTAGAAAGATGAGCCCATTTACCCTAGTGTTCAATTATATATATGATTAAAAAGAACATTTAAAGCAATAGGAAAGTCCTGTCTGCTCATAATTCAGAAAAGACACAAAGAAGAGACATCCATTCAGGCTATTAGCCATTGAAAAATACAGGCTGGCTAATTGCTTCTTTTCACCCTGTAATTTGCCTTTCATTATACTTTACTCTTTATAGGTGAGTCACAGTTCAAATGGAAGGAAATACTGTAAATTGTGAGGATTCTGATTCCAAGTCTGCAGATCACTCTATCTATGAATACTCTGAGCTCTACATGGCTTAAACTTACAAAACTTTCCTCCATCTCATTTCTGTTGCTATATAGGATAACAAGATAACAAGGAGTAGAAGCAAGTAAGTAAATCTAACCCTCTAAATGGTTCATTAAATGGGGAGAGAAAGTTGAACGCTGACTCTTTGAAACACAACTTTAATGAAAAACGGTGCCCAATGCAGTCAAAATGTTCCTATGTTTTGTATCATATTGTATCATTATGGCGTGGCAGGTAGCCTAGTGGTTAGAGCGTTGGGCCGGTAACCGAAGGTTGCTAGATCGAATCCCCAGGCTGACAAGGTAAAAATCTGTCGTTCTGCCCCTGAACAAGGCAGTTAACCCACTGTTCCTAGGCCGTGATTGTAAATAATAATTGGTTCTTAACTGACTAAATTAAGGTTTAAAATATATATATATATTGTACAACAGCTGATAAAACTAACACTGTAAAAATATGATCAGTGTTATTTCCTGATAGTTGCTGGTTGTAAATAAAATGTACCCAGGACCTTCTAATCAGCATGTTTTGCATGGGTTGAGTTTCGGCTTCCCTGGATACATCACTAGATTGTAATTAGGTAATAGACCAGTAACAAAGAGAGTTCCCAACCTTTCTGCCAAATAACAGCTAATTTTCTTTTTCCCCTCCCCAGTCAGACCACTCAGACAAACACTCCCAAATATTTTTTTTGCAAAAAAACTCATTTTGTTTCTTTTTGACAATTTAAATGGAAAACTGTTACAGTAAGGTTGTGACCCAGAATTTGAGATTGATATAAAACAAATGGCTGCAGTTCAGTTTAAAGCTATTTTGTCAACTATTTTGTCAATTGTATGAAGTCAATAAATTAAGGCACAGACACTTTTAGATCAGAGCCTTTTCTTCCTTGTGTTGCTGCCAGAGAGTAAGACATGGTGACAAATGATTTTCAAACAAGGCCTTAGAGGGAGCACGCAGCTCCAAAGCAGAGTAAATTAACAGCATCTAGAGGTGGTAGATAGCTGTGGCGTATGCTACTGCCCTGGGGGGACGCAACGTGAGCGTTCATCACGTCATCAATCACAAGACATGTAGTTATTTACTCAGTTTTCAAGTAAGCTGCCAAATGATAAATAGAATATAAAAACACAGGAAACAAGTAGGGTGTAATGGGATACTGTATAATATGGGAGAATAGTTCACATTAATGCAGTAAAAAGAGAGATGTGGTAGTCTATTGCGGAGAAAGCAAGACTTAAAGTGATACTTCAGGATTTTGGCAATGAGGCCCTTTATCTACTTCCCCAGAATCAGATGAACTGGTGGATAGCATTTTTTTTTGTCTCTGTCCCGTATGAAGGAAGTTAGAGGTAGTTTTGCGAGCCTTGGCTCGATACCCATAGACTTACAGCCACAACTACCTCAAACTTCCTTCATAATGGACACAAAGACATAAAAATGGTATCCACAAGTTCATCTGACTGATAAAGGGCCTCATTGCCAAAATGCTGAAGTTTCCCTTTATTGAAACCCATTATCAAAATGATTTTCATTGTTTGTGGTATTACATGAGCAGTAATATGTTTTTGTTGTTGCCAGTCACTTGTCTTTGGCCTGTTGCTCAAAAGTGAAGCCGTTGTGGGCTACATCATTACTATGTACAGCTGAGAAACTAGTTTAGTGCTTCACAGAGAAGAATCCAAATGTAAAAGCCAATCAGAATCAGAGGAAAATCTGACCTTTTGTTTATAGTATTCAAGCTTCCAGTAACAAATCATCCTCCAACTAATATAGAGCACGGTTTTCATGATCAACCATTCAAATATTCAGGATAAAATAGATCCCCAAGAACTCAGTGGCCTCTATCTTTCTTAAATGGAAGAAGTTTGGAACCACCAAGATTCTTCATAGACCTGACCGCCCGGCCAAACTGAGAAATCAGGGGAGAAGGGCCTTGGTCAGGGAGGTGACCAAGAACCCGATGGTCACTCTGACAGAGCTCCAGAGTTCCTCTGTGGAGATGGGAGAACATTCCAGAAGTACAACCATCTCTGCAGCACTCCACTAATCAGACCTTTATGGTAGAGTGGCCAGACGGAAGCCACTCCTTATTAAAAGGCACATGACAGCCCACTTGGAGTTTGCCAAGAGGCACCTAAAGGATTCTCAGACCATGAGAAACAAGATTCTCTGGTCTGATGAAACCAAGATTGAACTCTTTGGCCTGAATGCCAGGCGTCATGTCTGGTGGAAATCTGGCACCATCCCTACAGTGAAGCATGGTGGAGGCAGCATCATGCTGTAGGGATGTTTTTCAGCGGCAGGGACTGGGATACTAGTCAGGATCGAGGGAAAGATCAATGGCGCAAAGTACAGGGAGATCCTTGATGAAAACCTGCTCCAGATCGCTCAGGACCTCAGACTGGGGCGAGGATCACCTTCTAACAGTACAGCGACTCTAAGCACACAGCCAAGACAACGCAGGAGTGGCTTCGGGCCAAGTCTCTGAATGTCTTTCAGTGGCACATTCAGAGCCCGGACTTGAACCCGATCTAACATCTCGGGAGAAAAAAAAAAGAAGCTGTACAGCAATGTTCCTCATCCAACCTGACAGAGAGGACACGCTGAGAAAAATGGGAGAAACTCCCCAAATACAGGTGTGCCAAGAAGACTACCCAAGAAGACTCGAGACTGTAAAGTCTCAAAGGTGCTTCAATAAAGGGTCTGAATACTTATGTAAATGTAATACTCCTGTTTTTTTGTTTTTTATTAAATTGCAAAAACTTCTAAAAACATGTTTTTGCTTTGTTATTATGGGGTATTGTGTATGTGGAAAAAGTAAAGAAGTCTGAATACTTTTCGAATGCACTGTATACACTGAGTGTACAAAACATTCGGAGCACCTTCCTAATATTGAGTTGTAATCCCCCCATTTAGGCCATCAGAACATCCTCAATTGGTCAGGGCATGGACTCTACAAGGTGTCGAAAGAGTTCCACAGGGATGCTGGCCCATATTGACTCCATTGCTTCCCACTCTTGTGTCAAGTTGGCTGGATGTCCTTTGGGTGGTGGAACATTCGTGATACACACGGGAAAGTGTTCAGCGTGAAAAACCCAAAAGCGTTGCAGTTCTTGACACAAAACGGTGCACCTAGCACCTACTAACATACAGTAAGTATCCTGTTCAATGGCACTTAAATATTGCCCATTCACCCTCTGAATGGCACACAAACAATCCATTTCTCAATTGTCTCAAGGCAAAAACATCCTTCTTTAACCCGTCTCCTCTCCTTCATTTACACTGACTGAAGTGGATTTAACAAGTGACATCAATAAGGGATCATAGCTTTCACCTGGATTCACTTGGTCTGTCTATGTCATAGAAAGAGCATTTATACTTCATGTTTTGTATACTCAGCGTAGTGAGCCATACCCAGTCCGTAAGTTTTATATCGGGAGGTACCATAACAAAAAGTGAGTGCAAAAGGGGGTGACCAAGGGGGCTCTGAGGTACCGGAACGGATGGAAAATAATAATCACCTTTATAATAAAGCAGTGCATGCATATCATCGCATTTGCTTTGTGGCATAGAGCATTAGAGCAGGCCTGGAGTCGCTTATAGAAGTTGCACATATGAAAGAAAACAATTGTGCAAACTGAAAATCTGAAATCAATAAAAGCAACCTTGCCTTGAATCCATCAATAGCCTAGACCTACAGTCGGTGTGTATACACATATAGTTCAATATGAGGAGGAAATTATAGAAATGATGAGTAGCTCACTCGCCGGTGAAGGCGCTAGGCTTTTGGCTCTCTCTTGTTTTACATTATAAAACAGTGTTTGCTCAATAGGTCTAATTAGAAGTCTTCGAGTCTTCTCTTTTAAACTGGAACCATCTGCTTTCCAAACTGTGTTATCCCGCGATTTCATTTGATATAAAGGCTTTTTCTGGCTGCATGTAGTTCACTGACAGATTTGCCGCCCGGCTATATGCCTTGTGACTGTGCTACATAAACACAATCCATAGCTAGGTCATTTTTTTAAGATGCTATTGGTCCTCTGTGGCTAAATTATAGGCCTACTCCTGGTGTAGTATTCTGAATGATTTCATTTATTTCTGAACAGACAGCAGTAATTGTATAACTTTGGCAAAAATATTTCAATTAATCAGGGCTGCTGCAACTCCTTCAGCACCCTTCCCGCAGCTACTGTATATGTACATTTTTTTTTTACCTTTATTTAACCAGGCAAGTCAGTTAAGAACGTATTCTTATTTTCAATGACAGCCTGGGAACAGTGGGTTAACTGCCTGTTCAGGGGCAGAACGACAGATTTGTACCTTGTCAGCTCGGGGGTTTGAACTCACAACCTTCCGGTTACATAAGGATATATGAATGAGTGATGGTACAGAGCAGCATACAGTAGATGGTATCGAGTACAGTATATACATATGAGATGAGTATGAAGACAAAGTAAACAAAGTGGCATAGTTAAAGTGGCTAGTGATACATGTATTACATAAGGATGCAGTCGATGATGTAGAGTACAGTATATACGTATGCATATGAGATGAATAATGTAGGGTAAGTAACATTATATAAGGTAGCATTGTTTAAAGTGGCTAGTGATATATTTACATCATTTCCCATCAATTCCCATTATTAAAGTGGCTGGAGTTGGGTCAGTGTCAATGACAGTGTAGTGTTGGCAGCAGCCACTCAATGTTAGTGGTGGCTGTTTAACAGTCTGATGGCCTTGAGATAGAAGCTGTTTTTCAGTCTCTCGGTCCCAGCTTTGATGCACCTGTACTGACCTCGCCTTCTGGATGATAGCGGGGTGAACAGGCAGTGGTTCGGGTGGTTGATGTCCTTGATGATCTTTATGGCCTTCCTGTAACATCGGGTGGTGTAGGTGTCCTGGAGGGCAGGTAGTTTGCCCCGGTGATGCGTTGTGCAGACCTCACTACCCTCTGGAGAGCCTTACGGTTGAGGGCGGAGCAGTTGCCGTACCAGGCGGTGATACAGCCCGCCAGGATGCTCTCGATTGTGCATCTGTAGAAGTTTGTGAGTGCTTTTGGTGACAAGCCGAATTTCTTCAGCCTCCTGAGGTTGAAGAGGCGCTGCTGCGCCTTCTTCACGACGCTGTCAGTGTGAGTGGACCAATTCAGTTTGTCTGTGATGTGTATGCCGAGGAACTTAAAACTTGCTACCCTCTCCACTACTGTTCCATCGATGTGGATAGGGGGTGTTCCTCTGCTGTTTCCTGAAGTCCACAATCATCTCCTTAGTTTTGTTGACGTTGAGTGTGAGGTTATTTTCCTGACACCACACTCCGAGGGCCCTCACCTCCTCCCTGTAGGCCGTCCGTCGTTGTTGGTAATCAAGCCTACCACTGTTGTGTCGTCCGCAAACTTGATGATTGAGTTGGAGGCGTGCGTGGCCACGCAGTCGTGGGTGAACAGGGAGTACAGGAGAGGGCTCAGAACGCACCCTTGTGGGGCCCCCGTGTTGAGGATCAGCGGGGAGGAGATGTTGTTGCCTACCCTCACCACCTGGGGGCGGCCCGTCAGGAAGTCCAGTACCCAGTTGCACAGGGCGGGGTCGAGACCCAGGGTCTCGAGCTTGATGACGAGCTTGGAGGGTACTATGGTGTTGAATGCCGAGCTGTATTCGATGAACAGCATTCTCACATAGGTATTCCTCTTGTCCAGGTGGGTTAGGGCAGTGTGCAGTGTGGATGAGATTGCATCGTCTGTGGACCTATTTGGGCGGTAAGCAAATTGGAGTGGGTCTAGGGTGTCAGGTAGGGTGGAGGTGATATGGTCCTTGACTAGTCTCTCAAAGCACTTCATGATGACGGAAGTGAGTGCTACGGGGCGGTAGTCGTTTAGCTCAGTTACCTTAGCTTTCTTGGGAACAGGAACAATGGTGGCCCTCTTGAAGCATGTGGGAACAGCAGACTGGTATAGGGATTGATTGAATATGTCCGTAAACACACCGGCCGGCTGGTCAGCGCATGCTATGAAGGCGCGGCTGGGGATGCCGTCTGGGCCTGCTGCCTTGCGAGGGTTAACACGTTTAAATGTCTTACTCACCTCGGCTGCAGTGAAGGAGAGACCGCATGTTTTCATTGCAGGCCGTGTCTGTGACAATACAGAGGCGGATGCAAGATGCAAGCAACGATGGTTTAATGACTACAGTTTACAACAGCAACAGGACAGACAGACTGTACTCAGACGGAATCCGACCCAGGGACTAGGGCGCATCTTCCAATGATAGCGTGCTGAGAAATCCAGGGGAGTGTGTCCGGATGGGTAGGAAGGAGCACAGCAGATAATCCACACAAGGGCGGTGAGAGAAGAGCACAGACACACGACACAACCTCAGGGAAGTAACAACGATCTGACAACAAGAAACACTGGTTACAGAACATATAAAGGGAAGATAAGTGGTTCCAGCTGGAGCAGACAATCAGGCCGAGATTGGGAACCACGCCCACACAAACACGGGAGAGAGAGAGAGAGAGAGAGAGAGAGAAAGAGAGGCAGTGGATTCATGAACCGTGACAGTGTCAGTGGCACTGTATTGTCCTCAAAGCGGGCAAAAAAGTTATTTAGTCTGCCTGGGAGCAAGACATCCTGGTCCGTGACTGGGCTGGGTTTCTTCTTGTAGTCCGTGATTGACTGTAGACCCTGCCACATGCCTCTTGTGTCTGAGCCATTGAATTGAGATTCCACTTTGTCTCTGTACTGACGCTTAGCTTGTTTAATAGCCTTGCGGAGGGAATAGCTGCATTGTTTATATTCGGACATGTTACCAGACACCTTGCCCTGATTAAAAGCAGTGTTTCGCGCTTTCAGTTTCACGCGAATGCTGCCATCAATCCACGGTTTCTGGTTAGGGAATGTTTTTATCGTTGCTATGGGAACGACATCTTCGACGCACATTCTAATGAACTCGCACACCGAATCAGCGTATTCGTCAATATGTTTATCTGACGCAATACGAAACATGTCCCAGTCCACGTGATGGAAGCAGTCTTGGAGTGTGGAGTCAGCTTGGTCGGACCAGCGTTGGACAGACCTCAGCGTGGGAGCCTCTTGTTTTAGTTTCTGCCTGTAGGCAGGGATCAGCAAAATGGAGTCGTGGTCAGCTTTTCCGAAAGAGGGGCGGGGCAGGGCCTTATATGCGTCGCGGAAGTTAGAGTAACAATGATCCAAGGTTTTACCACCCCTGGTTGCGCAATCGATATGCTGATAAAATTTAGGGAGTCTTGTTTTCAGATTAGCTTTGTTAAAATCCCCAGCTACAATGAATGCAGCCTCCGGATAAATGATTTCCAGTTTGCAAAGAGTTAAATAAAGTTTGTTCAGAGCCATCGATGTGTCTGCTTGGGGGGGGATATATACGGCTGTGATTATAATCGAAGAGAATTCTCTTGGAAGATAATGCGGTCTACATTTGATTGTGAGGAATTCTAAATCAGGTGAACAGAAGGATTTGAGTTCCTGTATGTTTCCTCCATCACACCATGTCTCGTTAGTCATGAGGCATACGCCCCCGCCACTCTTCTTACCAGAAAGATGTTTGTTTCTGTCGGCGCGATGCGTGGAGAAACCCGTTGGCTGCACCGCATCGGATAGCGTCTCTCCAGTGAGCCATGTTTCGGTGAAGCAGAGGACGTTACAGTCTCTGATGTCCCTCTGGAATGCCACCCTTGCTCGGATTTCGTCAACCTTGTTGTCAAGAGACTGGACAATGCTGGGGAGTGGTGCGCGATGTGCCCTTTTTCGGAGTCTGACCAGAATACCGCCTCGTTTCCCTCTTTTTCGGAGTCGTTTTCTTGGGTCGCTGCATGCGATCCATTCCGTTGTCCTGTTTGTAAGGCAGAACACAGGATCCGCGTCGCGGAAAACATATTCTTGGTCGTACTGATGGTGAGTTGACGCTGATCTTATATTCAGTAGTTCTTCTCGACTGTATGTAATGAAACCTAAGATGACCTGGGGTACTAATGTAAGAAATAACACGTAAAAAAAACAAAAAACTGCATAGTTTCCTAGGAACGCGAAGCGAGGCGGCCATCTCTGTCAGTTAGGAGGAATAGGGGTGTGAATGTTTAAATGAAATTGGAATCCTTAACGTTAAGACAAATCACAAAAACACAACTGTTTTTTTTTTTGGAGGGGGGGGGGGTTCCCAAACAAAATTAAAATCACAGTGCAGTCTGCCTGCTCTATCTGATGCGAGTGTGTGTACAGTCTTCAGTCTGTTGCGTGTAGAATATCCTATCCTATTCATTGATGATAGGCCCTGCTGTACTGAAGTTGACTTTGCAAGCCAAAAAATGGTGAAATACAGCATTCCATTGCAAGATACAGCTTTTGATTGCAGATAGATGGGCTTAGAACACGGTTCTGACTCCGTCTGTCTGGTAGCCGACCAGCCTACAGTATACTGTGCCCCTCCCCTCTCTCTACACAAGTGTTTGCATTCAGTCACAGCAACTAATCAGTCTCCAGTTCCAAAAATACTGAAATTTAGGAGTTCATTCTAAGCGGAAGATGTATTTTCTTTCTACTAAATGTCTTGTTAAGTCACGTATTTAACAAACTGTAAAGCCCTTTTAAGGAGAAAGTGGTCTGTGGTTAGGCAGCAGGCATTTTATTGACAATTCAATTGCATTTCACAATGTTTCTACTTCATCATCTCCAGCACCATCAACATCAATTTATGTGAAAATTGTGGTTTTGTAGCACAGGAGGCTGCTGAGGGAAGGACAGCTCATAAAGATGGCTGGAATGGTGTGAATGGAATGGGATCAAACACATGGAACCCATGTGTTTGATGTGTTGAATACCATTCCATTATTTCCGTTCCAGCCATTACTATGAGTCTGTCCTCCCCAATTAAGGTGTCACCAGCCACCTGTGTTTTGAAGTAAAAAGGATAGAGTAAGATAAGCGTTTCCAATGACATCATCGACCAATTAGTAGGGAATTATTAGGCAATGCCTACTCATAATTGGTTAAAATTATATATTTGTTATTACAAAACATAGTAAAGCAATTTTCACATATGTTGATGTTGGGGTGGTGCTGGACATGATGAATTGACCATTTTTTTCTCTTTAAGGCTAAGTTGATCGTTAGAACATTTGTAGGAGCATGAGAAAACTTCAGAACAAAGTTGCCTACAAATGTTTTTGGAATTGATACAAACAAGCAATGCATTAAAAACATGCTTCAAATGAAAACCGATAATGGTATTCAAGCTTCCAGTAAAAAGCCATCATCCAACTATTATAGAGCCTGGTTTTCATGATCACCCATTCAAATATTCAGGATCAAATAGATTTGTACACCTACTCCTTAAATAATCCACCCCATGTTTTCTCTCTTGTAAGGTTGGCTCCCAATTTACCATTGAATTTGGTACAGTGCCTCTAATGACGCTCCAATACTGGACAGAGTGGTTGTGACTGCAATGAACTGAATGACGATTTGTGACATCCAGTTAACATGGATCATCGTCATCATCCTCCCCGTTCAATATCAGCTGAAAGTGAGGATCTTGCTACTATTGTTCAACTTTGACTCAGTAACCTAACATCATGGTACTAAGAATGATACACTACCGCTCAAAAGTTTGGGGTCACTTAGAAATGTCCTTGTTTTGAAAGAAAAGCACATTTGTTGTCCATTAAAATAACATCAAATAGATTAGAAATGCAGCGTGGACATTGTTAATGTTGTAAATGACTATTGTAGCTGGAAACGGCAGATTTTTTATCGAACATCGACATAGGTGAACAGAGGCCCATTATCAGCAACCATCACTCCTGTGTTCCAATGGCACGTTGTTTTAGCTAATCCAAGTTTAGCATTTTAAAAGGCTAATTGATCATTAGAAAACCCTTTTGCAATTATGTTAACATAGCTGAAAACTGTTGTTCTGATTAAAGAAGCAATAAAACTGGCCTTCTTTAGACTAGTTGAGTATCTGGTGCATCAGCATTTGTGTGTTCGATTAGAGGCTCAAAATGGCAAGAAACAACAAACTTTCGTCAGTCTATTCTTGTTCTGAGAAATGAACGCTATTCCATGCGAGAAATTGCCAAGAAACTGAAGATCTCGTACAATGCTGTGTACTACTCCTTTCACAGAACAGCGCAAACTGGCTAGAATAGAAAGACTAACCAGAATAGAAAGAGGAGTGGAAGGCCCCGGTGCACAACTGAGCAAGAGGGTAAGCACAGAGTGTCTAGTTTGAGAAACAGACGCCTCACAAGTCCTCCACTGTCAGCTTCATTAAATAGTAACACCAGTCTCAACATCAACAGTGAAGAGGCGACTCCAGGATGCTGGCCTTCTAGTTAGAGTTGCAAAGAAAAAGCCATATCTCAGACAGGCCAATAAAAAAAGGATTAAGTTGGACAAAAGAACACATACACTGGACAGAGGAACTCTGCCTAGAAGGCTAGCATCCCGGAGTCGCCACTTCACTGTTGACATTGAGACTGGTGTTTTGCTCATCTTCACAACAAAGTTGACTACAAATACAAAGTTGCCAATGTCTTTGCAATTGATTCAAACAAGCAACGCATAAAAAGACTCTTCAAATTAAAACCCACATGTCGGCCTGAAAATATTAAACCAGCAGCTTATGCCTATTTCAGTCATATTGTTTCATGTTCAATCAACTGAGTTATATTTTGCTACTTGTAGGCTACAGTCTATCATTTTCTAAACATATTTCATGTTGTGTATGTCACGCTCTGATCTGTTTCACATGTCCTTGTGCTTGTCTCCACCCCCTCCAGGTGTCGATTATTTTCCCTGGTGTATTTATCCCTGTGTTTCCTGTCTCTCTGTGCCAGTTTGTCTTGTTTGTCAAATCAACCAGCGTATTTGTGTCTCAGCTCGTGCTTTTTCCAGTCTCTCTTTTCTCGCTCTCCCTTGCCTGTCCTGACTCTGAGCCCGTCTGCCTGACCACACTGCCTGCCCCTGACCTCGAGCATGCCTATCGTCTTGTACCGTTTGGACTCTGACCTGGTTTATGAACTCTCACCTGTACCCGACCTGCCTTTTGTCTACCCCTTTTGCTATAAAAATATCGGAGCTCAACCATCTGCGTCCTGTGTCTGCATTTGGGTCTCGCCTTGTGCCCTTATAGTTTAGCCTAACATGCACGAAATGATGTGCCAAATCTTAATTTAGTGCATTATTATAGGATAAAGATTAGAATAAGCCACCTCAATATTTGCAGCCATAGGTGATAATATCTTTCTAGAAGCTGATCCGCCCTCAGAATTGTGGAATAATTATAATGTTAAGGTAAGATTTGAATGAACAATGCTGATCCGAGAGCAGAGTTGCCTTTCTTTAAATTCTATCAGTATCCACACATGCCTCAACGACGAAATAGGCGACCTTTCCATCTGCATGGTGTTTTGGGAAACACATGTTACATCTTCGGCCGTTGTAGAAAAGATGCAATCGTTATAACACTCGTAAGCCAAAGTTCAATCGCAATCAGGAAACCCAGCCTGGTCTACTCCTGATGGACCGTAGTACAGCTTTAGAAGTGGCATTCCTTTAAAGACAAGTAAAATGCCCATTCAGTGGTGCTTCGAAACTATCTCCAGAGGTTTCGTGTCGGCATTTAAAAATCCATAGTGCACCCTTACAGACAAACAAGTATGCTGTAGCAGAGACACATTCAAGGGTATATGACTATGGCAACTTCATTGCCAAGCCCTAGCGGTCATACACAATAGGACCATTATCTTATTTTTTTTTATATTTTGAGTAATATGTTATATTTCTCACATCCCTAGTTAGGACCATCAACTGGAAGGATTTAAAAGCTCAGATACAAAGGATAACTTTGAACTCAGCAAATGGTGGATGTGTGAAGACTGCAGTCATTTTGAGCAGCCAGGTGAAATTGCAATAAAAATGCCTTGCATACTCAGTGACTATAATTTGTGTTTCTCTAAATGTCATAGTTATAATGAAACTACCCGCACGTAACGAATGCAATCAGGGATATGGCTAAATAGATGTAGCTTCAAAGTCGCATTTGTTGAAGTGTGTATAATATAAGTTGAAGATTTTCCTGCACTTCAAAAAAGATCTATGTGCAAGCAGTACATTTCCTTTTGAGAGGTTATGAACCATTTAACAATTCAATTCAACTACACTTTTATGGTATTACATTTCCAAATGAGTTTTGTTTTTGCTGCTCTCTTATTGATTTTTTGCTCAACTTTAGTGCTTCTTTACTCCTTGAATCATGATCAATGAAACACTTTCAATGTCTAACATCAACCTTATAACGAGTGTAAAATGTTCCAGAACAATGTATAGGGAATACAAAATGCTTTGATATGGAGGATATTCAATGGCGATTATGATGGAATAAAAATACCGTTGGCCTATGTAGCCTCAAGATATTACTTTGTTTATAGCTAATATCACTCCTTGTAAAACGTACCTCATGAAACATATGGAAAAGTTGAATCGCTTACCTCACATCCACAGCATCCTCCATGACAGTCATATCAGTCTTGCACTTGGCTGAAGGGTTGATTGCCAGCTCAGCAGGTGGAATGACAAAGCTTTTACTTAATGGTAACCACATCCCTTCCCCCAATGTGTATGTGAACCTGAGGAGGAAAAATACACAGATTTTGACACATTATGGTACTAATGGAACAACATCATTGGAAACAAAGTAGAAAGAACATTGTCTACTTTGTCCACTTAATTTAGTATTTCAAAAGAGCTGGGTTTACTACCGCTTTGCTAATGCGTGTTTGTCTGAAATAAGCTGAATTCCAGGTCTTCTGGTGCCTTGTTGAGTGGTAACTCAGAAGATCAGTGTGGAGAACATCAGTGGTTGATTTAATTTCCTACAGAGAAATACAATAAAACCCATGGCCTGTTGCCCATATAGTCTTGGAGACGTTGGTGCCTTTGACCATTTGTTTGTCTTTCTCTGGATAATCACAAGCATATCCTCAGTTGTCTTCAAAAGGCCTTTTACACTCACTTAAACTAAAGGCTGATTGGACTATGGAGTAGCACATTATGTTTTTTTCTCACAGTCCAATAGTTTTAGAAATCTATCTCTGGCAATGGTGCATAGCATTCAACTAATAGTTCTCAAACTACACTGAACAAAAATATGAAGTGTTAGGGAAGATTCAGAATTTGTTGGTAACATATTTAAGATGTTTAATATTCATCAAATGTGTGTAAGTTACTTCTCATCAGAATGGTATTTTTGTATAATACTGTGGCGAGGTTGCAGTTATCTGTTCTATGTCGAGACTAAGTTGCATGGGCCGCAGAGAGGGGAGAGGTCAAAGTGTCATCATGTGTAAACATATCTTTTGCTCCACTGTGTGTGTGCCAGTTCACTCCCTACTTTTCCCATGGAGGATGGCAGTGTCTGGAAACATTCTATCCTCTCCGTGAGTTTGTATTTAGAGTTGGTTGTATCTAAATTACAATTTGATATATCCCTGTTGATATGGAGGATTGGTTTATGGTTCTGAGGTTGAGAGAGGAGACAAAGCTGAACAATGAATTATGCCGATGCTGTCTGACTATGTGTGTTTTTTGCTATTAAAGGAACTCAGCTGCAGTGTGTAGGGGGCTCTCAGAGAATTCACTGAGAGACACTGAATTACCTGAGAGTCACAGGATTGTGATAGAGCTCATATAATTAAAGATGGACTTTTATAACTAACTCTGACTTGTGTGTGTGGTTTGCTCCCATGATTTGGTAAATAGAGGAAATTTCCACGACAGAAGGCAACATGTAAAGTGTTGGTCCCATGTTTCATGAGCTGAAATAAAAGATCCCAGAAATTATCCATACACCCAAAAATATTTCTCTCAGATTTTGTGCACAAATTTGTTTACACGCCTGTCAATGAGCATTTCTCCTTTGCCAGGATAATCCATCCATATGACAGGTGCGGCATATCAACAAGCTGATTAAACAGCATGATCATTACATAGCTGCACCTTGTGCTGGGGACAATAAACGCCACTCAACACAATGCCACAGATGTCTCAAGTTGTGAGGGAGCGTGCAATTAGCATGCAGACTGCAGGAATGTCCACCAGAGCTGTTGCCAAATAATTTTATGTTTACTTCTCTACCACAAACCGTCTTCAATGTCGTTTTAGAGAATTTGGCAGTATGTCCAACCAGCTTCACAACCACAGACCACATGTAACCACGACAGCCCAGGACCTCAACATCCGGCTGAGACCAGCCATCCAGACAGCTGATGAAACTGAGGAGTATTTCTGTCTGTAATAAATTCCTTTTGTGGGTGGGCCTGGCACCCAAGTGGGTGGGATTATGCCATGGCTGACCCCTGCCCAGTCATGTGAAATCCATAGATTAGGGCCTCGTGAATTTATTTAAATTGACTGAATTCTGTCACAGTTTCTGTTTTATTTGATTGTTGACCCTAACCGCTGGAGGGCACCCTTACCTTGTTTTCCGGTTTCCCTGATCATTACTTATTGGTTTCACATGTTTTAATTAACTTCTCTGTTCACCTATTATTATTATTATATATTATTCACCTGGTTGCCTTGCTATTTAGGTTCCTCAGTTGGCCTGTATTTGTGCTTAGGTCTCATGTTTTGTTAGTGTATTCTTGTGCGGTCGCCTTGTTTTTGTCAAGACTTTAAGTAAAAGGGTTTGAGTTCATGGGTTTGAGTTCATACAAGCATTATTGTATCAGTATATCTTAGCTAATCCAACAATGAACATGCCGAATTCCACCATTTACGGTCGGAACTCACGCACCATGGAACTGTGATTGGTCTCTATCAGGTGCGGCTGCAGATGTAACAGGGTTATTGGTGATTCCCCTTGCCACTTTATTGTTAAGCCAATGGGTTTTTGGTTTGAGTTTGTCTTGCCTTCACCTACTCAACACGGCATCTTATTGGCTGGTTTGCGTAGCTTGCTTACGAGGGGGATGTTCCAGTTAGAATCGTCCCAGTGAACAAGCACCAAACCAGCGGTAAGTTGTTGGTTGCAAAGCGCCTGAGGCCATCTGTGCTTTGCTCTCGTTCAATGTAACAGAATAACTTTACGTCCGTCCACTCGCCCATACCCGGGCGCGAACCAGGGACCTTCTGCACACAACGACAACAGTCACCCTCGAAGCATCGTTACCCATCGCTCCACAAAAGCCGCGGCCCTTGCAGAGCAAGGGGAACTACTACTTCAAGGTCTCAGAGCAAGTGACGTAACCGATTGAAACGCTATTTAGCGCACACCGCTAACTAAGCTAGCCGTTTCACATCCGTTACACTCACCCCCCTTTTGACCTTCCTCCTTTTTCCGCAGCAACCAGTAATCCGGGTCAACAGCATCAATGTAACAGAATAACTTTACGTCCGTCCCCTCGCCCATACCCGGGCGATTTAAGAACTCTTGTGTCCGCTCTGCAGACAGGACAGATGAGAGCAACAGCTGCTGCACCTGTGGCTGTTCCTAATCCTCCACTTTCTACCAGCTCAGCATCTTCCTCCCTTCGGGAGCCTCATCTTCCTGCACCGGAGCGCTATGAGGGGCATCCTGGGATGTGTCGTGGGTTCCTGCTCCAATGCTCGCTGGCCTTCAAGTTGCAGGCATTAACGTTTCCCACCGAGCGTTCCAAAGTGGCATATGTCATCTCCTTGCTCTCAGGAAGAGCTCTGGACTGGGCCACGGCCATATGGGAGCAGCAATTAGACATTTGTTTTAATTGGCAAAGCTTCACCCAGGAGATGAGGGTTTTTGATCACACCATCAGAGGCAGGAACGCTGCTCAAAGACTCATTGTGCTTCGGCAGGGCAGCTGGAGCATAGCTGATTACGCCATTGACTTTCGGACGCTCGCTGCTGAGAGCAGTTGGAATACAGATGCACTTCACTCAGCCTTTCTGAACGGACTCAGCAAGGTTCTCAATGATTAACTGGCTTCCCGGGACAACCCTGACACTCTGGATGTGCTTATCGTTCTGGCCATCCGGATTGACAACCGGCTTTGGGAACGTCGTAGTGAGAGGACGGAGAGGTTCCGAGTGGTCTCCAGTGTTTGGGTCCCATTGAGGGAGTTCCACTGCCTTATGCTGCATCTGCTTGTTCTGTACCCTGTCAGAGTTCTCAATTTGGCTCTGGTTCTCCTTCATATCCTTCAGAGGAGACGATGCAATTGGGAGGCACCAGACTTTCCGCTCTGGAGAGAAGGAGCAGGATTAACGAGCAACATTGCCTTTACAGTGAACAGTCTGGACATTTCTGTGCCTCCTGGCCCGAGCTGACGGGAAATGGGATGGCTCGTCAGTAGACGGGAGAATACTGGCGAGTCAGTCTCCAGCTGCCGACACGGTACGCTCCTTTCTTCCGACCAACCTGCACTGGGACAATGGGCATTTGGACATTCTTGCTTTCATAGATTCTGGGGCTACCAGCTGTTTTCTGGATCTCACAATAGCTCGCCAAGAAGGGCTGCCCCTCACTAAGCTAGACATTCCATTGTTGGTCACTGCGCTGGATGGTCAACCCCTAGGGTCTAGGAAGGTGAAGCAACTCACCATGCCTATTCAGCTATGAGTTCTGGATTATCATGTGGAGTTTATCCAGTTACATTTGGTGGAGTCTCCTGAGCTTCCCCTGGTTCTTGGACATCCGTGTCTTTCTATCCATAATCCTCAAATTGACTGGCCCTCGGGAAGAGATCTAGGATGGAATCCTTCATGCCAGTCCACCTGCCAGCAACGCTCCCCACATCTTTCCGGCCCTGCTCGTCTGGAGGCTTCCGATTTCTCCTGTTCCCCCAGCTTGGGATGACAAGCCTGATCTTTCCTGCGTACCTCAGGATTACCGGGATCTGGGTCAGGTCTTCAGCAAACGAGCACACGTCCTGGTAATCCATCTGTCCCCACAGACTTGTGAATGTTGACCTGTTTAAAGGTCTTTCTCACGTTGGCTATGAAGAGCTTGATCACACAGTCGTCCGGAACAGCTGATGCTCTCATGCATGCCTCAGTGTTGCTTGCCTCAAAACGAGCATAGAAGTGAATTAGCCTGTCTGGTAGGCTTGTGTCATTGGGCAGCTCGCAACTGTGCTTTCCTTAGTAGTCTGTAATAGTTTGCAAGCCATGCCACATAAGACGAGCGTTGGAGCCGTCTAGTAGTAGTATGATTCAATCTTAGCCCTGTATTGACACTTTGCCTGTTTGATGGTTCGTCGTAGGGCATAGCAGGATTTCTTATAAGCTTCAGGGTAAGAGTCCCGCTCCTTGAAAGTAGCAGCTCTACCCTTTATTTCAGTGCGAATGTTGCCTGTAATCCATGGCTTCTGGTTGGGGTGTGTACGTACAGTCACTGTGGGGACGACGTCCTCGATGCACTCATTGATAAAGCCAGTGACTGATGTGGTGTACTCCTCAATGCCATCGGAAGAATCCCGGAACATGTCCTGTAGTGTAGTTTTGTCCTGTAGTTTAGCATCTGCTTCAACTGACCACTTTTTTATAGACCGAGTCACTGGTGCGTCCTGCTTTAATTTTTGCTTGTATGCAGGAATCAGGAGGATAGAATTGTGGTTGGATTTACCAAATGGAGGGTGAGGGAGAGCTTTGTACGCATCTCTGTGTGTGGAGAACAGGTGATATAGAATTTTTTCCCTCTGGTTGCACCATCTGCCTTCTGCGGATCCTCTGCACCTGCGTCTCTTCTTCTTGTAAATAACTGGGATGTTGGCCTTGTCAGGTGTTCGGAGAATGTCCTGTGCGTCCTGTTTGTTGAAGAAAAAATCTTTGTCTAGTCCGAGGTGAGTGATCGCTGTCCTGATATCCAGAAGCTCTTTTTTTGCTGTAAGATACGGTTGCAGAAACATTATGTACAAAATAAGTTAAAAATAATTCGGAAAAAAACACATAATAGCACAATTGGTTGGGCGCCCGTAAAACTGCTGCCATTTCTTCTGGCGACATTTGGATTTGCCCTTACCTCTGCTTGCTGTGTTTCTCTGTGCCTGGGTTCGAGTTCGTACAAGCATTATTGTAACAAATTCCTTATATGAACTGTAACTCAGTAAAATATTTGAAACTGCTGCATGTTGTGTTTCTATTTTTGTTCAGTATATTATCGATATGTCTGTTGGTGTACATAGATACAGCACATACAAACCTACAACTCACTTTAATTAGAAATGATTAACTTACCAAACATTGCACAGCAACGCGTACAACAACATTCAAGCCAAGTGACTTACTTTTTGTATGTATGTACAGTAACTGTGTAATTGATAGATGCACACACACTCACATTACATGTTCATGTTTTTAAATGTATGTAACTTGTCAAGGACTTTGACCCAAGCAGGACTAGCTGTCTCCATCGGTGTCGGATAATGGGGATCCTAATACAAATCTAAATCAAGTCTAATAAGAGCTAGGCATGAGTCAATTAAAAGTCTCACAACACAGAAGACCAGACCAGATACAATAAAACAATTAAGTTCTGGAGAGCAATTGAAGTCTGAAGTCCAAGCATTCCCAAAGGATTATTGATAAACCCTTGAACTTACTTTAGAAAGGCTTCAAAATGAATCTCAAAGTGAAACTGTTCATGAGTCGATAGACACCAGCAAATTCAGCAAAATGTATTTCTCAAACAGGGCGTTCTTCTATTTGACACCAAATGTAGTAGTATAATTTCTTATATATTATGAATCATTCTCGCACAAAAAAAAGGACTTGTTGATTAAAATGGTTAACGACCATTTTTGCAGACTTAACGTTTTTTTGCATCTCACATTGTTCAATTTACATCTAATAAAATGCTAACTTAGCATAAGAAAAGGGCACCCGATCACAAGCACTGCATAGACTACTAGTCACTTTAGGAAGGGAATGATTAAAGTGCTGTAAAAGAGAGCATTAATTATCTCACTCCAATTACCTCCCCTCTTTCCAACTGGAGTGTTATATGAATCAAACTCCCTCAGTCCTACCATTTAATATCATGCACTGGATTCTTCCAAGTGATAATGGGCAGCTAGTCAAGTCTACTAAAACTGTATTCTAGGAGATATTTATATACATTGTGGTATAGGATGATGCCAATCTGAAACTGAAGGCTATCAACAAGAAATCCCTTCAGCAACAGAAGCTTATGGAACAGTCGCAATAGAACACTCGTCACTGGAGTTGGTGTGCACAGGAAGGAATAACAAGAGAAAGCAGCCTTTGAGGGTGAACCCCCTCCACCCATTCAGGACAGGTGTTCTAAGTGATAGCAAGACATATTTTCTTCCAGTACTTAATCTGGTTTCTGTCCAAGCCGTGCCCTAGCACTGGGACAGCTTGCAAATGGCGTCAACTAATTGAACTCTAACAAGTTTGTTATCTAGATGCTAGACTCTTCTTTGTCTAAGGGACACACAATTACGGATCACCATGTTATCAGATATTGTTGACGAACTAATACGTACGGGAGCTGATTTTTTTATTAACATGCTGCTCCTGATTCATGTTATCCCCAAGCTCAGCAAACAACAAAACATTGTAATTTTGTATTCTACTTATGAGTGCAATACTGTTTTGTTGAATTGTAATACACGGATGGGTGACTTGGCAAATGGGCAGCCACAAAAAACATTCATTACGTGTGCACGGTTTGAATATAACTGTCTGAGAGGGGTTCAAAGAGGAGCCTGGGACATTTTAATTTGGATGGATGTTGGCGTGAAACGCTTGAGCACAAAGTTACTTTAAACCTGACGCTGGACAGAATATTGGCCCCCTGCAGACTAACATTCCAAAGAGGAAACCAATGTGTCAAAGAGCCTCATAGAGATGTTTGTATGATGGCTGCTCTCAATGACTAACAAAGACAGTGCTTAAAAAACATGAGAGTGACTAAATCATCCATGTGAAAATATAATCTATGTCCCAAATGGCACCCTATTCCCTGTGGACCCTGGTCACAAGCAGTGTCCTTTAGCGAATATGTCACCATTTGGGACTCACACTATGTTCTTTGTTGAGAGCAGTGGTAAGCAGCATAATCAGTATTGTTGTTCTTTCATTGGCGTTTGAAGAAACATGTCTTGTACAAAACAGGAGGCATATACTGTATGCCTCCATATACCTACCCAGGCTTTCTCAGTATCCATTTGAAAACAACTGTGATGGTGAATATCATAGAACGCAAATGCTCCCTTTCTGTTGACCAAGAACATTGTGCGAGATAACTTTATTCTGTGGTAACGTGAGGTTGCATGTTTTCTACAAAATCACGTTCTCAATCATTTCACTGGTCATACAACATCAGTACAAGAACAGAAAGTTTTTATTTCAAATGGATGACACATGTTTAATGCAAGGCTCAAATGTATGTACAGCAAAGCAATGTCAGTCAAATTAGAACTAGAGAACTACACTGAAACTCTTATTTCAATGCTGTGTGTGCATGTAGCTAAACTCTTAAAATCAATTTTATGCCTTACACATAAAACAGAATTAATTGTATTTCAGTTCAGGGAATGTTTGGAAATAAATGAAATCCCTCAATGAAAGATGATTCTCTTGGTAAACATACCCCCAGTAGATCTCAAATGGTAAAAAGTGAAATGCTGATTTGTTGTGATTTTCATGCTGTAAAGAGTGATACAATTCAATGATGCTAGCTTTTCTTCATTCCATTAAAACAACTCAACAACATGACTCAGCTCCAACTATGAACTCAGCTTCCAGATTGGAGCTTTTTAGTGTTGAGTAGTTTTCAAAACATTGAAAGTCTGTCCTGAAAAGTTGTTTGGAGAGAATAGGAACACAGTATTTTGTTACTAGTTTAAAATCTATAGCTCTCACTCCGTTCTATGCCATCTTTAAATGTGATCTGTCATGCTATTATGATAAAAAGTTTTCCTATTGTAAAGAAAACATTCCAATGGGTCAATATCATATAAAATCTCAGAAAAAAAACATTTGAAACAGAATTTCATGCTGTTTTCAAAAAGTTTTACCCATAGAAATGTGTTCTGGTTAATACATGTGTACAGTGAGTTCTTACCTGAAAATGCGATCAGATGGTTGTTCTCCCATAACCAGATCAAAACCACGCTGGAAAATAGTATAAGGCCAGGGTCTGGTGACAAATAAGGAGAGAGTTAGACTTATATTCAGTCAAAACCAGTAACGTGGTTTACGAGACAAGAATGAAATGACTGATTGAAGAAAGAAACTTATTTTACTACTTTAAGTACAGTGTAACAATGAGTAATCACAGCACGTTACACTGCAATACACAAAACACAACCCAATCCACTGCCTGTTCACACCGCTACCATCCAGAAGGCGAGGTCAGTACAGGTGCATCAAAGCTGGGACCGAGAGACTGAAATACAGCTTCTATCGCAAGGCCATCAGACTGTTAAACAGCCATCACTTACACAGAGAGGCTGCTGCCTACATACAGACTTGAAATCATTGGCCACTTTAATACATGGATCACAAGTCACTTTAATAATGCCACTTTAATAGCGGAATTGTTAGATGACTTGTTAGGTATTGTTGCATTGTCGGGAAACTAGAAGTACAAGCATTTCGCTACACTCACAATAACCTTGTGTATGTGACCAATAAAAATTGATTTGATTTGATTTGTTTGTCTTCAGTTTTCCCTGAAATATTTATTTATCTATTCTGCTCAAATAGTAAACAAGTTCGGGAATCTTTTCAGCACTGCATCTCCTGACAACATTTCAACCAATCCCCCAAAATTCGTCAGATCAAAAGTAGCACTATGACAGATGCTGCGGGTAAACACACTGATAGAAAAATGTGTTCCTCCGTGGCCTGAGATGGAATGTGACTTAGGCTCGTGTCTATTTACCCAAGCTGGGAGTGGAGAGGGGAAGAATGATGGAGATTAATAGACACAGGCAGCTTGGGGACTTGAATCTGCTACAGTGTGAGAGAAAATGTGACAAGGAGGTGCTGCCTCTGAGTAAGCTGTTACAATAGGCAAAGGGCCAGCTAAAACCTGATAACGGCCTCACATGAGAGAGGCCATTCATTAAACATTCAAGTTACCCCTGTACTTTTTCCCTGTCAAAGATTGACTGCACGTGAGAGAGAAATCACTTGGGGAGGGAGGGAGATAGGGAGGAAGAGAAATGTGACAAAATTCAGATGTATAGTGAAAAAAAACATTAACATATCAGAACTGCAATGGCCCTGTAGCAGCAGGCAGATTATTTTCAAGTGCTGTGTATGGGTAATACAAGTTCTGGAATTCTGGGAAGGATTTAAAACTTCCATCTGCTAGTACTCCACATCTCATGTTAGGCCCAGCTATAGTTTTCACAGTTCTGCTGTTTGACACAAAGATTTTTAACTAGGAGTCGGCATGTTAATATATTATATAGAAGACCATGAGAGGCCATATTGTCACTTACCCTTGATTTGGACCCCACTCGTTACGAATACAGAGATGCTTGTGGACCGGGTCCTTCATGTAACCATCTAAGCAGAGACAGTCACCTGCAATGGGAGTATAATAAAACAATGGTATTGTTGAAAAAAAAACAAGTGATGTAATGACACACTGAGCTCCTCCTGGCATGAGGTGAGTATTGTGTTTCCACTATCCCATAAACCCTGTAAGCATACCGCCACAGAGCTACAGGATCTGACACCGTCTGTTGCAGAGATATCCATTTACCTGTCTCCCTAATAGGCCTGTGATTACTTTCTACTTACCAGCAGAATGAACCGACCAAGGCTATGTTCCAAAATGGCAACCTTAATAGTGCACTACTTTTCTTGCACTGTAAAAGAAAATAGGGTGACATTGCAGACGCAGCCCAAGAACTGTGCAGCATGGCCAGCCAGGCTAGTTCCTCTCCAGCAGCCTCGTGATCGGTGCTGCTTATTACAGCCATCAGAAACAGGGGAGCTGCTATTTTCTACTGATGCCTTCTGTCAGCACACAGGAGGAGGGATGTCGCCCTAACCTGATTCAGCCAGATTGATGGGGATGCATCTTGAGAGCAGGGACTAGCTATTCTACTGATGACAGACATGCCCCGAGTGTGTTGTACAGGGGATGGTGAAGGGTTGCCAGACTGAGGGTAATCAGTGTATCTGAGCATTTAATGTACACAACTTGATGAATAACTTATATATTTAATAACTTATGATATATTGAATAACTCATGGTAAGCCTAGCATGTAAACCAGCAGTTGTTTTAGGGGTTTAAACAAGTCTATGCATCAAGTATTCAGAGTATGAATTCCAAATGGGATTCTTTTTTTGAGCTCTTCCGTCAGATTGAGTGGTAATTTACTCCCTTGACAGCTGGTGCATGTATACAAATATGGATTAAGTGAAAGGATGAGTTATACCAATTCGAACTTTCACCAGAGTTAGCTTCAAAATTCAACCAAATACACTCTTAGAATTAGAGATGACTCGAGGAGCCCTGCAGATCCTCAAGTAACCCTTGAGTTCCTCAAGGAACCATTGCAGTCAATAGGTTCATATTTGCACATTTGATTAGCTGAGGGGTTCTATGAGGTACCTTTAATGTTCCAATGTAACAAATAGTTCCTGGAGGAACCTTTTTGCTGGTGCGTGCGGAGCAATATTCATTTATTTCGCTGTTGGATTTGTTGCGCTACCAGACTCAAAACAAGATGAAAATATGTGGTTTTGTCACGTTCTGACCTTTATTTCCTGTGTTTTGTATTTAGTTAGTATGGTCAGGGCGTGAGTTGGGTGGGCAGTCTATGTTTGTTTTTCTATGATTTGGGTATTTCTATGTTTCGGCCTAGTATGGTTCTCAATCAGAGGCAGGTGTCATTAGTTGTCTCTGATTGAGAATCATACTTAGGTAGCCTGGGTTTCACTGTGTGTTTGTGGGTGATTGTTCCTGTCTCTGTCTTTGCACCAGATAGGACTGTTTTGAGTTTTCACATTTGTTGTTTTTTTGTAGTCAGTTGTTCATGTGTACCTTAACGTATTAAAAAGAACCATGGGCAATTACCACGCCGCGTATTGGTCCTCTGATCCGTTTCGCCTCTCCTCTTCGGAAGAAGAGGAGGAAATTAATTAAAGGTTTTCTGCAATGGCTTTATGGGATAGCTAGAAACTTGTAAACAATTACCCATTCCTATATGAGTACTATTTCAATAGCAATGTTGAATAATACAACATTGGCTGCTGTCAAGCCAATTATATTATATGACTGTAGCCTCCGTTTTGATTCTGAAAAGTTTATTGTGATGATAATGATTGTAATATTATGATGATAATTATTAGGTGTTGGCTTAGGTCGCTCGCGAGCTACATAATCTTCAAACTAGCCTAGCTTTTAGCTAGCTTGTTGCTCTGTGTAAGAGTAACATTTATAATATTGTAGCGGCGGCAGCCTATCAGAAGATTGGAGGCATGGGTTTCAGATAGTTGTTTTTGGCCACCTGTGAGAATAAATATAATGCCTGTTCATCAGTTCTATTGTTCTGTTGCATTGATATTAAAGATTAAAGATGAAGCTGGTTTTGAGGCCTTGATAAAGGATACAGAGATGTGCATGTGATTCCAAAGAGACAAATAGCATTTCATTGTTCAGATGGTCATCATTCCAATAAACTGGTGTCAGAAGTGGCATAGCAATGCAGCCAAGCATTGGTGACGAAATGGTGACTATCTGGACAATAGAATGTGACTTAGCTCTTTAGTATCACATACACATACACTGACTGTACAAAACAGAAAACATTTAAGAAAACCTTCCATAACATTGAGTTGCAATCCCCCTTTTGCCCTCAAAACAGCCTCATTTCGTCAGGTCACGGACATGGTGTCTAAAGCGTTCCATAGGGATGCTGGTCCATGTTGACTCCAAAGCTTCCCACAGTTGTGTCAAGTTGGCTGGATGGCCTTCGGGTGGTGGACCATTCTTGATACACACAGGAAACTGTTGAGCGTAAAAATCCCAGGAGCATTGCAGTTCTTGACACAAACCGGAGCACCTGGCACCTATTACCATCCCGTTCAAAGGCACTTAAATCTTTTGTCTTGCCCATTCACTCTCTGAATGGCACACACATACACAATCCATGTATCAATTGTCTCAAGGCTTAAGAATCCTTCTTTAACATGTCTCCTCCCCTTCATCTACACTGATTGAAGTGAATTTAACAAGTGCCATCAATAAGGGATCATAGTTTCACCTGGATTCACCAGGTTAGCCTATGTCATGGAAAGAGCAGGTGTCCTTAATATTTTGTACACTCATTGTAGGTAAAAGGTTATTTTATTAGGTTATTCTTAAATTGTTACAGATTTAATGTTCATTCAGGTAAAACAAAAGCTAAAAAAAGCTCATCAATAATTTCAATAAATCATGTGCAAGCTTAACCTTAACCTAGAAATACAACAGAACACATGAACAGGCATGACATTTACTCTCAAGGGTGTACAAAAATAAGCATCTGAAAGCCACGCTTCTAATCGTCTGATAGGCTGCCAGGTTAGAGAGGTTAGATTTTGTAAATTGTCCCAATACATTAATATTTAAAACGCTCCTGTGATTTTTCAGTGCCACCTTTCACGAGTAAAGAAAATTACGCTACTGTAACAGCGTTCTTCGTTTGTCGAAAGAGAGTCGGACCGAAATGCAGCGTGGTTGTTACTCATGTTCTTTAATGAAGAGAATGACGATACATGAAATAACTAAATAAATACAAAAACAACAAATGGAACGTGAAACCTAATTACAGCCTATCTGGTGAACACTACACAGAGACAGGAACAATCACCCACGAAATACACAGTGAAACCCAGGCTACCTAAATACGGTTCCCCATCAGAGACAACAAGAATCACCTGACTCTGATTGAGAACCGCCTCAGGCAGCCAAGCCTATACTAGACACACCCCTAATCAACCACAATCCCAATGCCTACAAAAACCCCAATACGACAATACAATAAACCCATGTCACACCCTGGCCTGAACAAATAATTAAAGAAAACACAAAATACTAAGACCAAGGCGTGACAGAACCCCCCTCCCCCTCAAAACCATAGGGAGGGTCCGGGTGGGCGTCTGTCCATGGTGGCGGTTCCGGCTCGGGACGTGGACCCCACTCCATTAATGTCATAGTTCCTCCCCTTCGCGTCCTGGGATAATCCACCCTCGCCGCCGACCATGGCCTAATAGTCCTCACCCAGAACCCCACTGAACTGAGGAGCAGCTCGTGACTGAGGGGCAGCTCGGGACTGAGGGGCAGCTCGGGACTGAGGGGCAGCTCGGGACTGTGGGGAAGCTCGGGACTGAGGGGCAGCCCGAGACTGAGGGGCAGCTCGGGACTGAGGGGAATCCCAGTACTGAGAGAAAGCCCAGTACTGAGAGGAAGCGCAGTACTGAGAGGAAGCCCAGTACTGAGATGAAGCTCAGGCAGGTAGTAGGCTCCGGTAGATCCTGGCTGGCTGGCGGATCTGGAAGATTCTGGTTGACTAGCAGATCTGGAAGATTCTGGTTGACTGGCAGATCTGGAAGAATCTGGTTGACTGGCAGATCTAGAAGATAATGGCTGACTGACGGATCTAGCTGCTCTATGCAGACTGACAGCTCTGGCTGCTCCATGCAGACTGGCAACACCTTGCAGACTGGCAGCTCCTTGCAGACTGGGAGCTCCTTGCAGACTGGCAGCTCCTTGCAGACTGACAGCTCCTTGCAGACTGACAGCTCTGGCTGCTCCATGCAGGCTGACAGCTCCTTGCAGACTGACAGCTCCTTGCAGACTGACAGCTCCTTGCAGACTGGCAGCTCTTTGTAGACTGACAACTCTGGCTGCTTCATACAGACTGACAGCTCTGGCTGCTTCATGCAGACTGACAGCTCTGGCTGCTTCATACAGACTGACAGCTCTGACTGCTCCATGCAGGCTGACAGCTCTGACTGCTTCATACAGACTGACAGCTCTGGCTGCTTTATGCAGACTGACAGCTCTGGCTGCTTCATACAGACTGACAGCTCTGACTGCTCCATGCAGTCTGACAGGACCCTGCAGACTGGCAGCTCCTTGCAGACTGACAGCTCCTTGCAGACTGACAGCTCCTTGCAGACTGACAGCTCTGGCTGCTCCATGCAGGCTGACAGCACCCTGCAGATTGGCAGCTCCTTGCAGACTGGCAGCTCTTTGCAGACTGACAGCTCTGGCTGCTTCATGCAGACTGACAACTCTGGCTGCTTCATACAGACTGACAGCTCTGGCTGCTTCATGCAGACTGACAGCTCTGGCTGCTTCATACAGACTGACAGCTCTGACTGCTCCATGCAGGCTGACAGCTCTGACTGCTTCATACAGACTGACAGCTCTGGCTGCTTTATGCAGACTGACAGCTCTGGCTGCTTCATACAGACTGACAGCTCTGACTGCTCCATGCAGTCTGACAGGACCCTGCAGACTGGCAGCTCCTTGCAGACTGACAGCTCCTTGCAGACTGACAGCTCCTTGCAGACTGACAGCTCTGGCTGCTCCATGCAGGCTGACAGCACCCTGCAGATTGGCAGCTCCTTGCAGACTGGCAGCTCTTTGCAGACTGACAGCTCTGGCTGCTTCATGCAGACTGACAACTCTGGCTGCTTCATACAGACTGACAGCTCTGGCTGCTTCATGCAGACTGACAGCTCTGGCTGCTTCATACAGACTGACAGCTCTGACTGCTCCATGCAGGCTGACAGCTCTGACTGCTTCATACAGACTGACAGCTCTGGCTGCTTTATGCAGACTGACAGCTCTGGCTGCTTCATACAGACTGACAGCTCTGACTGCTCCATGCAGGCTGACAGCACCCTGCAGACTGGCAGCTCCTTGCAGACTGACAGCTCCTTGCAGACTGACAGCTCCTTGCAGACTGGCAGCTCTTTGCAGACTGACAGCTCTGGCTGCTTCATGCAGACTGACAGCTCTGGCTGCTTCACGCAGACTGACAGCTCAGGCTGCTCCGAACAGGCAGGAGGCTCCGGCAGCGCTGTAGAGGAGGAAGGCTCTGATAGCGCTGAACAGGCGGGAGACTCCGACAGCGCAGGAGGGAAGGAAGGCTCTGATAGCGCTGAACAGACAGGAGACTCCAGCAGCGCTGTAGAGGAGGAAGGTTCTGATAGCGCTGAACAGGCGGGAGACTCCGACAGCACAGGAGAGGCGAGGCGCACTGTAGGCCTGATGCGTGGTGCTGGCACTGGTGATAGTGGATCGAGGACACGCACAGGAAGCCTGGTGCGGGGAGCTGCTACCGGAGAACTGGTGTGTGGAGGTGGCTCTGTATAGACCGGACCGTGCAGGCGCACTGGAGCTCTTGAGCACCGAGCCTGCCCAACCTTACCTGGCTCGATGCCCACTCTAGCCCGGCCAATACGAAGGGCTGGTATGAACCGCACCGGGCTATGCACCCGCACTGGAAACACTGTGCGCTCCATAGCATAACACGGTGTCTGCCCGGTCTCTCTAGCCCACCGGTAAGCACAGGGAGTTTGCGCAGGTCTCCTACCTGGCATGGCCATACTCCCTTTAAGCCCCCCCCCCCAATAATTTTTTTGGGCTGCTTTTCGGGCTTCCATCCGCGTCGCCGTGCTGCCTCCTCATACCAGCGCCTCTCCGCTTTTTCCGCCTACAGTTCTTCCTTGGGACGGCAATATTATCCAGGCTGAGCCCAGGGTCCTTTTCCGTCTAATATCTCCTCCCAAGTCCAGAAGTCCTTAGATCGCTGCTCCTCACGATTAACAGGGAGAGTTGGCTCAGGTCTGACTCCTGACTCTGTCACTCTCTCCCTGAGCCCTCCCCCAATACATTTTTGGGGGTGACTTTCGGGTTTCTTTCTGCGCCGCCGTGTCTTTCTCTTCGACTCCATTCTCTTATAGCCCTCTTCCCACTGCTCCAGCGAATCCCAGGCGGGCTCCGGCACTCTCTCTGGGTCGACCGCCCACCTGTCTATTTCATCCCACGTCGTATACTCCATACCTCTGCTGTCCATAACGTCCTCCCTTCGCTGCTCCTGCTGCCTGTTACCACACCACTTGGTCTGTGTGTGGTGGGTGATTCTGTAACGGCGTTCTTCGTTTGTCGAAAGAGAGTCGGACCGAAATGCAGCGTGGTTGTTACTCATGTTCTTTAATGAAGAGAATGACGATACATGAAATAACTAAATAAATACAAAAACAACAAACGGAACGTGAAACCTAATTACAGCCTATCTGGTGAACACTACACAGAGACAGGAACAATCACCCACGAAATACACAGTGAAACCCAGGCTACCTAAATACGGTTCCCCATCAGAAACAAGAATCACCTGACTCTGAGTGAGAACCGCCTCAGGCAGCCAAGCCTATACTAGACACACCCCTAATCAACCACGATCCCAATGCCTACAAAAACCCCAATACGACAATACAATAAACCCATGTCACACCCTGACCTGAACAAATAATTAAAGAAAATATAAAATACTAAGACCAAGGCGTGACAGCTACATGTACTAAATAACTTACACTATATATACAAATGTATCTGGACAGCCCTTCCAATTAGTGGATTCGGCTATTTCAGCCACACCCATTGCTGACAGGTGTATAAAAGCGAGCACACAGCCATGCAATCGCCATAGACAAACATTTGCCGTAGAAAGGCCTTACTGAAGAGTTCAGTATATTCCTGCCCTGCTGGAGCTGCCCCGGTCAACTGCAAGTTCTGTTATTATGAAGTGGTAACGTCTAGGAGCAACAACGGCTCAGCCGCAAAGTGGTAAGCCTCGGTTGCAACACTCATATACTTTTGGTAATGTGGTGTATCAATGATGTTTATCCATTATCCCGTCAAATTTTATCAAATTAAAATGTTCAGGTCTGGGGAACATATGTAAACCAGATATAACACAAGTCTGTTAATATGTAATACATGTCCCATATCTTTCAAGGAGAAGCAGAATTTGGCAGTAGACAAGACATAAACAACAGCCTACAGCACCTTCAGCACTCCCCTCACACAAAGGTATGTTTAAAATTCACACACTTTTTTAATGTTTGTAGAACCACAGTTATTGTCAAAACCCATCCCTGTTTTCATCAGTATCTTCTCCCTGAGAAGGATTGGATTGAGCCCGTCTTGTAGCTAGCTAGTAACGAGAACCCTGCAAGAGGGGGATGCAGTACCAGGGGTTACATTAAGAATGCATCATGTGAAAAATACAATGCAATTATTGAGGCATTGCATCAGGCCACTTATTCTAAATTTAATTTTAATGAGAGGGGCTGAAATTACATATTCAATTTCAAGGAATCCAGGCAGTGTGTGTCCCAGTGGTCCAACTTTTGATTCATTTAGGTCTGGCAATTCACACAATACACCAGAGACACCAGTCCGTCTTGAATTATGCATGCAAACATGGAGAGAACTCCTTTTCCCAAAAGTCATTAACATGGGATATGCATTCAATAGTGATCAGTAGCATGGTACATACTTCCTATACTATACTGATCATTTGAGGGATTCAATGACAATCTGCCACTATTCTGTGTATTGATACACAGAATGCCAAAACAAAGATAATTTTTTTTGTGTATACAACAATGGTGAATAATAAAACATTTAAAGAAAATTATAAATTACAACTTAATTTTGTTTGTAAATATGACAGGCTGTACTTTATGTTGATATCAGTTTCCCCTCATTCCCCTCAGTCTGTTTTAATGTAAAAATATATATAGATGTATATACTTTTTTTATTTAACCTTTAAATAACTAGGCAAGTCAGTTAAGAACAAATTCGGATTTACAATGACGGCCTTTATAGCATTACTATATAGCAGGTTTCATTGGTGATAACCAACCCAGTATAATGAAATATCTAGCAGAAAAACATCAACAACACCTGGCAGTATTAATGAATATAAATGAAAGAATATACAGTTGAGGTCGGAAGTTTACATACACCTTAGCCAATTACACTTAAACTTAGTTTTTCACAATTCTTGACATTTAATCCCAGTAAAAATTCCCTGTTTTGGGTCAGTTAGGATCACCACTTTATTTTAAGAATGTGAAATGTCATAATAATAGCAGAAAGAATGATTTAGTTCACATACACTCAATTAGTATTTGGTAGCATTGCCTTTAAATTGTTTAAATTGGGTCAAACGTTCCGGGTAGCCTTCCACAAGCTTCCCACAATAAGTTGGGTGAATTTTGGCCTATTCCTCCTGACAGAGCTGGTGTAACTGAGTCAGGTTTGTAGGCCTCCTCACACATGCTTTTTCAGTTCTGCCCACACATTTTCTATAGGAATGAGGTCAGGGCTTTGTGATGGCCACTCCAATACCTTGACTTTGTTGTCCTTAAGCCATTTTGCCACAACTTTGGAAGTATGCTTGGGGTCATTGTCCATTTGGAAGACCCATTTGCGACCAAGCTATACTGTAACTTCCTGACTGATGTCTTGAGATGTTGCTTCAATATATCCACCTAATTTTCCACCTTCATGATGCCATCTATTTTGTGAAGTGCACCACACCTTCCTGCAGCAAAGCAGCCCCACAACTTGATGCTGCCACCCCTCGCGCCTCACGGTTGGGATGGTGTTCTTCAGCTTGCAAGCATCCCCCTTTTTATTCCAAACATAACGATGGTCATTATGGCCAACCAGTTATATTTTTGTTTCATCAAACCAGAGGACATTTCTCCAAAAAGTACGATCTTAGTGCAGTTGCAAACCATAGTTTGGCTTTTTTATGACGGTTTTGGAGCAGTGGCTTCTTCCTTGCTGAGCGGCCTTTCAGGTTATGTCATGCTAGGACTCAATTTACTGTGGATATAGATACTTTTGTACCTGTTTCCTTCAGCGTCTTCACAGGGTCCTTTGCTGTTGTTCTGGGATTGATTTGCACTTTCCCCACAAAGTACGTTCATCTCTAGGAGACAGAACGCGTCTCCTTCCCAAGCGGTATGACGGCTGCGTGGTCCCATGGTGTTTATACTTGCGTACTATTGTTTGTATAGATGAACATTGTACCTTCAGGCGTTTGGAAATTGCTCCCAATTATGATCCAGACTTGTGGAGGTCTCCAATTTTTTCTTAGGTCTTGGCTGATTTCTTTTGATTTTCCCATGATGTCAAGCAAAGAGGCACTGAGTTTGAAGTTAGGCCTTGAAATACATCCACAGGTACACCTCCAATTGACCCAAATTATGTCAATAAGCCAATCATTTACATTTACATTTAAGTCATTTAGCAGACGCTCTTATCCAGAGCGACTTACAAATTGGTGCATTCACCTTATGACATCCAGTAGAATAGTCACTTTACAATAGTGCATCTAAATCTTAAAGGGGGGTGAGAAGGATTACTTATCCTATCCTAGGTATTCCTTAAAGAGGTGGGGTTTCAAAAGCTTCTAAAGCCATGACATAATTTTCTGGAATTTTCCAAGCTGTTTAAAGCCACAGTCAACTTAGTGTATGTTAACTTCTGACCCACTGGAATTGTGATACAGTGAATTGTAAGTGAAATAATCTGTCTGTAAACAATTGTTGGAAAAATGACTTGTGTCATGCACAAAGTAGATGTCCTAACCGACTTGCCAAAACTATAGTTTGTTAGCAAGAAATGTGTGGAGTGGTTTAAAAACTAGTTTTAATGACTCCAACCTATGTGTATGTAAACTTCCGACTTAAACTGTATGTATATACAGTGCCTTCGGAAAGGAGTCAGACCCATTGGCTTTTCCACATTTTGTTAGGTTACAGTCTTATTCTAAAATGGATTAATCGTTTTTTTCCCTCATCAATCTACACACAACACCCCATAATGACAAAGCAAAAGAAGGTTTTGAAATGTTTGCTAGTTTATTCAAAATAAAAACTGAAATATGACATTTACATAAGTATTAAGACCCTTTACTCAGGACTTTGTTGAAGCACCTTTGGCAGCAATTACAGCCTCGAGTCATATTGGTTATGACACTAAGCTTGGTAAACCTGTATTTGGGGAGCTTCTCCCATTCATCTCTGCAGAATCTCTCAAGCTCTATCAGGTTGGATGGGGAGCGTTGCTGCACAGCTATTTTCAGATCTTTTCAGAGATGTTCGATTGGGTTCAAGTCCGGGCTCTGGCTGGGCAAGTCAAGGACATTCAGAGACTTGTCCCGAAGTAACTCCTGCATTGTCTTGTCTGTGTGCTTAGAGTTGTTGTCCTGTTGGAAGGTGAACCTTCACCCAGTCTGAGGTCCTGAGCGCTCTGGAGCAGGTTTTCATCAAGGATCTCTCTGCACTTTGCTCCGTCACCATAGGGACGCTGCCAGATTCCCTACAGACGTGACACTTGACATTCAGGCCAAAGAGGTAAATCTTGTTTTCATCAGACCAAAGAATCTTGTTTCTCATGGTCTGAGAGTCTTTAGGTGACTCTTGGCAAACTCCAAGCTGCTGTCATGTGCCTTTTACTGAGGAGTGGCTTCCGTCTGGCCACTCTACCATAAAGGCCTGACTGGTGGAGTGCTGCAGAGATGGTTGTCCTTTTGGAAGGTTTTCCTATTTCCGCAGAGGAACTCTAGAGCTCTGTCAGAGTGACCATCGGGTTCTTTGTCACCTACCTAACCAAAGCCCTACTCCCCCGATTGCTCAGTTTGGCCCGGGTGGCCAGCTCTAGGAAGAGAACTGTGTTCTTGGGAACCTTCAATGCTACAGATAATTTTGGTACCCTTCCCCAGATCTGTGCCTCGTCTCAATCCAGTCTTGCAGTTCTACGGACAATTTCTTCAATCTCATGGTTTGGTTTTTGCACTGAAATTCACTGTCAACTTTGGGACCTTATATATACGGGTGTGTGCCTTTCCAAATCATGTCCAATCATTTGAATTTACCACAGGTGGAATCCAATCAAGTTGCAGAAACATCTCAAGGATGATCAATGGAAACAGGATGCACCTGAGTTCCAATTTCGAGTCTCATAACAAAGGGTCTGAATACTTATGTAAATAAGGTATTTCTGTTTTTTAATGTGCTAACATTGTCATTATTGGTTATTGTATGTAGATTGATGAGGAAACCATTTCATTTAATTCATTTTAGAATAAGACTGTGACATTACAAAATGTGGAAAAAGTCAAGGGGTTTGAATACTTTCCGAACTGTATATATATATACATATATCTATATTGTCTAAATGTCTATATTGATCCATGTTACAGTTAATACTGTATGTTGGATGGTCTCCACTTGTAGGTGTAGTATCATACAGGTTACTGTCAAAGTAATGAAACCACTTGAGTAAAGGAGGGATACAAAGTATACTTTAATAATGGAAAAATGTATGTAAAAAAATGTATCACTTGCCACTTTAAACACTGCCACTTAATATAATGTTTACCCTACATTACTCATCTCATATGTACAGTATATACTGTACTCTATACCACCTACTGTATCTTGCCATCTTTATGTAATACATGTATAACTAGCCACTTTACACAATGCCACTTAATGTAATGTTTACATACCCTACATTACTCATCTTATATGTATATACTGTACTTGATACCATCTACTGCATCTTGCCTATGCCGTTCTGTACCATCACTCATTCATATATCTTTATGTACATATTCTTCATCCCTTTACACTTGTGTGTATAAGGTAGTTGTTGTGAAATTGTTAGGTTAGATTACTCGTTGGTTATTACTGCATTGTCGGAACTAGAAGCACAAGCATTTCTCTACACTCGCATTAACATCTGCTAACCATCTGTATGTGACAAATAACATTTGATTTGATTTGAGTTATTGAAAGCAGGTGCTTCCAGACAGGTGTGTTTCCTGAGTTACTGTAATTAAGCAATTGACATCTCATCATGTTTAGGGTACTGTATATGGCTGCCATGGCTATGCCCTCAACCACAGGGCACGAGTGGTCACTGAATGGTTTGACTGTGTTTTCCACCACCATCAACAAAACACCAAAAGATGGAATTTATTGTGAAAGAATGGTGTCGCATCCCTCCAATGGAGTTCCAGACACTTGTAGGATCTATGACGAGGGTCATTGAAGCTGTTATGGCTCGTGGTTGCCCAACCCCCTATTAAGATACTTTATGTTGGTGTTTCCTTTATTTTGGCAGTTACCTGTACTTGCTCAAATAATTGTCCAATGTCTATCATTATTATCTTGTGTATCTATAACTTCAGTTTGAGGTATTTTTAAAGAGTATGTGAACTCAATTATTGAACATAATTGCAAGCTATTTCAAAAGACAGAGAATCGCTTTTCAATCTCATCTCTCGTACCCAGCTGTGTTTGAAAAGAGCTCATTTTACTGTGACTGGCTTTAGATGTAGCTTAATTAAAGTATGACTGTGTCAACATAAACTAGCTGGTGTGGGTGGGGAGGGACAAACTGTTTTGCTGGCAAAGCAGAGCTCTATTGTCAACAACTGGCTGTGGGAGGAAGGTTATTGTTCGGAATAATTATAAAACGGTGCATGCTCATCAAAACGGTAACCAAGTGACAAGTGACAAGTGATGCTGAATCATTTCAATAAACTAATCAATGGACATTCAACCCAATTGAGGATCAAGATACTGGTTCTTACAGTATGGCTATACTGTATACTGTATCAAGGCTTTGCTGCAAAAAACGTTTACTTTCTTTCTATTTCGCTAGCCGCTCTGTCACTCACCTGTGATACAACAAGAAATATATTATTACATTCTGTTTTGCATCTTTCTTGTTTTCTGTACATTCATATACATTTTAGGGCCACTTTGGTAACAAGTGTTTGAATTAATGCATTAAGTGCCATCCTCTGTGGATGCAATGCACATCTTACTGTATTACCCCTTCTACAATTTTTTTTATTCAATTGAATTCAATGTTGAAGTTAAGTGAATGCACACAGATTCAATTTAATTGGTTCCCGGAGTTAGAGTGTGAGAATTGGTGATTATGCAATATAGTACCTGTCTCTGGATCACACTGGTGTTCACAGGGGTCCAGAATGCGGCGGCCACACAGCTCATTGATCCAAGGCCCGCTGGCATTCTGCTGGTAGTATAGCAACACCTGGGCCGGGTTAAGCCAGTCAGACGCATCCAGTTGACTGCCCTGCAGCAAAATGAACCTGGACCCTGAGGACAAGGGAAGGGTTGTTAGAAAACATACTGTTTAAGTACCTACCTGGTCAATTAAAGGTTCAGTACATCAGGAGTTCGATTAACCTTTCTCTTCAACAGTCCATAGAGTACAGATTACAAGGCGGAAAAATAATACATTTTCCGAGTATTATGTTTTCCCCAGATTTAAAAAAGGCAGATAGATGGATAGGACACAATGTTCTGGCAACTAATTTCAATATTTTTGAAGGTGCATATTATACACAGCTGTGGCATAAATATAAGCTTCTCACAGGCAAAAACATGGATTGTTATCAACTTAACCATAATATTACATTAAGTCTGATACGATTGTGTAGACATTTATGGACACGTTCTAAATCGATCTGAGTCCCTGCGATTCAAAAGGAAAATTCACAATATTTCATCTCTTTTCAAAGTTGCTTCCCATGGATGTCTTTTGGAATGATAATTCCACCCGAAGTATCCATAGAATGCAGTGGCGGGTATGAATCAAATTAAAGCCCGGAATGATAGACGAGTAAGGCAAGTCACACTCCAAAATATATCTGCACTGCCAGCTCCCATGATGGAGGAAAAAATGCCAATGAACCAAGAGTGAATAGTTGGCCTGCAGTGATTTTCTGCAGGTGCTAGCTACCCTGAAATTCATTAGCGAGCCAGCCCAAGCACAGAGAAAGTAGAGACAGAAAGAGTGATGATACAGTGGGTGGTCACCACAACCTGGCCTGATTGTGCTTTGATGCTTTGAGGGCACATCTGTTGTGGTCTCACATGGGAAGAGAGAGAGGTGGAATCAGCCTAGTGACATTTCCTCATTTCCGTTTGTCTGGGAGTGCGTTAGCTGGGAGTTATACAGTTATACCCCTGTGGTTTTCAGGAGGGCAGGTGCCTGCCCCTTACCGTCTGCGATGAGGTGCTCGGGCACATGGAGGATGACCCTGACGTTGAGGCCACAGGAGAGGTGTGAGGAGTACACCAGGCCGATCACACAGCTGACAACGCTGATCAAAGTCAGGGTGGTCTTATTGATGGGGCTTCGTGGGGAACCTGCTGGCAAAGAGAAGGACACAGACAACAAAGAGGAAGCACGTGAAGCTGTGACCACACTGTGGCTATGCACCCAAAGGCTCCCTATTCCCTTTATAGTGCACTATTTTTGACAAGGGCTCATGGGGCTCTTGTCAGAAGTAGTGCACTATAAAGGGAATGTAGTGCCATAATAGGGAGTGGGGATGCACCCTTCATTCCCTCTAGCACCTCCACCAAGGGAGTCGCTTACAAACAAGTCATCACTGGGCTGGGCTTACTGCTCATGAAAGGGACCTCTGTATCAAACCGGTAGCTTTGGGAGATTTGACTTGCCAAGTCTCGCTGGTGGGGTGATAAAAGTGTACCTTTGAAGGGTGCCCCCAGCCACCAGCCACCATTATGTGCTGAAGGGGAAAAAAGAAAAGTGCCCAAATGAGAGCATTTCAGAGGTTGTGTTCTTTTCCTTTCCTGCCAACTGCTTGGGTGCAGCGCCACCAGAGTTCATCATTCATTCCTTTTAATGAAGAGTGGGAAGTCTCCTACCTATAGCATGCACAAACACAAACACACACATGCAGACACACCCCAACCCACAACAATTTGGCCTCAAATATAAGAAGCCAATAACAGCCTCCAGCTCTGCTAGAAGTGATTCTTTATCCCTATCCAATGTTATTTGGTTACTGTCCTTCAGGATATATCTTAAAGGCAATCCTTAAAAACCAAATCTCATGATGACACAAAGACTCAAACTTGATCCATTCAAATATTTTATTAAAAGAAGAAGGATTGAAAAGCACATCCCATCATTATGACACTCTCTCTGAACATTTTGTTTTTCAAATCTATAGATCGGTGGTCACCAACCTTTTCTGAGTCAAGATCACTTTTTTAGTCAAAATGCAAGCCGAGATCTACTGCGCAGATTGTTTTTACAACGTGACTTAAAAAACGTAAGCCTATGCAACATGAACCTATTAAAAACAGTACAGTAGCAATGAGGTTTGCACAGTAGGCTATAGGTCCAATACATTATGACTGCATATTGACTATGCTTGAGTTGCCCTGCCAAAGTTGTTCTTCTCAGACCAATTTCAGGTATATAATCACACTGGTAATAGATCATGTGTTGTATTACTTGTGAGGCACAGCTGAGTGAGCATAATAATTTGCTTTCTTTATTTGACTGGACTGATGGTCTGCATCTGATGGTCAGTCTGAGAGGAGGGAGGGAAGGAGGGAGGGAGAAAGCAGCGGTGAGGCTTCCCGTCCCTCCGCTTGCTGAGAAAAGGGGACACAGTCAACCAGCTGATGGCAAAACTCAAGTAGCACTGCATTATTTTTGTCTCATGCACCAATTCATGCTGTTACTCTTATGACCAGAGAAAGTGAAACATTCCTCGATGTTAAAAAAGACGCAAGTCACTAATAATAACAATGCAAGCTTATCGAAACACTTTTGCTATACTCATTCATTGCAGCTGCAGTGCTGGTTGTAGCACGAGTGGATGTAGGCCTAGGGGGAACACACATTTTATGGCTTATAAAAGGGTTGAACAAAGTGTTGACAGTGGTGAACAACAACTTAAACATGAACTTACTCATAAAAACAGCATCTCTTTGCTGTATTCGTTGAGTCTCTCTCTAGTCGTGGTATTAAACGTTTTGAAATCTCACAATATGAACTTCGCTGTGGGCTCGAGGCTTAAGGCTCGAAGAAACTGTGCAGACATTGCGATCTGAGCTATCTAATAGGCCAGAGGTAAGTACTTGATTTGTTTGACCGGTTGGTGACCACTGCTACAGATGATATTGCGTTTCGGCAATATAATTTCAGCTATCCAGATAAAAACACACTAACCAAAAAGAAACAATGTACAGTCTGATCAAATCATCATTTATTTTGATCAGTTTCGCTGTTCAAGTAATGTGCGAGGGAATGTGTAGAAACGCACCTTCTATTCTTAACCTTTTTACTAATTAAAGGTGTTAGTTACTTGCTGTGTTTGTGAGACCTGTGCAGATATCAAAAGCTTAGTTGGTTGGAGGTGCTGTTGCGGATGTTGAGGCAGGGATGCTATGTTTGGCCGTTCAGATGCTTGTAGGCTGACAGCTCAGTGTTAGGGGCATTTGGTTCCCCTACATCATTACTGTACATCACAGCACCAAGGATTTATAGCATGCTCACAAACATACTGTTGCCCCCATGCTGTATTTACAGTTACACAACAACCAGCCAATCGCTTCCTTTACTTCAAACGTTACAACGCTAGACACGCGTTAGGCACATGGCAGAACCGTACACATACTCACACGGGTTAGAACACAACACATTGTTTACAACAACCATGATTACTAGCAAAGAGAGAATGTTTGAATGCATGTCTATTAGTGATGCGCGGGTTGACTCATAAACCACAGTCACCGTGGTTATATCTGCTGGGCAGACGGGTTTAGGGTCATTAAATATTATGTGGTTGGAGGGCGGGTAGAATAAAGAGAAAACAATACCATTGAAATCCATAAATATATCATTCTAGTGCAATTTATATCTATAGGCATTTAGGTTTTTCTTAAATTATTTGAAGCTATCTGGCATTAGTGTATAAGCCTAAGCTTTAGGGCCCTAGCTGTACGCTCACCAAATAGCCTACACGTCAAGCGCCAAATGCTTTTGGGAATAGGCAGAAAATGTTAACATCAATCCACGGAGGCAAAAAGGACAACGTCTGAGTTTATTTAATTCAATATGAGAAAAGCTGTGAAAGGAGAGTTGAAAATAAAGAGAAGGGAGGGACAGAAAAGTAATGTTTGGGAAAGATTAGGTGAAGTAGTAAAAGAGGATGATAGCAGGCTATGTTATGTGTGGTAATTGTGAGGCGCTATAGGCCTACAAATTCTACAGTCACAAGACGGGGACTTCAAATAGGCCTATGGCAAATCAAGGGAACTGTAGCCTAATGGTCAAATGGGTTAAATGGAAACTGAAATCTGGACATTGACTATAGGTCTATAACCTATCCCTTAGCCTTAGTATTAACTCCAGCAGAATTGAGCAATTATTGCAGTTAAAGGATACACCAAATGCAGGCAACATTTTGACTCGGGAACAGGAGTGGAGAAATATGATTTCTTTCTTTCAGCATCTTGCGAGAATGCGAATGCTAGATTAGATGCCATCTGTAGAGGTGCTATCTTTATCAGCATCATAAAAGCTCATATTATTTTAACCATATAGAATATGCATTCAAGCCGAACTGAAATCTTATCAGAAACATGTTGGGTTGTTTTTACAGCTTTCTCAAACTGATATCATTTGCACAGAAAATCTTTCCCGTTTTTGACTTATTACATTTTCTCACATCCTTAAACATCTTTTCTCCGCAAAAGAAGATGACAGAGAACTTTGTCAACTAGATTGAAGCATTCATTCTATCAATTTATGACATTATTCTGGTAAGCAAGGGTTCACTCGTCTTCTAGGGCAACATACACTGAGTGTACAAAACAATAAGGACATCTGCTTTTTCCAAGACATAGACTGGCCAGGCGACTCCAGGTGAAAGTTATGATCACCATCCCTGTGGAACATTCAACACCTTGTAAAGTCCATGCCCCGACGAATTGTGCCTGTTCTGAGGGCAAAAGGGGGTGGAACTCAATATATTAGGAAGGTGTTCTTAAATGTTTTGTACACTCTGTGTATAATGGCAGAAGAGAAACCACATGTATCTCATTATAGAAAAGTTTACTAACAAATAGCAGGCAAAAAAAAGATCCTGAACCCTGTGTCCAAAAAAAGATTCCGCCGTCTTTGACTGTATTATTCTATAGCGCATTTTCTACATTTGGGGGTTAGGGTCAGGGCGGTTGTGGATGGGTTACGGGTGGGTGTGGGTGAACAAACAACTGACCTGCGCACCACTAATGTGAACGTGTACACTATGTGTCTCAAGCACTGTAAGCACATACATTTGTTGTCCATTCATCTACTCTGATGTATGTATTTTTCATTGTCATCATGCAAGTATGAAATAAGATGATGTATGTACAGTATAATATTCCTTCCTTACCCCCTGAGCCCCACGCGCTGTTGGCGTTACCATTTCTCATACCTCGGCTGCGGCGCCTGCTGCGATTGGGGTCCGTGTAAAAGGTCAGCTGAGGTTCGCTGTCGGCCTCCGTGCCAGAGTCCCCGTCTGGGTTCAAGAAGGTTGAACCCACTGCAGAATTCACAACACAAAGCTCTCATCACAATAAGTTTGTCTTCGCTGTTCTGTTTGTATGGCAATGCATGGGATGTCCATCTACACATGCTGCACTTGATTTTGAGCAATTTATACACCAAGGTTGTTCAGGTTTTTTTTTATACATCACCATATTAATTGCCATATGTAATCATTACTGTGAAATGGCAAGTAGAAGAGGAGAGCTATAAACCCCCGAATAGCTGTCCCATGGGAATGACATATTGACCGTTTTCCTCACTTTATCAATGATCTGAGGATCATGTCGACACTTTAAGTGTCAATCGAAACGAAACATCAACAAATGTGGGAGGAAAATGCTCAAATAATTATGAAAGGTGTGGATTAGATTATTTACCTTGCCTGAAGGTTTAAAATGTGTTGCTGTGTCAAAATGTTGATAGTGAAACTGAGAACTTGAGGCATCTGTACTAACATCTATGTTCCTGTACCACTAAATGTGACCTTTAATTAGTGCTGAGCGATTAGATTTTTTTAAACCAATCAAGATTTTCGATTTCGATTATTATTATTTTTAAACATTCCATACATTGTGCATTATGTGTATTGAATGCTGTAACAACACAGAAAAAAAAACAATTAATAAATGTTCCATAATGGTAGTGTCTGCCCATTACTGCTTATCACTTATTAATCATAATTTATTTACATCACGATAATAAAATATTTCATTTGTTGTGTATATTACATTTGTTTTAGTTGATGACTATCATTTCATTCCAAGTCATCTCATCTCTATAGAGCTGCTGCCTATGCTGTCAGTTCAGCTAAATACCAACTATTCATTTTCAGGTAATGATACCTCACAAACCAACAGCTGCTCTCTATATCACCTCACGATTGCACATTTGTCTCTTTTCAGTAGCAGGTGTAAAAGAAACACAGACCAGACAAGTAGATCTACAACGGATTATGGTCATTGTAGTTAATTACCACGTTTTATGTGCTAAACTATGTAGAATATCGGCCTGTTGGCAAACTACACCTCCCTATTACATCGCACAGTTCAGGCTGGATCTGATTTATCTTTAGAGAAATGTGCGATGTGCGCATTGAGCTCACAGAAAAAAATCTGTCAGTCAATTAGTTGTTTAAAAACTGAAAAATATCAGAAATTTCAGCTAATCGCTCAGCACTACCTTTAATTAATGTTTCATTAAGAGAGCTGATTGGAGCTGTGAGTTACACAATATATTGTACTGCTTGTTGCAGTGTAAGCCATACTGTACATGCAAAACATAATGGCATGTTTTGGAGTCTGTTAAACAGCAGATTGTTGTTACATTTTCATATTTTGATCATGCTCTGGTTCCAATGGAAATAATAACTGGAACAGTGGGCTAAATTTCAGCTTTTATAACTTCAGCTTTTATAAAAAAAATTCTATCTTCAGTATATTCTATACAAGACATACAGCTATAGCCTCTCTCGGGAAGTCATGTATAAATGGATTCATGAGGTAGAAGGGTGGAAAGTATTAAAGTCACAATAACAACAGCATATATCCAGTCATATTCTGTCGCAACAAATTAAACCAACATGACTCTAGCGAAGTCCCAAATGGCACCGTATTCTCTATATAGTGCAGTACTTTTGACCAGAGTCAAAAAGTAGTGTCCTGTATAGTCAATAGTGTGCCATTTGGGATACAAACTCAGTTTACCCTGCCCAGTGCAGTACAGGAAAAATACTTTGATTATGTTGCACGAGGAAGAGAGATCCATGATAAGACCGGACTGTGGAGTGGGTATCCTCAGTAGGGGGATAATACAGTTTATGTCAGTCCATATTTTGACTTTAAATCCACTATCCGTTACAGAGATGGACGATGGTCCTGTTCTGGTACAATGCAGGGGACAATAAACTGATAAATGTTGACAGTCATCTCATTGAAGCCATTAGATTAAAAGATGTTGGCTTTGTGAACAAATATATCTAATTGTTTTGAATAGGCTATACAGGCTACATTGGAATGGTTGTGTTTGGGTAGAAACATGAACATTGAAATGTATAATTTAAAGAGGATGTGATATAGCTCCTATTACAAGTTTTAGTGTTCTAGCTATCACAAAGTAAGCTTGAAATACGAGCACAATTTACTTCATTTCGAATTGACAATAGCGTTAAAAATCCAAACCAAGAGATTGTATTTAATTAATAGACAAAAAGTTTCTCCAAAAGAAAGGGTGAATAAAAATGTCTCTGGCAAACATACAAATCGGGCAAAGTGGAAGCACTGTCTTGAAAAGTACTGTAAAGAAAAAGGTGTTTCATGTACAAGATGGCATTACTACGGCATTGTTTCAGCAGAACGACATTGACTTGATAACAATATGCAAAGGGAACACACAATTTGAACACACAACTATAAACTACAAAAACAATAGAAACACCATTGAAAAATGATTTAACACACATTTATGCTTTATAGAAATTCCTGACAAAAAACATTTAAATAATTATTTTCATCAAGGACAAAAACTATAATTGTCAAAGAAGGTGAAAGAAATTTCCAAATGACACTTACAGGATACAATGTGTTTTTGTCTAGGTTACAAAGGAGAATGAAAGCACCTTCAATTAATTAACGACAAATCACATGCATCAGTTTGAAGAGATTGTATTTGCCTCAACAATTAGGCAAGGAACCAAAGGTCCAAAGCTCTATGGCAACAAATAAAAGATGGGCTCTTAAATATTCAACACATAATGTAGCTTTAGCACTCAGCATGCACTGCAGGTGCAACATGCACTGCAGGTGCAAACACATCTTACAACAAAGTTATTTTGTTCTGAGCTTTCGGTGGCCGGATCTCAATAAATATAGAGTACTTTTGGCAGCAGCGAGAATGATACTGGAATGACAATCGCTCATGAGGAGAGCTGCAAGAACCCACAGGAGTACTACCAAAAGATATCTGACAGAAGGCGTGTAACCACAACAACTATAGAGAGAAGCACACTAGAGTGACTCCAACATATGTAAATAGACCAGGTGATTGCATGAGAAGTACTGCTGGGACACAGATGAGAATCTTGAACATCTCAAAAAGCGTTAACATTAAAAAACTATTGTGACTTCTGACTCCAAATTCAGACATAGCTTCATCTTTGGGCTTGTTGTTTCAAATATGTTGTGGAGCAATTTTATTTCAGTATCCCTATTGTATGCTACAATTAAAATGGTAGACTAACGATGCTTTGAGTCTAACACCGTTAGGAACAACAACAGACTTAAGGGTTCTGTATAAAAAGACAAGGGCTCCTGGAAGCAGGCAACAAACACCAAACAGACAACAGCTGTGACAAAGACTCTGCCCTACCTCCAACCTCGTTGTTTGGCTTGCCATACACTTTGCGCAGCACATTTGAAGGAGGCATCAACATTTGAGGCATAAAAGCTTCCCCCCAGTCCTAAACGCTGTTAAATATCCACTGAGAATAGCAAAAGGACCTTACATGTGTATGTGCATGTGCATATTTTAACACTCGGATTAAAATGCAAGTCCAAACAAAACAATAGAGCAAACATAAGCAAACACAACCTCGGGCTTAGTCATTCAGATATACTGGCCTGTGTACACTTTGTACAGAACCACGGAGGATTTTGTTGTGGGGAAAAAAGCTGTCACAAGGGGATCCGCTGTTTCACAGTTTTAAACATCAACAGCAGATAAACCGATAGTGAATTGACAGTTTTCCTTCATTGTGCTTTGTCCTCTAATGTACCAAATCAACAAATTGAACTAAATTAATGAGAAAAATGTGCTTTAATTCTGAAGGCAGCAATCTCTTTCAGAGTTGGCCGTAGAGCTGTCAGAGATTCCTCTCAGAGACCAGTAGACCAAAGGCTGCTCACAACTCTTGAAAGACAGAGAAGCTTTTTTTGCCGACATGGTATGCTTTTATTTTGTTATTGAATTAAGACCAAACAGATTGGATCTTTAGCATTTTCTGTCCTGAAAGTGATCAGCTCATTTATGTTCTGTTTTGCCTAACAAGCTTCCTGGAATACCAAGTGAAAATGTCATTAGTGTGCTGTGTTAAGTACACTGCTCTCTCTGTTCTCAGTCTATTATTGATAAAAGGGTTTGTTGGGTTTCTTTTTTTCTTCCTCAGCGAGCTTTGATTTAAGTTCTCATTATGGAACAAAAGCCATTGCAGGTGCATATTCACTATACAGGTTTTCAACCAAGGTCAGAAAAGGAAACATTCTCCTCGGCTCACTGAGAGTCACAAAGTACATGAGGATAAGAATGCAAAAGGAACAGTATCTGAAAACCAGAGTCGTGTTTGTTTCTCACTATTCACAAAATGAGACGGAAATTATATAATGGTAGACACTATATAACTGTAAAATGACTACACAACAGCTCTTTAGTTCACTAGTTTCCACTGAATGCTTAGTTAGTTGGTTAGGGTGACATTGCCATGTGTACCTCCCAATAACATCCTACACAACTAGAATTGCTATTCTAACCTGAAAATAAACCATTCGCACTTGTCAGTCATGGAGGAAAGTGGATTATGATCAGGGTCAACTGAATGAACTGGTGTCTCATTTCAGAATGGCATGCCCTGTTTTTCCAGTCTTTTTGTCTTTCATGGTCTGCATCCCAAATGGAACCCCATTCCCTATATAGTGCACTACTTTTGACTAGAGCCCTATGAGCCCATGTCAAAAGAAGTGCACTTTAAACAGAATATTGGGTGTCATTGGGAAGCAGATATAGTCTTTTACTGGTACACGTGACAATGGTCAAGAATGAGAGTGGATATGGATCAAATGGATGGATGACTCACCACGAGTTTTGCTGGACAGACGTTGTTTTCGTTGGCCAGTGGAGGAGGTGTTGTGGAGGAGGAGAGTGTTCTGTTGCAGGTGATTGCTGCCGATGGGGCTGGTGGCGATGATGTTGTCCTTGTACTTGCTCATTAGGGACAACTTTGTATTGTCACTCCCTGATGATGACAGAACAATCATTATTAGGGAGATAAATGAGAGATGAAAAGAAACCCAATAAAACAAGACAAACGTGAAAAAGAAGCACGTCAGACAAAACGGAAGAGATTTAACACAGACTGGCAGAGGCAACAACAAGTTAGTGTTCTTATAATGGTATAGGTCTTGAAACAGGGAATAATCTATCATTTCCTGTCAGAACTAGATAACATTGTATTGGTTGGTGGGCTGATATTTCGTAAATAAAAAAAAACTGTTATAAAGTGTGTAGAAAATATAATGGACTTGTATACACGGAGTACACCAAACATTAGAAACACCTTCCTAATATTAAGTTGCACCCTCCCACTCCTTTTACCCTCAAAACAACCTCAATTCATCAGGGCATAGACTCTACAAGGTGTCGAAAGCATTCCACAGGGACGCTGGCCCACGTTGACTGCAATGCTTGTCACATTTGTGTCAAGATGGCTGAATGTCCTTTGGGTGGTGGACCATTCTTCATACACACGGGAGACTGAGCATGAAAAACCCAGCAGTGCTGCAGTTCTTAACACAAACCGGTGTGCTTGGCACCTACAACCATACCACGTTCAAAGGCACTTAAATCTTTCTAAACTGATTAAAGTGGATTTAACAAGTGACATCAATAAGGGATTATAGCTTTCACCTGGATTCACCTGGTCAGTCAATGTCATGGAAAGAGCAGATGTCCTTATTGTTTTGTACACTCAGTGTATTTTGCCTTGAAGATTAAATAAACCCTTGCTCACCAGAATGTTCCTAATGTTTTGTATACTCAGTGTATTTTTAAATAAGATAATCTTTGAGAACTAACAATCACACCAAAAAAACAAGGGCAGTCAGGTAGAATAAAAAAATCCCAAATTCATTCAGGATGCATTCAGGCCTCCATTGATTTTGTTATAATGTTTGAGTCAATAGCCACAAGCTATTGCACAATGTGTAAAATTGAAGGAAACTAGCTTTAAAATTGCACTTAAAAAGTATTATATAACAATAAAGAGGCTATAAACAGGGGGTGCCGGTATCAAGTCAATGTGCAGGGGTACAGGTTAGTCGAGGTAATTTGTAAAGTGACTCTGCATAGGGGGGCAATAGTCCGGGTGGCAGTCTCATGAATTGTTCAGCGGGGGGGGGCAATGTGAGGGGGTGTCAATAGTCCGGGTGGCTTGCCGTGCAGTAGCAGAGAGAACAGTCTATGACTTGGGTGACTGGAGTCTTTGACCATTTTTTGGGCCTTCCTTTAACATCGCCTAGTATATAGGTTCTCGATGTCAGGAAGCTTGGCTCCAGAGATGTACTGGGCCGTACGCACTACCCTCTGTAGCACCTTACGGTCAGATGCCGAGCAGTTTCCATACCAGGTGGTGATGCAACCAGATGCTCTTGATAGTGCAGCTGTATAACGTTTTGAGGATCTGGGGACCTGATAGTTCTGATAGTTCGTTAGACACCACAAAACTTGGTTGTTGTCCTGGCACCAAACTGCCAGGTTTCTGAGCTCCTCCCTATTGGCTGTTTCATCGTTGTCGGTGATCAGGCCTACCACTGTTGTGTCGTCAGCAAACTTAATAATGGTGTTGGAGTCGTGCTTGGCCACACAGTCGTGGGTGATCAAGAAGTACAGGAGGGGACTAGGCACGCACCCCTGAGGAGCTCCAGTGTTGAGGATCAGAGTGGCAGATGTGTTGTTGCCTACTCTTATCACATGGGGTGGCACATCAGAAAGTTCAGGATCCAGTTGCAGAGGGAGGTGTTTAGTCCCAGGGTGCTTAGCTTAGTGATGAGCTTTGTGGGTACTATAGTGTTGAACGCTGAGCTGTAGTCAATGAACAGTATTCCTTTTGTCCATGTGGGAAAGGTCAGTGTGGAGTGTGATTGAGATTGCGTCATCTGTGGATCTGTTGTGGCGGTATGCAAATTGGAGTGGGTCTAGGGTTTCTGGCATGATGTGTTGATGTGAGTCATGACCAGCTTTTCAAAGCACTTCATGGCTAACGACGTGAGTGCTAAGAAGCAGTAATCATTTAGGCAGGTTACCTTTGCTTTCTTGAGCACAGGGACTATGATGGTCTGTTTGAAACATGTAGGTATTTACAGTCAGGGAGAGGTTGAAAATGTCAGTGAAGACACTTTGCAGTTGGTCCGGCATGCTTTGAGTACACGGCCTGGTAATCCGTCTGGCCCTGACGGATTCTCTGATTGAGAATTATACTTAGGTAGCCTTTTTCCACCTGGGTTTTGTGGGTGTTTATTTTCTGTTCTGTGTTTTGTTGCACCGTTCATAACTGTTCGTTTGTCGTGTATTGTTTTTTGTTTCAGTATTCATTCTTTATTAAACGACAATGAATAATACCACGCTGCGCTTTGGTCCTCCTCTCAATCTCCAGACGACAGCCGTTACAGTTGCTTGCCTTAAAGCTAGCATAAAAGGCATTTAGCTAGTCTGGTAGGCTCATGTCACTGGGCAGCTCACTGCTGGGTTTCCCTTTGTAGTCCGTAATAGTTTTCAAGCCCTGCCACATCCGACGAGCGTCAGAGCCGGTGTAGTAGGATTCAATCTTTGTCCTGTATTGATGCTTTGCCTGTTTGAATGTTCGTCTGAGGGCATAGCTACATTTCTTATAAGCATCCGGATTAATGTCCTGCTGCTTGAAAGCGACAGCTCTAGCCTTTAACTCAGTGTGAATGTTGCCTGTAATTCATGGCTCCTGGTTGGGATATGTACGTACGATCACAGTGGGGACAACGTCATCGATGCACTTATTGATGAAGCCAGTGACTGAGGTGGTATACTCTTCAATGCCATTGGATGAATCCTGGAACATCTTCCAGTCTGTGCTAGCAAAACAGTCCTGTAGTTTAGCATCCGTGTCATCTGACCACTTCCGTATTGAGCGAGTCACTGGCACGTCCTGCTTTAGTTTTTGCTTCTAAGCAGGAATCAGGAGAATAGAATTATGGTCATATTTGCCAAATGTAGGGTGAGGGAGAGCTTTGTATGCGTCTCTGTGTGTGGAGTAAAGGTGGTCTAGAGTTTTTTTCCCTCTGGTTGCACATGTGACATGTTGGTAAATTAGGTAAAATGGATTTAAGTTTGCATTTATTAAGGTCCCCGGCTACTAGGAGTGTTGCTTCTGGATGAGCATTTTCTTGTTTGCTTACGGCCTTATACAGCTGGCTGAGTGCGGTCTTAGTGCCAGTGTCGGTATGTGGTGGTAAATAGATGGCTACCAATAATATAGTTGAGAACTCTCGGTATATAGTGTGGTTTACTGTCACGTTCTGACCTTAGTTCCTTTGTTATGTCTTTGTTTTAGTATGGTCAGGGCGTGAGTTGGGTGGGTTTTCTATGTTATTTTTTATATAATTTGGGATTTTCTGTTTTCGGTCTGGTATGGTTCTCAATCAGAGGCAGCTGTCAATCGTTGTCCCTGATTGGGCCACCCATCAACACCGAAGGGATGTAGTGGATCTCATTGGCCGCCTCTGCACTGGTGCTCTTCTGGGGCTGGCTGTCAATCGTTGTCCCTGATTGAGAATCATACTTAGGTAGCCTGGTTTCACTTTTGAGTTGTGGGTGTTTATTTCCTGTTTAGTGTTTTTTCATTCATCTTACAGGACTGTTCGTTTGTCATTTGTTGTTTTGTTCAGTGTTCAGTTATTTTATTAAAAACATGAACACTTACCACGCTGTGCTTTGGTCCTCACCTTCTTCCACCACAGACGATCGTTACATCTACAGCTTATAATCAGGTATTCTACCTCAGGAGAGCAATACCTCAAGACTTCTTTAATCTTAGACATCGCTCACCAACAGTTTTTTAACAAATAGAGACGCACACAAGCCACTCATGTTACCAGAAGTAGATGCTCTGTCCTGTCGATGCACGGAGAAGCCAGACAGCTCTATATTATTCTTTATTTTCGTTTAGCCACATCTCAGTGAAACATAAGAATTTACAGTTTTTAATGTCCCGTTGGTAGGATAGTCTTAATCGTAGATCGTCCAGTTTGTTTTCCAATGATTGCACGTTGGCCAATAATACGGAGAGTAGTGATGGTTTACCTACTCGTCAGCGATTTCTTACCAGGCACACTGCACTCCTCCCCCTTTTTCTCTGTCTTTTCTTCACGCGGATGATGGGGATTTGGGCCTTGTCTCAACAAAGCAGTATATACTTTGCGTCAGACTCATTAAAGAAAAAATCTTTGTCCAGTTCGAGGTGAGTAATCGCTGTTCTGACGTCCAGATGCTCTTTTCGGTCATAAGAGACGGTAGCAGCAAAATTATGTACAAAATGAGATACAAACATTTTTAAAAACGAAGAAAATAGCACAGTTGATTTGGAGCTCGTAACACGGCAGCCATTTACCACTTTTAGTCTTGAAATCTTTGGTTGTTTATTACACTACTCACTCTGTTTAGCACATGACCTCGCATATGAACCCTTAAAGAGATGGGTGGGGCTAAGATTTGAGAGGGTGTGAACAATGCTGAATGGGTGTAGACAAAGAAGAGCCTTCCAGTAGGTAAAAGTCTATTAACTTTCAAAGCAGAATTACTTTCCCATTGTTCCTCAAATGCAGTGTATGATATACCAATTTCTAACTCTGAGTTTCATCTTGTATCCAATGTAAAAAAAAATACAGGTGGTGGACACATACTCTACAGTGTGTAATCAAGGTTTGAAATTATTCTGTTTTTGTCAAATACGATATCTGTTTGGGATTGTTGCTATTAATTTGCAGTGTACAAATTATTTATATCTATGTTCCGGCTGTCACGCCTTGGTCATTGTATTTTGTGTTTTCGTTATATATTTGGTCAGGCCAGGGTGTGACATGGGTTTATATATTGTATTTTCGTATTGGGGTTTGTAGTATTTGGGATTGCGGCTGAGTAGGGGTGTTGTATAGGCTTGGCTGCCTGAGGCGGTTCTCAATCAGAGTCAGGTGATTCTCGTTGTCTCTGATTGGGAACCGTATTTAGGTAGCCTGGGTCTCACTGTGTATTTCGTGGGTGATTGTTCCTGTCTCTGTGTAGTTTCACCAGATAGGCTGTAATTAGGTTTCACGTTCCGTTTGTTGTTTTTGTATTTGTATAGTTATTTCATGTGTCACTTTTTTTCATTAAAGTCATGAGTAACCACCACGCTGCATTTCGGTCCGACTCTCTTTCTACAAACGAAGAACGGCGTTACAGAATCACCCACCACACTCGGACCGAGCATCATGTTAACAGGCAGCAGCGAAGGGAGGACGTTATGGACAGCAGAGGCTTGGAGTATACGACGTGGGAAGAAATAGACAGGTGGGCGGCCGACCCAGAGAGAATGCCGGAGCCCGCCTGGGATTCGCTGGAGCAGTGCGAAGAGGGCTATAGGCGAATGGAGTCGAAAAGAAAGACACGGCGGCGCAGAGCTAAACCCGAAAGTCACCCCCAAATATTTATTGGGGGAGGGCTCAGGGAGAGAGTAGCAGAGTCAGGAGTCAGACCTGAGCCTACTCTCCCTGTTAATCGTGAGGAGCAGCGATATAAGGACTTCTGGTCTTGGGAGGAGATATTAGACGGAAGAGGACCCTGGGCTCAGCCTGGTGAATATCGCCGCCCCAAGGAGGAACTAGAGGCGGCTAAAGCGGAGAGGCGCTGGTATGAGGAGGCAGCACGGCGACGCGGATGGAAGCCCGAAAAGCAGCCCAAAAAAATTATTGGGGGGGGGGCTTAAAGGGAGTATGGCCATGCCAGGTAGGAGACCTGCGCAAACTCCCTGTGCTTACCGGTGGGCTAGAGAGACCGGGCAGACACCGTGTTATGCTATGGAGCGCACAGTGTTTCCAGTGCGGGTGCATAGCCCGGTGCGGTTCATACCAGTCCTTCGTATTGGCCGGGCTAGAGTGGGCATCGAGCCAGGTAAGCTTGGGCAGGCTCGGTGCTCAAAAGCTCCAGTGCGCCTGCACGGTCCGGTCTATCCAGAGCCACCTCCACACACCAGTCCTCCGGTAGCAGCTCCCCTTACCAGGCTTCCTGTGCATGTTCTCGCTCCAGTATCACCAGTGCCAGCACCACGCACCAGGCCTTCTGTGCGCCTCGCCTGTTCAGCACAACCAGAGCCTTCCTTCCCTCCTGCGCTGTCGGAGTCTCCCGCCTGTTCAGCGCTAACAGAGCCTTCCTCCTCTACAGCGCTGCCGGAGCCTCCTGCCTGTTCGGAGCAGCCTGAGCTGCCAGTCTGCAGGGAGCTGTCAGTCTGCAAGGTGCTGTCAGTCTGCATGAAGCAACCAGAGCTGTCAGTCTGCAAAGAGCTGCCAGTCTGCAAGGAGCTGCCAGTCTGCAAGGAGCTGTCAGTCTGCAAGGAGCTGCCAGTCTGCAGGGTGCTGTCAGTCTGCATGGAGCAGTCAGAGCTGTCAGTCTGCATGAAGCAGCCAGAGCTGTCAGTCTGCAAAGAGCTGCCATTCTGCAAGGAGCTGTCAGTCTGCAAGGAGCTGTCAGTCTGCAAGGAGCTGCCAGTCTGCAGGGTGCTGTCAGCCTGCATGGAGCAGTCAGAGCTGTCAGTCTGTATGAAGCAGCCAGAGCTGTCAGTCTGCATAAAGCAGCCAGAGCTGCCAGTCTGCAAAGAGCTGCCAGTCTGCAAGGAGCTGTCAGTCTGCAAGGAGCTGTCAGTCTGCAAGGAGCTGCCAGTCTGCAGGGTGCTGTCAGCCTGCATGGAGCAGTCAGAGCTGTCAGTCTGCAAGGAGCTGTCAGCCTGCATAGAGCAGCTAGATCCGCCAGTCAGCCATGATCTTCTAGATCTGCCAGTCAACCAGATTCTTCCAGATCTTCCAGTCAACCAGAATCTTCCAGATGTGCTAGTCAACCTGAATCTTCCAGATCCGCCAGCCAGCCAGGATCTACCGGAGCCTACTACCTACCTGAGCTTCATCTCAGTACTGGGCTTCCTCTCAGTACTGGGCTTCCTCTCAGTACTGGGCTTTCTCTCAGTACTGGGCTTCCCCTCAGTTCCGGGCTGCCCCTCAGTTCCGGGCTGCCCCTCAGTTCCGGGCTGCCCCTCAGTCTCGAGCTGCCCCTCAGTCCCGAGCTGCCCCTCAGTCCCGAGCTGCCCCTCAGTCCCGAGCTGCCCCTCAGTCCCGAGCTGTCCCTCAGTCCCGAGATGCCCCTCAGTCACGAGCTGCTCCACAGTTCTGTGGGGTTCTGGGTGAGGACTATTAGGCCATGGTCGGCGGCGAGGGTGAATTATCCCAGGACGCGAAGGGGAGGAACTAGGACATTAATGGAGTGGGGTCCACGTCCCGAGCCGGAACCGCCACCATGGACAGACGCCCACCCGGACCCTCCCTATGGTTTTGAGGTGCGTCCGGGAGTCCGCACCTTAGGGGGGTTCTGTCACGCCTTGGTCATTGTATTTTGTGTTTTCGTTATATATTTGGTCAGGCCAGGGTGTGACATGGGTTTATATATTGTATTTTCGTATTGGGGTTTGTAGTATTTGGGATTGCGGCTGAGTAGGGGTGTTGTATAGGCTTGGCTGCCTGAGGCGGTTCTCAATCAGAGTCAGGTGATTCTCGTTGTCTCTGATTGGGAACCGTATTTAGGTAGCCTGGGTCTCACTGTGTATTTCGTGGGTGATTGTTCCTGTCTCTGTGTAGTTTCACCAGATAGGCTGTAATTAGGTTTCACGTTCCGTTTGTTGTTTTTGTATTTGTATAGTTATTTCATGTGTCACTTTTTTTTCATTAAAGTCATGAGTAACCACCACGCTGCATTTCGGTCCGACTCTCTTTCTACAAACGAAGAACGGCGTTACAGAATCACCCACCACACTCGGACCGAGCATCATGTTAACAGGCAGCAGCGAAGGGAGGACGTTATGGACAGCAGAGGCTTGGAGTATACGACGTGGGAAGAAATAGACAGGTGGGCGGCCGACCCAGAGAGAATGCCGGAGCCCGCCTGGGATTCGCTGGAGCAGTGCGAAGAGGGCTATAGGCGAATGGAGTCGAAAAGAAAGACACGGCGGCGCAGAGCTAAACCCGAAAGTCACCCCCAAATATTTATTGGGGAGGGCTCAGGGAGAGAGTAGCAGAGTCAGGAGTCAGACCTGAGCCTACTCTCCCTGTTAATCGTGAGGAGCAGCGATATAAGGACTTCTGGTCTTGGGAGGAGATATTAGACGGAAGAGGACCCTGGGCTCAGCCTGGTGAATATCGCCGCCCCAAGGAGGAACTAGAGGCGGCTAAAGCGGAGAGGCGCTGGTATGAGGAGGCAGCACGGCGACGCGGATGGAAGCCCGAAAAGCAGCCCAAAAAAATTATTGGGGGGGGGGGCTTAAAGGGAGTATGGCCATGCCAGGTAGGAGACCTGCGCAAACTCCCTGTGCTTACCGGTGGGCTAGAGAGACCGGGCAGACACCGTGTTATGCTATGGAGCGCACAGTGTTTCCAGTGCGGGTGCATAGCCCGGTGCGGTTCATACCAGTCCTTCGTATTGGCCGGGCTAGAGTGGGCATCGAGCCAGGTAAGCTTGGGCAGGCTCGGTGCTCAAAAGCTCCAGTGCGCCTGCACGGTCCGGTCTATCCAGAGCCACCTCCACACACCAGTCCTCCGGTAGCAGCTCCCTTACCAGGCTTCCTGTGCATGTTCTCGCTCCAGTATCACCAGTGCCAGCACCACGCACCAGGCCTTCTGTGCGCCTCGCCTGTTCAGCACAACCAGAGCCTTCCTTCCCTCCTGCGCTGTCGGAGTCTCCCGCCTGTTCAGCGCTAACAGAGCCTTCCTCCTCTACAGCGCTGCCGGAGCCTCCTGCCTGTTCGGAGCAGCCTGAGCTGCCAGTCTGCAGGGAGCTGTCAGTCTGCAAGGTGCTGTCAGTCTGCATGAAGCAACCAGAGCTGTCAGTCTGCAAAGAGCTGCCAGTCTGCAAGGAGCTGCCAGTCTGCAAGGAGCTGTCAGTCTGCAAGGAGCTGCCAGTCTGCAGGGTGCTGTCAGTCTGCATGGAGCAGTCAGAGCTGTCAGTCTGCATGAAGCAGCCAGAGCTGTCAGTCTGCAAAGAGCTGCCATTCTGCAAGGAGCTGTCAGTCTGCAAGGAGCTGTCAGTCTGCAAGGAGCTGCCAGTCTGCAGGGTGCTGTCAGCCTGCATGGAGCAGTCAGAGCTGTCAGTCTGTATGAAGCAGCCAGAGCTGTCAGTCTGCATAAAGCAGCCAGAGCTGCCAGTCTGCAAAGAGCTGCCAGTCTGCAAGGAGCTGTCAGTCTGCAAGGAGCTGTCAGTCTGCAAGGAGCTGCCAGTCTGCAGGGTGCTGTCAGCCTGCATGGAGCAGTCAGAGCTGTCAGTCTGCAAGGAGCTGTCAGCCTGCATAGAGCAGCTAGATCCGCCAGTCAGCCATGATCTTCTAGATCTGCCAGTCAACCAGATTCTTCCAGATCTTCCAGTCAACCAGAATCTTCCAGATGTGCTAGTCAACCTGAATCTTCCAGATCCGCCAGCCAGCCAGGATCTACCGGAGCCTACTACCTACCTGAGCTTCATCTCAGTACTGGGCTCCTCTCAGTACTGGGCTTCCTCTCAGTACTGGGCTTTCTCTCAGTACTGGGCTTCCCCAGTTCCGGGCTCCCTCAGTTCCGGGCTGCCCCTCAGTTCCGGGCTGCCCCTCAGTCTCGGGCTGCCCCTCAGTCTCGAGCTGCCCCTCAGTCCCGAGCTGCCCCTCAGTCCCGAGCTGCCCTCAGTCCCGAGCTGTCCCTCAGTCCCGAGATGCCCCTCAGTCACGAGCTGCTCCACAGTTCTGTGGGGTTCTGGGTGAGGACTATTAGGCCATGGTCGGCGGCGAGGGTGAATTATCCCAGGACGCGAAGGGGAGGAACTAGGACATTAATGGAGTGGGGTCCACGTCCCGAGCCGGAACCGCCACCATGGACAGACGCCCACCCGGACCCTCCCTATGGTTTTGAGGTGCGTCCGGGAGTCCGCACCTTAGGGGGGTTCTGTCACGCCTTGGTCATTGTATTTTGTGTTTTCGTTATATATTTGGTCAGGCCAGGGTGTGACATGGGTTTATATATTGTATTTTCGTATTGGGGTTTGTAGTATTTGGGATTGCGGCTGAGTAGGGGTGTTGTATAGGCTTGGCTGCCTGAGGCGGTTCTCAATCAGAGTCAGGTGATTCTCGTTGTCTCTGATTGGGAACCGCATTTAGGTAGCCTGGGTCTCACTGTGTATTTCGTGGGTGATTGTTCCTGTCTCTGTGTAGTTTCACCAGATAGGCTGTAATTAGGTTTCACGTTCCGTTTGTTGTTTTTGTATTTGTATAGTTATTTCATGTGTCACTTTTTTTCATTAAAGTCATGAGTAACCACCACGCTGCATTTCGGTCCGACTCTCTTTCTACAAACGAAGAACGGCGTTACAGAATCACCCACCACACTCGGACCGAGCAGCATGTTAACAGGCAGCAGCGAAGGGAGGACGTTATGGACAGCAGAGGCTTGGAGTATACGACGTGGGAAGAAATAGACAGGTGGGCGGCCGACCCAGAGAGAATGCCGGAGCCCGCCTGGGATTCGCTGGAGCAGTGCGAAGAGGGCTATAGGCGAATGGAGTCGAAAAGAAAGACACGGCGGCGCAGAGCTAAACCCGAAAGTCACCCCCAAATATTTATTGGGGGAGGGCTCAGGGAGAGAGTAGCAGAGTCAGGAGTCAGACCTGAGCCTACTCTTCCTGTTAATCGTGAGGAGCAGCGATATAAGGACTTCTGGTCTTGGGAGGAGATATTAGACGGAAGAGGACCCTGGGCTCAGCCTGGTGAATATCGCCGCCCCAAGGAGGAACTAGAGGCGGCTAAAGCGGAGAGGCGCTGGTATGAGGAGGCAGCACGGCGACGCGGATGGAAGCCCGAAAAGCAGCCCAAAAAAATTATTGGGGGGGGGGGCTTAAAGGGAGTATGGCCATGCCAGGTAGGAGACCTGCGCAAACTCCCTGTGCTTACCGGTGGGCTAGAGAGACCGGGCAGACACTGTGTTATGCTATGGAGCGCACAGTGTTTCCAGTGCGGGTGCATAGCCCGGTGCGGTTCATACCAGTCCTTCGTATTGGCCGTGCTAGAGTGGGCATCGAGCCAGGTAAGCTTGGGCAGGCTCGGTGCTCAAAAGCTCCAGTGCGCCTGCACGGTCCGGTCTATCCAGAGCCACCTCCACACACCAGTCCTCCGGTAGCAGCTCCCCTTACCAGGCTTCCTGTGCATGTTCTCGCTCCAGTATCACCAGTGCCAGCACCACGCACCAGGCCTTCTGTGCGCCTCGCCTGTTCAGCACAACCAGAGCCTTCCTTCCCTCCTGCGCTGTCGGAGTCTCCCGCCTGTTCAGCGCTATCAGAGCCTTCCTCCTCTACAGCGCTGCCGGAGCCTCCTGCCTGTTCGGAGCAGCCTGAGCTGCCAGTCTGCAGGGAGCTGTCAGTCTGCAAGGTGCTGTCAGTCTGCATGAAGCAACCAGAGCTGTCAGTCTGCAAAGAGCTGCCAGTCTGCAAGGAGCTGCCAGTCTGCAAGGAGCTGTCAGTCTGCAAGGAGCTGCCAGTCTGCAGGGTGCTGTCAGTCTGCATGGAGCAGTCAGAGCTGTCAGTCTGCATGAAGCAGCCAGAGCTGTCAGTCTGCAAAGAGCTGCCATTCTGCAAGGAGCTGTCAGTCTGCAAGGAGCTGTCAGTCTGCAAGGAGCTGCCAGTCTGCAGGGTGCTGTCAGCCTGCATGGAGCAGTCAGAGCTGTCAGTCTGTATGAAGCAGCCAGAGCTGTCAGTCTGCATAAAGCAGCCAGAGCTGCCAGTCTGCAAAGAGCTGCCAGTCTGCAAGGAGCTGTCAGTCTGCAAGGAGCTGTCAGTCTGCAAGGAGCTGCCAGTCTGCAGGGTGCTGTCAGCCTGCATGGAGCAGTCAGAGCTGTCAGTCTGCAAGGAGCTGTCAGCCTGCATAGAGCAGCTAGATCCGCCAGTCAGCCATGATCTTCTAGATCTGCCAGTCAACCAGATTCTTCCAGATCTTCCAGTCAACCAGAATCTTCCAGATGTGCTAGTCAACCTGAATCTTCCAGATCCGCCAGCCAGCCAGGATCTACCAGAGCCTACTACCTACCTGAGCTTCATCTCAGTACTGGGCTTCCTCTCAGTACTGAGCTTCCTCTCAGTACTGGGCTTTCTCTCAGTACTGGGCTTCCCCTCAGTTCCGGGCTGCCCTCAGTTCCGGGCTGCCCCTCAGTTCCGGGCTGCCCCTCAGTCTCGAGCTGCCCCTCAGTCCCGAGCTGCCCCTCAGTCCCGAGCTGCCCCTCAGTCCCGAGCTGCCCCTCAGTCCCGAGCTGTCCCTCAGTCCCGAGATGCCCTCAGTCACGAGCTGCTCCACAGTTCTGTGGGGTTCTGGGTGAGGACTATTAGGCCATGGTCGGCGGCGAGGGTGAATTATCCCAGGACGCGAAGGGGAGGAACTAGGACATTAATGGAGTGGGGTCCACGTCCCGAGCCGGAACCGCCACCATGGACAGACGCCCACCCGGACCCTCCCTATGGTTTTGAGGTGCGTCCGGGAGTCCGCACCTTAGGGGGGTTCTGTCACGCCTTGGTCATTGTATTTTGTGTTTTCGTTATATATTTGGTCAGGCCAGGGTGTGACATGGGTTTATATATTGTATTTTCGTATTGGGGTTTGTAGTATTTGGGATTGCGGCTGAGTAGGGGTGTTGTATAGGCTTGGCTGCCTGAGGCGGTTCTCAATCAGAGTCAGGTGATTCTCGTTGTCTCTGATTGGGAACCGTATTTAGGTAGCCTGGGTTCCACTGTGTATTTCGTGGGTGATTGTTCCTGTCTCTGTGTAGTTTCACCAGATAGGCTGTAATTAGGTTTCACGTTCCGTTTGTTGTTTTTGTATTTGTATAGTTATTTCATGTGTCACTTTTTTCATTAAAGTCATGAGTAACCACCACGCTGCATTTCGGTCCGACTCTCTTTCTACAAACGAAGAACGGCGTTACACCGGCCCCCCAACCATCCGCTCAAGAAAAAAATTAATCCTGCAGCTAAATGTAAATGGGGATTGCGCTAGAGTGTTTCTGTCTGTGTTTGTGTGTGTGTGTGTGTGTGTGTGTGTGTGTGTGTGTGTGTGTGTGTGTGTGTGTGTGTGTGTGTGTGTGTGTGTGTGTGTGTGTGTGTGTGTGTAGTACTATACTCGTAAGCACCAGAAGTCCACACAAGAACACTAAACCAACTAAAATTCGGAGAAGTGAGGACATTTTGCCGGTCCTCACTTGTAAAAAGGTTATTTTAGGCTTAGGGGTTAGGTTTAGAATTAGGGTTAGGGGTTAGGGTTATATTTAGGGTTAAGGTCAGGGGTTAGAGAAAATAGAATTTGATATGGGAATCAATTGTTGGTCCCCAAAAAGTCCTCACAAGTATAGTAAGACATACAGTGCCTTGCGAAAGTATTCGGCCCCCTTGAACTTTGCGACCTTTTGCCACATTTCAGGCTTCAAACATAAAGATATAAAACTGTATTTTTTGTGAAGAATCAACAACAAGTGGGACACAATCATGAAGTGGAATGACATTTATTGGATATTTCAAACTTTTTTAACAAATCAAAAACTGAAAAATTGGGCGTGCAAAATTATTCAACTTTCAGTGCAGCAAACTCTCTCCAGAAGTTGAGTGAGGATCTCTGAATGATCCAATGTTGACCTAAATGACTAATGATGATAAATACAATCCACCTGTGTGTACTCAAGTCTCCGTATAAATGCACCTACTCTGTGATAGTCTCAGAGGTCCATTAAAAGCGCAGAGATCATCATGAAGAACAAGGAACACACCAGGCAGGTCCGAGATACTGTTGTGAAGAAGTTTAAAGCCGGATTTGGATACAAAAAGATTTCCCAAGCTTTAAACATCCCAAGGAGCACTGTGCAAGCGATATTATTGAAATGGAAGGAGTATCAGACCACTGCAAATCTACCAAGACCTGGCCGTCCCTCTAAACTTTCAGCTCATACAAGGAGAAGACTGATCAGAGATGCAGCCAAGAGGCCCATGATCACTCTGGATGAACTGCAGAGATCTACAGCTGAGGTGGGAGACTCTGTCCATAGGACAACAATCCGTCGTATATTGCACAAATCTGGCCTTTATGGAAGAGTGGCAAGAAGAAAGCCATTTCTTAAAGATATCCATAAAAAGTGTTGTTTAAAGTTTGCCACAAGCCACCTGGGAGACACACCAAACATGTGGAAGAAGGTGCTCTGGTCAGATGAAACCAAAATTGAACTTTTTGGCAACAATGCAAAACGTTATGTTTGGCGTAAAAGCAACACAGCTCATCACGCTGAACACACCATCCCCACTGTCAAACATGGTGGTGGCAGCATCATGGTTTGGGCCTGCTTTTCTTCAGCAGGGACAGGGAAGATGGTTAAAATTGATGGGAAGATGGATGGAGCCAAATACAGGACCATTCTGGAAGAAAACCTGATGGAGTCTGCAAAAGACCTGAGACTGGGACGGAGATTTGTCTTCCAACAAGACAATGATCCAAAACATGAAGCAAAATCTACAATGGAATGGTTCAATAATAAACATATCCAGGTGTTAGAATGGCCAAGTCAAAGTCCAGACCTGAATCCAATCGAGAATCTGTGGAAAGAACTGAAAACTGCTGTTCACAAATGCTCTCCATCCAACCTCACTGAGCTCGCTCACTGAGCTGTTTTGCAAGGAGGAATGGGAAAAAATTTCAGTCTCTCGATGTGCAAAACTGATAGAGACATACCCCAAGCGACTTACAGCTGTAATCGCAGCAAAAGGTGGCGCTACAAAGTATTAACTTAAGGGGGCTGAATAATTTTGCACGCCCAATTTTTCAGTTTTTGATTTGTTAAAAAAGTTTGAAATATCCAATAAATGTCGTTCCACTTCATGATTGTGTCCCACTTGTTGTTGATTCTTCACAAAAAAATAAAGTTTTATATCTTTATGTTTGAAGCCTGAAATGTGGCAAAAGGTCGCAAAGTTCAAGGGGGCCGAATACTTTCGCAAGGCACTGTAGCTGTGTGTGTGTGTGTTTGTGCTTGTACCTACACTCACCAGGTGTCAGGTCCATGCTGGCCTTGTCATTGCAGCCCTGAAGGGAGTCCAGGGTGCGTGTGACCTGGCTGGCAAAGTCCTCTCCTCCGTTCATGCACTCTCTCTGCAGGTGGTGTCTCAGGTCAGTGATGTCATACTCGTAGCCATCCAGGATGGGTGTCTCTCGGATACTGAGCGTGCCGCTGGAATTGTGGCCCTGGCCCCTGGAGTTTCTCAGGCTCTCCCTGGCCTGGCCCCCCATCAATACCGAAGGGATGTAGTGGATCTCATTGGCCGCCTCTGCACTGGCGCTCTTCTGGGGCTGGGGCACACGGCGGCGTTTGCACCACCGCCTGCGTGTGTAGAGGATGAGGACCAGGCAGAGGATGGAGAGGAGCAAAGCAATCATGCCTCCCTGTGAACAAACACAAGGGGAAAGAGAAAGATGGCCGCTCTCAACTAAGAACTTCCCAAAGTCTCCAACCCACGTTGCTAGATTTGTAAAAACACCACTAGTGCATAGCAGAGATCCTTGAAGAAAAAACTATAGATCTTAACAACAGCGTCAAGAAAACATCAAACAAACTCAAAATCCATATAATCACAGAGCACACCATGCAAAACGATGTAGACAATCTCCAAAGCATGGTGTATGAGAACAGCAGTGCTCTAGGAAGCATCATGGAGGAATAAAAACTGAAACCATTTAGTAAATATACCCTATACCAAGAGAGCGTCTATTAAAGCTGCTATCAGACTCAGTCAATAATCTATCAATAAAGACTCTACTCTCGGGTTCAGTGGGTTCAGTGGGTTCAGCGCCAGTAACGGTCTGATGAAATCTTCCACTTTGTTGCACATTTTTAGATCTCAGCTCAACTAAATAATGAATGATGAGAAGATCAACAAAACATGTGAGGACGGCGACAGAGATGACTCAACCGGAAATTGAAATTGAGAAACCCTGTTCAGATGCAGACTGATATCCCAGGATCATAGAGAGAGTGCTTCACCTGCTCGCATAAATTTGAAATGGCAAATGTAAAGTCAATTTGCATAAGTTGTTTGCTTATTCTGCATAGTCAAGGACATTAACACATGAGGCCTTAATATAGGTCACGTATGCAGCAAATCTGTATGCAGTTTTGGGGGGAAATTAAAGTTAAAATCATTTATTTCGTATTGATTACTTTCTTTAGTACTTTCAAAGTCATTGAGCTATTCCAAACTGGAATGAAGCAGAAAGAACTAGGCCAGAGAGTTACCAGGAGACATACCCATAAGTGTTCCCTCTCTAATGCATACTGTAGCACACAACAACTCAATCAACGGGCTGGTACATAGGGCAACACATTCTTCAGAGGTCAATTGAAAATCTCCCACCAAATGCAATTAGGCCCAACCATTTGCATTAGCCACCATTCAAATCTTTAGGTAGGGGAAACTTCTGTAATTTTGTACATTACAGGGTATCAAATAGTGGACTAAGACGGCCTGTCTCTTTTTATAGAGTCAACAAAGCCAAACCAAACATCAAAGATGCCAGTATTTCAGCCTGTAATCCATTTATGTAAGGGTTATGCTTTAATGTAATACTATAGTTTCAATAACGTATAATTCTGTCATTTACCTCATCCTGATTAGGCATGGCATTTTGTATCCAGAAGACAATATACAGTATATAGAGCCAAAATAAACATATTTTGACTTTACAATATTGTTGAGACAGGAGTAGTCAATCATAGTATAGACAACCTGGTCTCATTACTTTTTCATGAGATATACCTTTGGTTCATCCACCTCTGGCCTGCTTGCCTCCCTACCACTGAGGAAGTACAGTTCCCGCTCAGCCCAGTCAAAACTGTTCGCTGCTCTGGCTCCCCAATGGTGGAACACACTCCCTCACGACGCCAGGACAGCGGAGTCAATCACCACCTTCCGGAGACACCTGTAACCCCACCTCTTTAAGGAATACCTAGGATAGGATAAAGTAATCCTTCTCACCCCCTTAAAAGATTTAGATGCACTATTGTAAAGTGGCTGTTCCACTGGATGTAATAAGGTGAATGCACCAATTTGTAAGTCGCTCTGGATAAGAGCGTCTGCTAAATGACTTAAATGTAAATGTAAAATGTAAATGGAACCATATTAACATAAACATAACCTTTAACCATAAGCCTTAAGCTGGACTCAAAACTTAACCATAAAACCCCAAGGAACTTTAACCCTAACCAGTAGGACTTAAAAGTGCAAACATTGATTTAAAAATAATGTTTGACATTAACACAACATAAATAAATGAAATTTTTAAATATATACAGTACCAGTCAAAAGTTTGGACACACCTACCCATTCCAGAGTTTTTCTTTATTTTATACTATTTTCTACATTGTAGAATAATAGTGAAGACATCAAAACTGTGAAATAACACACATGGAATCATGTAGAAACCAAGTGTTAAACAAATCAAAAATATATTGCCACCGTTTGCCTTGATGACACTATTGGCATTCTCTCAACCAGCTTTATGAGGTGGTCACCTGGATGTGCCTTGATAAAAGTACATTTTTGGAATTTCTTAATGCGTTTGAGACAATCAGTTGTGTTGTGACAAGGTAGGTGTGGAATACAGAATATAGCCCTATTTGGTAGATGTCTAAGTCCATATCATGGCAAGAACAGCTCAAATAAGCAGAGAAAAACGACAGTCCATCATTACATTAAGACATAAAGGTCAGTCAATACAGAAAATGTCAAGAACTTTTAAAGTTTCTTCAAGTGCAATCGCAAAAAACATCAAGTGCTATGATGAAACTGGCTCTCATGAGAACCGCCACAGGAAAGGAAGACCCAGAGTTACCTCTGCTGCAAAGGATAAGTTCATTAAAGTTACCTGCCTCAGAAATTGCAGCCCAAATGCTTCACAGAGTTCAAGTAACAGACACGTCTCCACATCAACTGTTCAGAGGAGACTGTGTGAATCAGGCCTTCATGGTCAAATTGCTGCAAAGAAACCACTACTAAAGGACACCAATAAGAAGAAGAGACTTGCTTGGGCCAAGAAACACAAGCAATGGACATTAGACCGGTGGAAATCTGTCCTTTGGTCTGATCAGTCCAAATGTGAGATTTTTGGTTCCAACCGCCGTGTCTTTATGAGACGCAGAGTAGGTGAACGGATAATCTCTGCATGTGTGGTTCCCACCGTGAAGCATGGAGGAAGAGGTGTGATGGGTGCTTTGCTTGTGACACTGAACCAGCATGGCTACCACAGCGTTCTGCAGCAATACGCCATCCCATCTGATTTGGGCTTATTGTTTTGCAACTGGACAATGACCCAACACATCTCCAGGCTGTGTAAGGGCTATTTGACCAAGCAGAGTGATGGAGTGCTGCATCAGATCACCTGGCCACCACAATCCCCCGACCTCAACCGAATTGAGATGGCTTGGGATGAGTTGGACCTCAAAGTGAAGGAAAAGCAGCCAACAAGTGCTCAGCATATGTGGGAACTCCTTCAAGACTGTTGGAAAAGCATTCCTCATGAAGCTGGTTGAGAGAATGCCAAGAGTGTGCAAAGCTGTCATCAAGGAAATCTCAAGAATCTCAAATATAAAATATATTTTGATTTGTTTAACAATTTTTAATTACTACAGTACATGTGTTATTTCATATTTCTTCAGTATTACTCAACAATGTAGAAAATAAAGAAAAACCCTGGAATGAACAGGTGTGTCCAAACTTTTGACTGGTACTGTATATATATTATTTTTACGTACGTTTGCCACTTTTTGTGATATCCAATTAGTAGTTGCAACTGCCGTACGGACTCGGGAGTGGCAAAGGTTGAGAGCCATGGGTCCTCTGAACCATGACGCAGCCAAGCCCCACTGCTTCTTGATACACTGCTCGCTTAACCCGGAAGTCAGCCGCAACAATGTGTTGGAGGAAACACTGTACCACTGGTGACCAAAGTCAGCTTGCAGGCACACAGCCCACCACGAGGAATTGCTACAGCGCGATGGGACCAGGACATCCCGGCTGGCCAAACCGTCCCCTAACCCAGACGACACTGGGCCAATTGTGTGCAGCCTCATGGGTCTCCTAGTCAAGGACAGCTGTGAACCCCGGGTCTGTAGTGCCACTGCGATGCAGTGCCTTAGACCACTGCGCCATTCGGGAGGCACTTAAAATATAATTTCAGTTCATCCAAATCGTCTAATCTGTCAGTTTCGTCTAACTATTAGTCTAACTATTCAGTGTTAAATGCTTACAAAGAATATTTAATGACAACAATGAAATCACATGTGACAATTATCAGGCTTCCCGGGTGGCGCAGTGGTCTAAGGCACTGCATCGCAGTGCTAGCTGTGCCACCAGAGACCCCAGGCTCTGTCGCAGCCAGCTGAGACCGGGAGGTCCATGGGGCAACGCACAATTGGCCTAGCGTCGTCCGGGTTAGGGAGGGTTTGGCCGGTAGGGATATCCTTGTCTCACTGCGCACTAGTGACTTCTGTGGCGGGCCGGGCGCAGTGCACGCTGACCAGGTCGCTAGGTGTACGGTGTTTCAACTAACACATTGGCGCGGCTGACTTCCGGGGTTGGATGCGCGCTGTGTTAAGAAGCAGTGCGGCTTGGTTGGGTTGTGTTTCGGAGGACGTATGGCTCTCGACCTTCATCTCTCCCAGGCCCGTGCGGGAGTTGTAGCGATGAGACAAGACAGTAACTACTAACAACTGGATACCACGAAAAAGTGGGTAAAATATTTTTTAAAATTAACAATTATCAGCATGACTTTTTTACGGTTTATGATCCATTTCTGATTTTGACATTGAACATTTTTGAAAGTTAAACCCCCATTAAACACACAGCACGATGGGGTTTTGTTGGAATGGGTTATTAATGAAATTAACTTAAATCATTTAATTCAACTTAGAATATTTCATAAAAGCTAATATCGCATGAAAGCTACATTTTTCTTATTAAGGACACATTCAAGTCTCCTGCTGTACTGCAAGGCATAATCATTAAAGAAGATATGTTCTTGAGGGATTCAGCATGTACACATTGTACCTCATGAAATGAAATGAATTAGTAATCCATTCATAATATATAGAACAACTCTCAATTTGATATAACAACCGAGAGAACATAAAACATTTACTTAAGCTTAGCTTACGAGTTCTGATTCTTCTGATTCTACTTTCTTCCAAACTTTGACTAGCTAGCTTCTAGTCTAGTTGAATTTTCTATATGATTATGTGAGAATTAGTTAGATCGACATACAACATTGTGCCATTGGTTGCTAATGTAGGTTAGCTGATACAACTGAGTTTACAGCATACTTTTAAAAATCCCCATATCCTCTTCAATTGAAAACCCACATCCACCCAAAAACCTTAGAAATTGTGTAAGGCTTTCCCTACACATACAGTACTTAAAGAGATCAATTGATAAGTCAGCTGTGATTTGTTGCAAGGCCTTGACATTTTCTATGGCTGTTCCTTTGGATATATTTTTTTAATGTGGTTACTACCCTACGGAACAGCCGGAAGAGAGACACAAAAAAAAACTTTAGCCTTCAAAACTATAAACACAATATTTTATTAAATATTTTGGTTTAGATTACTCTAACTGAATTTCCTCTTCCTTCCTTCCGGGTGGATATGTGTGGTCCCCTTAAATTGTATATCATTACAAAATAAAATGCTCTTCTATCATTAATCTTTATTATGTAGCCAGTAAATCTTCAAGTTCAGGGGCTTATGCTTGCATTAATGAATGGGTCACTGCATGTCTGCTTGCTTTATCTGATCTGGATGGCATTTTTGGAGTAAATGAGAGTGGAAAGAGGAAACAGTATTTCCTTTCAAGGGTGTGAGTGGCCATAAAACAAGGTCTTATCAGGCACTTAAACCAAAAGTGCAAGGGTCTGAGGGGGTGCCCAAAGGAAAACCATTGGTAATGTTGCGAAGAACGTCTTGAGTCCAGGCCCCGGCCGGGCCAATTATTTCTGAATTTCTTATGTGGTATTTTTTCATTGAAAGTATGAAATGTTTGTTGTTGGACTTATTCCTTCTGATCGCCTTGCTCTATCGTATCAAACAGCAAATAAAGAGTTATAGTCACATTGTTTCAAGTTTTTGCCTGCTCTTATACTATACCTCTGACCAATAAAAAATTTATATTTTCTGCTCACATCTGCATACAATTTCTTAATGTCATGCCATCGCCATGCCGCCAGTTTCCCAAGAAACTCAATCCCCTTAATTCCCACCTTAACCCTGAATTTACAGCAGCAAGACGGAGCACGAGCATGTTTACTAACGCTATACTGGCAAAAGGTGTGACGTTCAAAATGTATAAGTGCAGAAGGAAAACTTTTAAGACGTTAATTATACCATGGAGTCTAGATTTATTAGTTCAGGCAGGACACTGGGGGACTAAGACCTTAATTCAATGGAAATGGGCTGATTATACCACGAGGTATAGAAAATCTCCAATAAAATCCAATAGATTTGATGTGTTCCTCAGGCTTTAAAATATATATATTTGTGATGTCTTCTTATTTCAATACGTTGTGAAATTATTTTCCTCTCTCCCTCTTTATAATGTAATTAGTTTACAATATTTAGGGACCTTTGAAATGTACTGCAATGACACACTTTGCTGCTTTATCAGTGAGAATGTGTTAACATGTGGTTAGAGCATTGGGCCAGTAACCGAAAGGTTGTGAGATCGAATCCACGAGCTGACAAGGTAAAAATCTTTTGTTCTGCCCCTGAACAAGGCAGTTAACCCACTGTTCCTAGGCCGTCATTGTAAATAAGAATTTGTTCTTAACTGACTTGCCTAATTAAATAAAGATTAAATAAAAATGTTTATTTCCTGCTACCGGAGTGTATGTCTCTTTAAAAGGGTGGCGCCATGGGTGGAGGTGCACAGTGTTAAAGGTTGCTTGTTGTTCCCTCTGCCTCTGGGCTAAAAGAGAGCTGAGGACATGTGTATCGACTTGCAGGAGCTCACCTGCGGCTGAACATGGAACACAAGGTAACTCATCCATTATGGATGATGTTCAGGCAGAGAAGCAAAGGGCACTGTGGTCACCTTGTGGCAGAGGGAGCACACCAGTAACTTGAAACTTTGAAACACAATTGCAAAAGTATGTAATGCATTAAAGAATCTTTGCAGGAGAAAAAACAACAAGTCTTTCCATCACATTTAGCCCCTTATCACTTCAGCTGGAATGGCCACAAGGTGAGGGAAATCCCCCTTCTGGAGACAAAACTGAGTTTGCAGCAGTTCAGTGAATTTGCATGTCTATGAGATTAAGCCCCAGTTATAGCTGGCCTATTTTCAAGCCTCAGGTTGGACTACATTCACTCAATAGATTTAAACTGTCCCATGGTGGGCCTGGTGGCCAGGCATTGAACTGTGTATGACAGGCCACTCTGCTGTGTAGAATCCTGGCTGGAATCGTTGGCCATTGAGCCATCCTGGTGGCTACGGCGTATGGCGGAACAATGGAAATGGCTCAATGACAGGTGTGGTGTAGAGAGAGAGAGAGGCAGTTGGTGTGAGAGAGAGTGCTGGGGCTGCACGTCTCCACAAGGACCTAACGAAGTGATGCAACGCTGGCTTTATAAGGCCGCCCTCCAACCGAGCCACAAGCTGTAGAGAGCGAGGCCGGAGCAGGAGAACAGCGCAGCAGCCATCTGTTGCTAGGTTTGTCCTATCTGCATGCTAAGCCTTTCACACCTCCGTAAGAGCTTTGTGAATGTATTGTCAAGCAGCTATTAGCATGAGTAGATAGCAAGGGGAATAGAAACAGGGAAACAACGACCAAATGGTTGTTACATTTAGATTTGGAGGAAAATACGGGATGGTAAAAACAAGGTAATTTACTGAAATTAAAATATGAAAATGTTGTCCTCTTTCAGTCTACTTTTTCATTGTGTACTAATGCACGCAAACAATGCAGAGGAGACTCAAGGTCAGTACATTATTTGACATGGGTCTGTGCAATGTACCTAGTAGCTACTAGAATATTTTTTCTAAAGCTGAATCATTTGTTCAAATGTCTAGAAGTACTGTCATCCATCAATGTAGTCCAAACCTTTCATTGTACCATGTCCACATGTACCAAGAAATGCACCAAGTTCTAATACTTATATTAGAGCAGTGCAAATAACTGGAAAGTAACATCCTTGTTAAACATCATGATCAAACATCACAATAAAACCCATTCCAACCCATAAAACCCATTCCATTGCCAGCAGAGTACCGTACCATGACAGAGACGTGGAGGATGCGTAGCTCCTCCTCGGCAGAGTCGCTGCCAGGGTCGTCCGTGGCGGAGAGGCCGGGGAGGTTCTGGCTGCCATCTTGATGGTGGATATGAAAGAGCAACGTGCCGTTCTCCAGCCACTGTTGCCGCCATCGCACCAGAGGAATATCCTCAGAGTTTCCCGTGATCTCTGCCAGTCAAACAGGACACACAGATAATGTATGAGTCAATAACGATGCATTTTCAACAATTCATTTCACACGCTTATCATATGAGTGAGCGAGGAGTATGGTACCTGGGTTAGGAAGCATATTATACTGAATTATCAATGCATAACAATTTCTGAAACCGTATGCCCTTTTACAAAAACCCATTACATTCTTTGCCAGCAGGGTAATAACTATTACCCTAGTATCTATTACCTGTGTGCCTATACACTGAAACATTCCGTTCCTTAATTGTGATCTAACTGAATGCTTTTAATTGCGTGAGTGTACTGTAACTAGGTTTATCTGACACTGATTACTGATGGTACTGTGCCGCAGCAGAATGGGACCTCCCGGTAAATAAGATTTAGGGGCTAGATTTAACCTAGATGCAAATGATCTGATAAAGTGACAGGGCACTTTTTACAGCAGAGAGTTCCCTCCAGGGTCTGGTTCAGCATGAGACTGTTATTAATGAGCCCAACGCTTCCCTCTCTGCATGGGACCACCAACCAACCAGCACAATTAGTGTACCACTATTATTTGTGTACCCCCTCTAATTGCACCATAATAATAATAATAATAACTGGATGGTAACTTTACAAGTAAAGTTATAGGGCTTGCTTTGGCTCTTTAAATGTATTATTGTGGTAATGGAAGAAGTTAAAAATGTTTTACTTCACTATTTTAAGCAAAGCAGTTACATATACTGTAGTTAGTTAAATGTTGTAAAATAATTGGTCAGATTACTTTAATAGACTACTACATCAACCATATTACTTTGGATTGTGGGGCAGTTAGATTGAGGAAATGTCTAAACTACAGTAGTTGTGTGTGAAAACTGAAAGAAGAAAGACGTAGGACAAAGAGATCTTCTGTCTGAAGATGGGAATTAAAGGCTGGATCGTGTGGAACACACGTAGGAAAGCAAAGCAGCTCTGAATCATTCATGCTGTGGGTTTCAGATACATAGATGCACAATTTACTTTGGTAAAACTTTCAGTGTAAATTAAGTTTGATTTTAGTTGAATGATGATGTGATGATTAGAACGTTTTAAGCTATTGGGGAGAGAAATATGATGGTGAATCTATTGATGACAGCTGTTTAAAGTATTTTTGGGGCAGTTGAAGAAGTATGTAGAATAGGTTAATATGTAGACGTATTGATAGCTAGCTGTAGTTCTAAATAACTAGCTTGTTAGCTTGTTTTAAAGTCGATATGGTTTTTAAATGAGTTATAGTAGTGGTAGTGACTGCAGTAGTAATGGTGGTGAAAGGTTATAGTTTAAAAAGTAGGCAGATGACAATATTGATTTATTGATTGATTGATTGATTGGTTGATAAGATAGCCTGGACATTTGAAAGTTGTTTTGGTGTCTCTAGCATCAAAACTATGAAATAACACATATGGAATCATGTAGTAACCAAAAAAGTGTTAAAAGTTCAAATAGCCACCCTTTGCCTTGATGATAGCTTTACACATTCTTGGCATTCTCTCAACCAGCTTCATGAGGAATGCTTTTCCAACAGTCTTGAAGGAGTTCCCACATATGCTGAGCACTTGTTGGCTGCTTTTCCTTCACTTTGAGGTCCAACTCATCCCAAGCCATCTCAATTCGGTTGAGGTCGGGGGATTGTGGTGGCCAGGTGATCTGATGCAGTACTCCATCACTCTCCTTCTTGGTAAAATAGCCCTTACACAGCCTGGAGGTGTGCTGGGTCATTGTCCAGTTGAAAAACAAAGGATAGTCCCAATAAGCCCAAACCAGATGGGATGGCGTATTGCTGCAGAACGCTGTGGTAGCCATGCTGGTTCAGTGTCACCAGCAAAGCACCCCCCACACCATAACACCTCCTCCTCCATGGTTTACTGTGGAAAATACACATGAGGAGATAATCTATTCACTCACACCGCATCTAACAAAGACACAGTGGTTGGAACCAAAAATCTCAAATTTAGACTCATCAGATCAAAGGACAAATTTCCATTGGTCTAATATCCATTGTTCGTGTTTCTTGGCCCAAGCAAGTCTCTTCTTCTTATTGATGTCCTTTAGTAGTGGTTCATTTGCAGCAATTTGACCATGAAGGGCTGATTCACGCAGTCTCCTCTGAACAGTTAATGTTGAGATGTGTCTCCTACTTGAACTCTGTGAAGCTGCAATTTCTGAGGCTGGGAACTCCAATGGACTTATCCTCTGCAGCAGAGGTAACTCTCGGTCCTCCATTCCTGTGGCAGTCCTCATGAGAGCCAGTTTCATCATAGGGATTGATGATTTTTGTGACTGCACTTGAAGAAACTTTCAAAGTTCTCGACTGGCATTCATGTCTTAAAGTAATGATGGACTGTCGTTTCTCCGCTTATTTGAGCTGTTCTTGCAATGATATGGACTTGGTCTTTTACCAAATAGGGCTATCTTCAACACAACTGATTGTCACATTAAGAAGGAAAGAAATTCCACAACTTAACTTTTAAGAAGGCACACCTGTTAATTGAAATGGATTCCAGGTGACTACCTCATGAAGCTGGTTGAGAGAATGCCAATAGTGTGTAAAGCTGTCATCGAGGCAAAGGGTGACTATTTGAAGAATCTCAAATATAAAATATATTTGTTTAACACTTTTTTGGTTACTACATGATTCCATATGTGTTATTTCATAGTTATGACGTCTTCACTATTGTTCTACAATGTAAAAAAAAAAAGTTAAAATAAAGAAAAACCCTTGAATGAGAAAACTGAAAGAAGTGCGATGAGAAGTGACCGGGTGAAATTTGAAGCGAGTGAACCCAGACAAACTGACCCTAGCCCCCCGACACATAAACTACTGCAGCATAAATACTGGAGGCTGAGACAGGAGGGGTCAGGAGACACTGTGTTCTAAAATCCCCCTATTCTGTTGCATAAAACAACCATTTGATGCAATAACAGTATTATAACATAATCTTGTAATTTCTGTTCTCACACCTTACAGCTGTTTTTGTAACCGCATTAACAAAATCCCCAACTGAAGTTTTAACAACTTTTCCATGACTTTGAATAAAAACTCAAGAGGGTATGACATCTTGGTCTACTTATCTGCTATTCAAATCTGGCATTGGAACAAAAATATATCATACCGATCAAACGTTACAGTTGTTTTAGTAACTGAATCTAGTATGTTTTCTATGAACTCTTAGAATCTGCCGTTTTGAACACTCCCCCAAGAAGTTAGACTAAAACGTTTAGCAGATTAAATCTTTGTCTACTTCTCTTCTAATTAAAAAAAAATCAGAACATAAATATCTTCAACCAACCAAAAGTTGCAGCTGTTTATCGGAGTTTAGAGTGATGAAAGGTAGCTAGCTATCATCAGCTAACTGCTCTCTAATGTCTCATCAAATGTCAAATCAAATCACAGATGTTAGCAGATGTTAATGCGAGTGTAGCGAAATGCTTGTGCTTCTAGTTCCGACCATGCAGTAATAGGAGCTGCCTAAACGGAGGCATTGCTATGGATACTCACAGACACAGAGGAGCACATGGCAGAGTAGGCATAAAATGTGATGAGGGTGAAGAGGGTGAGATAGCCAAGGCAACAACGCATCGTCCTCCTTCTCGGGATTGTGCTCTATGTCCAAAATATTCAGCTGGCTAGTTTTCCTGTCTATAAAGAGAAGGGCAGGCTGTACGTTGATTTTGCTGCTCTTATTGGATAGAGTGAAGCTGTTATATCTGGAGTACCTCTCCTGTCCTATCCGGTGTCCTGTGTGAATTTAAGTATGCTCTCTCTAATTCTCTCTTTCTCTCTTTCTTTCTCTCTCTCGGAGGACCTGAGCCTTAGGACCATGCTTCAGGACTACCTGGCATGATGACTCCTTGCTGTCTCCAGTCCACCTGACCATGTTGCTGCTCCAGTTTCAACTGTTCTGCCTGTGATTATTATTATTTGACCATGCTGGTCATTTATGAACATTTGAATATCTTGGCCATGTTCTGTTATAACCTCCACCCGGCACAGCCAGAAGAGGACTGGCCACCCCACATAGCCTGGTTCCTCTCTAGGTTTCCTCCTAGGTTTTGGCCTTTCTAGGGAGTTTTTCCTAGCCACCGTGCTTCTACACCTGCATTGCTTGCTGTTTGGGGTTTTAGGCTGGGTTTCTGTACAGCGCTTTGAGATATCAGCTGATGTATGAAGGGCTATATAAATCAATTTGATTTGATTTGATCATCTGTGTGTGTGGACTGAAAGTGGGCCTCTGGGAGATTTAACACTGACAGTAGATTCACGATGGATTGGTGATAAGACAACATTCCATTCCATGATTAGTGTCTGTGTGTCTGTCTGTCAGTAACAGGGAGAACCAATCTCCAGTTTCTTTAAACAAAGGATTTACTATTCTAGATTGCATTAATATTTTTGCACAAGCAAGCAGTAAATGAACTAGAGGCAGATATTTGGCATGAGAGCAAAACGTACCTTTGTATAAATTCTCTCATCTGTGATTTGTCATGAACATCCAGGAGGATGGACTGTGCTATAAAATGCTGTGGCTTAGTATTGCTGGTTGGGCTCTCAACGAATCACCTACGGGAGGGTTGTTGACAAGCTCCAATACTGCAGAAATTAAATAATAAAGTTGACTTGTTTTGAAGGCATTTTAAAGTCTCCTTTTGATTAGAATAATTCCATGACAAAGGTTTGATTGGTAAGAGATATTTTTGTTCCGACGTCAGATTTCAATAGCAAAGAAGTAGACGTAGATGTCATACCATCTTACTTTTTGTATAACTTTTTGGGAAAGTGGTAAAAATGTCAGTTGTTTATAAAAAGTTTGAGTAAATGTCTTTGACGTGGTTAGATAAACAGCTGTATTGTTTGATTGGTATAATATATTTTTGTTCCGAGTTCAGATTTGAAAAGCAGAGAAGTAGATGAAGATTTCATACGCTCTAACTTTTTAAAGTTGTTGGCAAAGTGGTCAAAGTAGATGATTTGTGTCAAAAGTTGCACTGTTGCATTTACAGTGAATGGAATGTTGGAAGTGATGATTTAACAATTGGGGCTGTTGAAATGCTGAGGAAATAACATGAAAGTGGATGGAGGGCAAAAAGATGAACAAAAAGCGTAATATTTTAAAATGTAAAAAACATCAAAAGGTTGCATACAGGCACACTATTCCAGACGGATCTGCACGTTTTCAAGTTTGAATTATGTTTCTAGCTTAAACGGTGTAAGATGAGTAGTGTTGAAAATAATAATAATAACTATAAGTCAGATGTTGAAGATTTAAAGTGGGTTCTCTTGCTTTGCAAGCCCCAATAATAATATTTAACTTGTAAAGTACATTTCCCCAAAATATAGTCAATTCTAGAATACGATCTGACAAGCAGAGTAAAACAGGTTAGCTTTCACCTGTCCATTACCAATCCGCCATAGGTCTATTCAATTCAGTTCTGCAATAAAAGTTATCAGAGCAAGGAAAAAGGCAGGGAGAGAATCCTGACTACTTGAGGATCTATTTTACGCTGGGTTAATTGTTGCATTAAAATCTCCCCCCACTATGAGATGACTGTCATGGAACTGTAGCAAAAAGTCACTGATGGAAGCCAAGAACATGTTGTTATACTCATTTGGGGGAGTAAATTCAAGCTAAAATAAGTTCCACATGATTCACGGTCACTATTACAAAAACAAATTGTCCACAAGAATCATTCCCTGAGACATCGACAAAGATCTGGAGTTTTCTGTCCACCAAGATCAATACTCCCTGTGACTTGTTTGCAGCGCATGAATGGATGACTATGTTATAGCATCTGTTTTGGAATCTGAGCACATTATTATCCAACAAATTATTTTCCTGAATCAATGAATGAATACTTGCATGCGGTGTAAATATTCTAAACATCAAGTATGTTTGATTGGCACATTCAAACCTCTTAAATTCAAGCTCATAACATTCAAATCAGTAATTGGAACATGCACAGTAGATTGACATCAGTAAGTAGCAGGCATGGCTGTGCAAACAGAGGGAAGTTGAATGGTAGCTGACCCCCCAAAAAAGGCAAACAAAAATATGCAATGGCTGTAAAGATTAAATGGATACTTCAGGATTACAGTGGGGCAAAAAAGTATTTAGTCAGCCACCAATTGTGCAAGTTCTCCCACTTAAAAAGATGAGAGAGACTTGTAATTTTCATCATAGGTACACTTCAACTAAGACAGACAAAATGAGAAAAACAAATCCAGAAAATCACATTGTAGGATTTTTAATGAATTTATTTGCAAATGATAGTGGAAAATAAGTATTTGGTCAATAACAAAAGTTTATCTCAATACTTTGTTATATACCCTTTGTTGGCAATGACAGAGGTCAAACGTTTTCTCTAAGGTTTTCACACACTGTTGCTGGTATTTTGGCCCATTCCTCCATGCAGATCTCCTCTAGAGCAGTGATGTTTTGGGGCTGTTGCTGGGCAACACGGACTTTTAACTCCCTCCAAAGATTTTCTATGGGGTTGAGATCTGGAGACTGGCGAGGCCACTCCAGGACCTTGAAATGCTTCTTACGAAGCCACTCCTTCGTTGCCCGGGCGGTGTGTTTGGGATCATTGTCATGCTGAAAGACCCAGCCACATTTAATCTTCAATGCCCTTGCTGATGGAAGGAGGTTTTCACTCAAAATCTCACGATACATGGCCCCATTCATTCTTTCCTTTACACGGATCCGTCGTCCTGGTCCCTTTGCAGAAAAACAGCCGCAAAGCATGATGTTTCCACCACCATGCTTCACAGTAGGTATGGTGTTCTTTGGATGAAATGCAGCATTCTTTGTCCTCCAAACACGACGAGTTGAGGTTTTACCAAAAAGTTATATTTTGGTTTAATCTGACCGTATGACATTCTCCCAATCTTCTTCTGGATCATCCAAATGCTCTCTAGCAAACTTCAGATGGGCCTGGACATGTACTGGCTTAAGCAGGGGGACACGTCTGGCACTGCAGGATTTGAGTCCCTGGCGGCATAGTGTGTTACTTATGGTAGGCTTTGTTACTTTGGTCCCAGCTCTCTGCAGGTCATTCACTAGGTCCCCCCGTGTGGTTCTGGGATTTTTGCTCACCGTTCTTGTGATCATTTTGACCCCACGGGGTGAGATCTTGCGTGGAGCCCCAGATCGAGGGAGATTATCAGTGGTCTTGAATGTCTTCCATTTCCTAATAATTGCTCCCACAGTTGATTTCTTCAAACCAAGCTGCTTACCTATTGCAGATTCAGTCTTCACAGCCTGGTGCAGGTCTACAATTTTGTTTCTGGTGTCCTTTGACAGCTCTTTGGTCTTGGCTATAGTGGAGTTTGGAGTGTGTCTGTTTGAGGTTGTGGACAGGTGTCTTTTATACTGATAACAAGTTCAAACAGGTGCCATTAATACAGGTAACGAGTGGAGGACAGAGGAGCCTCTTAAAGAAGAAGTTACAGGTCTGTGAGAGCCAGAAATCTTGCTTGTTTGTACGTGACCAAATACTTATTTTCCACCATAATTTGCAAATAAATTCATTAAAAATCCTACAATGTGATTTTCTGGATTTTTCCTCATTTTTTCTGTCATAGTTGAAGTGTACCTATGATGAAAATTACAGGCCTCTCTCATCATTTTAAGTGGGAGAACTTGCACAATTGGTGGCTGACTAAATACTTTTTGCCCCACTGTATCTACTTTATTTTTCTACTTCCCCAGAGTCAGATTAACTCATGGATACATACCATTTGTATGTCTCTGTGTCCAGTATGAAGGAAGTTAGAGCTAGTTTCACAAGCCAATGCTAACTAGTCTTAGCACAATGACAGGAGGTCTATGGGTATCTGTTAGCATCTGAAATAAACTATTTATCCATATGGTTCAGCAATGTCCTCCAAAACAAAACTACTCGCCAGTTACTTCATAATCTCAGTTCTGTGAAGCACAGAGCTGAAGCTATCTTTATTTGTGAGCTTATAGTTCTCCAAACAATAGCCAAACAAATCAGGCACGTAACTAGTTAGCCGCAAGCTACCACTTCATCCCGGGTGAAGAGATGTTCCTATCCAGTGCGACTGTATCTTCTCCGGGATCCAACCAGGGACCGGTGCTGTGGCCTGGGCCGGAACCCACCCTCATCTCTAATGTTTATCAAAGGAAGAGCTATTTTTTATTTATTTTACCTTTATTTAACAAGGCAAGTCAGTTAAGAACAAATTCTTATCTACAATGACGGCCTACACGGGCCAAACCAGGGCGATGCTGGGCCAATTCGAACCAGGGAGTCTGAAGTGATGCCTCTAGCACTGAGATACAGTGTCTTAGACTGCTGCGCCACTCGGGAGCCCCATGCCTCCCTGGGTGAGTTGAAGATAAGCCTGTTGTCTCCATGTGTTAGATTAAACAGTTTAGGATACTGCAAAAATGGCTTTAGCTCAATCGCCGCCATCTTCTTCTTTAATGGAAGAAGATTCTTTAATGGAATTACAATCCTCTCCTTCACGATCTCTGCACTGTAATCCGGGAAAGTACTGCAGATCTTGGTGTTTGTCCTTGATGGGAAAAAAACGTCCCTCGCCCCTAGCAGTATAGCAGTTGAAAGACCAGGATGTGAGGCCGCTCAAGCCCAGAGTTCTTGCTGAATTGGTGGTGATCCCTCTCGATGCAGATATCCCGGCCTGCCAATGAAGGGATCCACATTTGCACACTTCTTTTTAAGATCCCAATGGCATCCAAACCTTCCTCAGAATTGTTAAATCCCACCAATCTCAAATTTGACATGTGACTTTGGTCTTCCTTTTCTGTCACTTTTAGTGACATGTACTCAATCTTCTTATCATAGTCTGCCATCTTTCCCTTGTTCTTGCGCACCTTAAAGTGAAGCTGGTCATACTTCCCTTTTGTTAAGGCATTGCCTGAATCATTGGTTTCAGTCACCTAGACCGAAAAATCGGCAATATTTGGTGGCAGAATGTTGTCCACCGCCTGTTCCACAGCTGTGGTAATAATATGGTCCAGGCTGCAATATTGTTCTTCCATAGCATGTCTATAGGCCTGCAAAATGGCGTCATTGAGCTCTTCTTTAGAGAGGCCCTCAGTTTCCCTGAATTTCTTCTTCACCTGAGAGCTTGCTTCTTTTCTTTTGAGCCAACTTTATATATTGACATGTTATAAAAAATCCAGTAGGACTTCAAATCCCAGCACAATCAAAATAATGAATTTAGAGGGAATTTGAGATGAGACGAAAAATCAAGCTTGAATTGTCGTCAAAGGTCCCGTGACACTCCCCGCAAAGACTTGCTTTGAGCTTTGTTCATTTCAATAAGTTTGTAGTTGCTATTGCAAAGACACATTCAAATTTATTTTTGAAGGTTTTCACAGAAATATCACGCAGGTAACACGGCTATGGTTGAGGGACAATTTCTGGAGCTGCATGTGTAATAGGAGGCCTGTTTCCCAGTGGGAGAGAGCACAATAGAGAGGGCTATAGTCTGTTTTGTACTGAATTTAAGCAGCAGTGACCTAGCTACTGGAGAGGCCAGAATGATTCAGCTCACATCCTTCTGCAGTGTCAGAATCTGCCCTCTTACTTTCATTACTTGTGGTTTCACTGGGAAAAGGGACTGAAATACATTTCAGCTACTGGCCAAATAGATTTTTTTTTAACTCCCTACGTTGGGAAGTCTGAAGATACTAAACTTACAATTGCAACGTGAAAATGCACAGTAGTGCTTTCTAATTGCAGGAAAAACAGTTCTACTGTAGCACTGCATTCAGTTCAATTTATTTTATTGTTCTACATAGACAGTCACTTAATCAGATACTTAAAGTATGAGAACGTATACAGGTGTAGGATCTTAATTTGATCACCCTGTTGCAGGAGAACATTAATGAAATGCAGGACTTTTTTTTATTCAATGGAAAATCATGACTGAAATTTCCAAGTGGAAATTACAAACTTCCGAAGCCTTTTAAACCTTAAATACATTACAGTATTTGAGGTTTAAAAAGGCCTCAACCCCTAAAAAGTGTGTAATTAATTCTAATCCACATAATAGTTCACATTGCACGTTGCTGCAGGAATAGTGTCTTGCTGTAGCAAACTGGCTCAAATTAAGATCCTACATCGTTACCATAGACTGGGAGTTGACAAAGACCTTGAGTTTAACAAAAATAGTTTGTCTGGTTAATCATTGAAAACCATATGCCTGTGGAAAAACAAATGAAAGCAAATATTCTTTACAAAAATAAGATACAATTGCATTTCTAGATTTTTTTAGTGGTCAATGCCCTTAACGGTATGTGGGAAGCAGGAAAAAAATATTTTGAAAATGTAAAAACATAAAATGTACCCATCCAAAAGGTTTGTTTCAAGGTATGTGTCTTGACTATGCCAATTTTCTACATGAATAGGATTAAGAAACTGAGCAATCAATCAAAGTCAATCTTATTTGAACAAGCAATCCAACACTTGCCGCATTGAACATGATGGCTGGCAAACGGTAATGGTTAGCGTTTTAAAGCCATGTTAAATATTTCATGTTGGATGATTAGGCATGGGATACAGCTTAGAGGACAGGGGGATGGGAAACTTCAAGGTGAGGAGATCACAGTTCTTGCCTGGAGTTAATGTAAAATACATGGCTCGGTTTGATGGTTTCAACACGATCAATCCAAGCTCCAATTGTGATTCAGCGTTTGACTTCAGTAAAAGTCACACTGGCCGGGGGGCATGGCAATGACAACTGATCAAATAATGTCTCACACGTGAACAGCAAAACATTACATAACGAAACAAATGGAAGAAAACGTGTTGTGATAGCTGTTTAACAGGGTTAACCTGCTCTGGACTCTTGACAATCACCTAAAAATAATTAGAGACACTATTGTTCATGTACTGCAGGCCTAATCTTGAAGTTGTGCTACAAGGTGTGTGTGTGTGTGTGTGTGTGTGTGTGTGTGTGTGTGTGTGTGTGTGTGTGTGTGTGTGTGTGTGTGTGTGTGTGTGTGTGTGTGTGTGTGTGTGTGTGTGTGTGTGTGTGTGTGTGTGTGTGTGTGTGTGTGTGTGTGTGTGTGTGTGTGTGTGTGTGTGCATCTCATCCACCATCCACCTTCACACACCTTACTATGCCCTTGGAGAAGGGTTTGCTCTTTGTGTTTAAAGGGGGTACTTTCAGCATGGCTGCCAAGGACCTACCAGTACTCTATTTGAATGCATATTTATTTTTGTGGGGAAAACTCTACCTAACAAGTTCTTCTACCTTCAGTATCACCAGATATTTTTCAGCCACAAGATATTGTATTAAATAATACACACTCAAGTAAACACACCTTTAATCTCTGGAGATTAATTCTCAGTTTCAATGACTGTGAATAAAAGGCATTTGAACCATAATCCTTTTAGTAAGACGTACAGGGAACTAATGTAGTTTCAAACATGCTATTTTTCCATAACCCTGAGCACTTCACAATGCTTGGTATCATGTTCAGCGGTAGGTGGTAACATATTCCAGGTTATCCCTCAAGTGGAATAGAGCAAACATTCCATAAGATCTACATGAGGATACACTGATGTCAAGCTGCGAGAAAAGTAAAGGAAGAAATCCCCAATATCCTCACTGAAATATACCTGTGCCAATAGAGTCCAACTACAGCAATTAGACATGGTCAGCCATTTGCCGACTTGGACCCGACAACAGATCAATAGTATGGATCTTTAGACAGCAACTGAAATATTGGGCATCTTTAAAAATTGCAGGGTGTTCGCTGTAATTAAGGAAAACATTAGAGACACCCTCAGAGGTCCAAATGACAATATGTCACAGTCCAGCTGTTTGTCCATGCAGGGCCAGTCTACAGAACTACTGTGGACACAGACGGAGGACTCGGTCGCAGGGCCTTATCAAAGACATGCAGAAGGCACAACAATGAACTTATCATCAGCCAGTTACTTCGCATGATGTAGGATGTAGAATTAATGCTGCTCTCCGCTGACCACAAGCTGGCTCGGTTCGTTGATCAGCAACAGAACTTAATCTGAGGACATTGCTTTCAACTCCAGACTCTAGCAAAATGTAGTTTTGCCAGGTAATCTAAAAAGCAGGCACTATTACAATAATTTAATAACGGAGACCTTAACCACCTGCATGTCAACTAGTTCCTGGGTTTCAATTCACAGCCTGCAATAAATCAGCAGGAGGCAAACAGTGCAGAATGTCTGGGTAAATGGTAGGTTTGCAGCACAACAGGGTTTGGATGTTTAACCAATGGTGTGACAGGGTTCAGACAGACATATGCAGAGGATAGAACATACATGTACCCTGACAAAAGAATTCTCAGGCACAAAGTCAGAAATAAGGCCACAGAGGAAAAGCCTATAATAGTCTTTGGACCAATCCTTCAAAACTCAGAGGACAAACACGAAGACAAGAGAATAAGGCAGAAAACACAGAGAATTATGTTTTTATCTGCAGAGCAAACATCTGTCTTGCTTTCAGCAATAAATATCAAATTGTTAAATCCTTACAGAAAATTATTACAGAAATGTACTGTGGTGTTTTCAGCATTAATTGCACCCAATAGGATATTAGGAGATAGCAAGATAGCTGTTTGGTTTAGTTAAATTCCTTAGTTTAGAAAATTGTGACTTGCCAAAGAAATGAGAATTTACACTAGGTCTGACACAAATACCATATAATTGTGTAACCGACGGTTATGGATGAAGACCGTCATGAAAATAAAATAACCGTCATAACCGTAATGTTTGTATTTATATTTTTTTACGAACAGCTTACTGAAGGCCAGGAATTTCTGAGGTAACATGTACTTTTAACAATGTGATGGAACTTTGTTTCTCCAAGCAACAAATTAGTCTTTGGTTGCCTAGACATCAACCCCACAATACAGCAGCAGCACATATGAATACAATGAATAGAACACGCATGGAACCTCTAACCAATGATTTATATTTACACTAGATGAGAGATAGAGGGTGCCGTTTTGAACCCAACATGCCTCCATCTTGGCACTCCCCCACTAGAGTAAAAAATATTCTGGAAGCTATGGAAATGCATTTATTAATGTCTACATTCATTTTTGCCATGTTTATTCGATTACAGACACCTTAATATATATGTTGAAATATGTGAGCTAAGCATTTTTTTAAAAGAAATACATAAAAACATGTTCCCTTTTTTAAAATTTATGCCAGCAAAGCCACTACACAACACTAAACAACATTAATTGCAACTATGACGGTGACAAACGGTGCCCACATACTGTTACGGCCTACATAAAGCGTTCCCAACAGCAGAGCTCTCTTTTCAGCACCATGTAGTGAATCCTTACCACTGAATCCTTGCTACACCTGGCTATCAGCGGAGCCTTGTCTGGCAGCGAATCAGTTCATTCAGCATCATTTACTGCCTTTAAAAAAACATAGCTGATACGGCTGACTTGCTAAAACAAATGTGGTTTCTACTGACAATTGAGATGTACAAACTATGGCATAAGGGTTTGACGAGTGGATAAGAGGCAATCCGTATTTTCAATTAAGATATTAATGATCGACCTAGGACGGACGTAGTCAATATAACTATTTGGTCAGCTCTTTTGAAATGTACAGCAAGAGAACTCAGAACATGGGCTGTTCTTACAGTATTCTCCCTGTACACCAAGTCAGGGCCATGAGATAAATAAAGGGGGTATTGTTGATGGAATTTATAGCTTTAAAGGAATGATTAGAATAGTCCACCCAGAAACCATATAATTGTAGAAATTGACTAGAATCATAAAGTTATAATTAATGATGTGTGTAGTTTTAGTCAGTCAAACAATATGTATATTATAGTGTCTTGAGCATAGACTGTCTGAGCAATATTCGCTGCCGACCTGACTAGAGATTTGGGTGAGAACGGGACGTCTCAAGGACAAGGTCTCCCTAATCTCTGTCGGCTGGGTAGTGATGTGGGTAGTATGTGCGTCGGATACCTCCTGTTTTGTGTGTGCGTATGTGTGTGCATATGTTTGTGTGAATGTGTGTGCGTATGTTTGTGTGAATGAATGTGGGCGTATATGTTTGTGTGAAGGTGTGCGTGAAAAGCCAGTATAAAATGAATTGTTTTGTACAACAGGCTAGTGTGCTCTCGCATTTTCTGACTATTGTAGCTGGGCCTCCGTCTGATTCATTTCAACCAGTTTCCTACAAATTCTGGGTTTCAGGCTGAGTAATTAATTCAATTGGGTTTAGGAACATTGAGAACATAATTCTAGTGACAGGTATATAAGCAGACAAGGAAAGCTCTTACAATATTCAATGTATACATTTCTCTGAAACAGTTGTTTTGAACATAGTAGAAGTCATGCTGGATTGCCAGCATGGCCAATGTATTCAACCTTTAATGGCCCATGGTTTTAAATGTTTATCCTTTTAGGCTTGGAAAAAAGAGACCACTAAACCCAGACTTGGACCACATACCCACTCCACTGAATAACAGGCTAGTGATTGCTTTGCAACGCTTGCAGTTAGCCACTGATTCCTTCCACCACCTCATTGTTGAATTTGCGATTTCCAACTTGTTGTGTAATGTTTATGTCCAAAGACCGATGAGCACAGATACGTTTTATCTATAATTTCTCTCCATAATTTCTCTTCATATGACAAGGTTTTGAAAAGGATTTTCCAGTATATTGTCGACTTGATTCATGATGATGACTGCTAGCTTGCTACGTTAGATTTGAAGTCATTGTATCTGTTGTCAATGACCTTGTGTCACGACTTCCACCGAAGTCTCCTTGTTCGGGCGGTGTTCGGCGGTCGGCATCACCGCCTTTCTAGCTGCCACCGATCCATGTTTCATTTTTCCTTTTGTTGTGTCTGTTTTACACACCTGGTTCCCATCTCATGATTATGTTCCTTATTTAACCATCTGGTTTCCCTTTCTGTTTTATGCGTGATTGGCTTTTGTGTGTTGGAGTTCGTATCCTGTTTTGTATTTCTTTTATAATGGGATTTTTGTTCCGTTCTCGGACGGAGTAAATACAGTGGTTTTACTCTTACCTGTGTCCTGCGCCTGACTCCTTCGCTATCCTCTAGATAGACTCTGACACCTTGAGCTTTCTTGGATGGGCGCTTCTAATTTAACTCTATGGGAGCACCCAAGGGGCTTGAATTTTCGAGCTCTACCAGTAGATTTTGCGGTGACGTAGTGTCCCCATGAGTGACAGAACGCTCAGTCAATCATGGCGCAACTAGAGAACATTACCAACCCCTACGGTCCAAATTTTCCACTGGCTGCCCCACCAACAGAGAAAGCACTGAGCTAGGTTGAAACACCTGCATTTTGGAGTTGCCTTACTCAAGAAAGCAAAAAAGATTGCAAACGGATATGTGACACGTATTAATGCCAAAATAATGAAACAAAAAAAAACAGCTAAACAGGTGGGGCTCACGTGCCCTGAATGATGGGTCGCCACTGGAGATTACTAATGTTACTGTCCCCACTACAACCAAAAAATACTTAAATACATTTAATTGAAATACTGTAGAATTCCATTCAATAATATGGAGGACTTCTCCTACTGGGGAGTGCCAATATGGCCGACTTGTTGCTTCAAAGCCTCTCAAGGGCCAATCAGCAATCCAGGGTTTATATACTCTACATCATTGCCTCTAATCCTGGCAATTTGACTGGTAAATACATGGGTACACTCGCAATGGTTGCCTGGTATTGTGAGGCAATCATTTACATGGTAATGTAAAATGTTCATTCAAATGATGTTAACTGATGTAGCTCATGAAATTGAATGTCTTTTTTTATGTCAATTGAGTTGAATCAACAAATCACAGCACATATAGAACCCCATAGTGGAGGTGTCATAATGCCCAAAAAACCAAGCGGTCAAACAGGGAAAAGGTTCCAATCGTTTTTCCACCATTCATTTAGTTTAATTACTTTTAGAAAAGCTTGTAGGCATACCTTGTTGTGATGTTTTGATAACCATGTAAATCTCTCTTGGACAAGGTGACTTTTATCAATATATTCTTTATTTACTCTTAGATTCGAAAATGCCAATGAGTATCAAAGTAGACATCAATGCACGTCATCTCTAGCTTACACCTCTGCCAACAGGTATTATGTTAATTTAAAACTTGCACAAAATTGTTAATTTAAAGAAATGTATCCAATTGATTCATTTAACTAACATTAAATAGTTAATCCATAGATTCTTACTTTTGCGGCGTAAAAAAAAGTCTATATATAACCACTGTCATTTGGCTGGCCAATTGCCATCATACAAAATTCCATGACGGTGACACTAATCCAGCACTAATTTACTCATTAAATAATGGAAAAGTTATTGCTATTCCTTGTTACCTGTTTTTGGATAATCCCATTTATTTGAGGGTATTTTTCAAATGTAGTAAAACAGAAGAAGATTTTGACACTATTCCATTCCATGTCTGCTGGAAAGAGTTGAGTGATCCTACTTCAAATAGCATCACAATCTACACTGAACAAAAATATAAACACAGCATGTAAAATGTTGGTTCCATGTTTCATGAGCTGAAATAAGAAACTCCCGCCAAACAGGGGATATTTTAACAAATGCCTTTCCATGTCTTTCCATGACATAGACTGACCAGGTGAATACCAGGTGAATGCTATGATCCCCTATTGATGTCACTTGTTAAATTTATTTTGATACTTGTTAAATCTACTTCAGGAGACAGGTTAAAGAAGGAGTTGTAAGCCTTGAGAGACATGGAGACATGGATTGTGTTTGTGTGCCATTGCCCCGACAAATTGAGGCTGCTCTGATGGCAAAAGGGTGTGCAACTCAATATTAGGAAGGCGTTCCTAATTTTTCGTGCACTCAGTGTATATCATGACAACAACATTTTCAAAGCAAATGCTTCAGTATTTAGTCAATGCTGGTATGACAGATGTTATGATGCCTTAGTACACGTGTTGCATGCAAAGCTCCTCTCTACAACAAATTGCTAACAAGATAACATTATGTTTGCCTCCTGGCTCCCACGCCTGTTGTTGACCAAACGTGTGGCAGTGACAAAGGCTACACAGCAGGTAATGGCTATGGTGATGTCACATGGAGCTGCCGCCTACTGTGTCAAAGTCACACAGTTACAGCAATAAACAATTTGTGCAAACTGTAGATTTTATGCACATTTTGTACTGAAAGTTCATTGTTTGAAATAGTAACCGTGACATGTCCAAGCATTCCAATGAATTACAAAAAAACATACTCAAACTCTTTTATAGTAACATAATGAAGTACAGAATGTATGTTCATTCAACTATACATCCCTCTAATGACAACAGAACAAAACAAAATGCATTGTTTCTGATATATAACCAAGAGAAGAAAAGCACAACAAGGAGAACTCAACTCAGCAGCTGCAGTGTGGGGGGAAACCAATCATTGTGACAAAAGGATAGCATTATATATTTGCCTTAGTATGGATCATTATGCAAATGTTCACTTTTACTATGTACAGGTACACTGATTTACTTGTTACCAATAATGACGCTGATCTGGCTACCGATCAAGATGGCGATAAATTATGCAAATAGTACAGCTGTTTTCAGGCAAATGAATCCCTGTGGAAATAGTGCTGTCATCTTAATTGGAGACTTATCTCCAGGTGTCACTTATAGCCATTAATGAAACCATATAAGTTAACGCAAAGCCAATGATAGAGCTGCTACTGGAGCCATAGAAGGAATTGACCTGTGTCATTAATTCTAACCAGTCAGCTATGTTCGCTACTTAGCGAAATGTCTGTCAAGAAGCTGGTGGCTGGATAGAGGTTCCAGATAAATTCACTCCTATTAAAAAAATGGTATTGGTTCTTAGGTTTATCCACTCCTGACACTAAACACCTTTGAACTAAATGTCACATATATCTACACAGTCCAGAATTGCACACGGCTAAAGTTGAATGTTAATTAATACGACAGCAAATTGACTTAAAGTACAGAGATTGTTTTCATTAACTAACACATGCATCACCTTGACTAGGGACTGGGGCCACCATGTCAGAGGGCAGCACAACCTTAGGAATTGTAAGTCAAACCTTGGCAATGGCACATTTCATAACAATCTTAGCATTTGTCCCAAATGGCACCCTATTCCCTACATACTAGAGACGGACTGATAATTGGCCAAGCCATTATAGCTGGCCGATATATTGGCCCTTCCCTCCATATAGCAAAGCTGTTGCTATGCCAGGCACCACTCACCGTCTAAGCCACGAGCACTGCTCAATGCTGAGGAATGTCTAGCTGGGAAATCAGCAGCAGCAAGCAGCAAGCTAGCTCATTCTCCAACAGAAAGGTGCAGTATTGACAAATTGATTTTTTTTTTTTTTTTTTTTTTCACCTATGGGGGTGCAAAGGAACAAAATAAATAAATACAGTAGGGGCAGAGGTAGTTGTTTGGGCTAAATTATAGATGGGCTATGTACAGGTGCAGTAATATGTGAGCTGGTGCTTAAAGCCAGTGAGGGGGATAAGTGTTTCCAGTTTCAGAGATTTTTGCAAATCGTTCCAGTCATTGGCAGCAGAGAACTGGAAGGAGAGGCGACCAAAGTAAGAATTGGTTTTGGGGGTGACCAGAGAGATATACCTGCTGGAGCGCGTGCTACAGTTGGGTGCTGCTATGGTGACCAGCGAGGTGAGATAAGGGGGACTTTACCTAGCATGGTCTTGTAGATGACCTGGAGCCAGTAGGTTTGGTGACGAGTATGAAGCGAGGGCCAGCCAACGAGAGCATACAGGTCACAGTGGTGGTTAGTATATGGGGCTTTGGTGACAAAACGGATGGCACTGTGATAGACTGCATCCAATTTATTGAGTAGGGTATTGGAGGCTATTTTGTAAATGACGTCGCTGAAGTCGAGGATCGGTAGGATGGTCAGTTTTACAAGGGTATGTTTGGCAGCATGAGTGAAGGAGGCTTTGTTGCGAAATAGGAAGCCAATTCTAGATTTAACATTTGATTGGAGATGTTTGATGTGAGTCTGGAAGGAGTGTTTACAGTCTAACCAGACACCTAGGTATTTGTAGTTGTCCACAAGTCAGAACCGTCCAGAGTAGTAATGTTGGATGGACGGGCAGGTGCAGGCAGCGATCGGTTGAAGAGCATGCATTTAGTTTTACTTGTATTTAAGAGCAATTGGAGGCCACGGAAGGAGTGTTGTATGGCATTGAAGCTCATCTGGAGGGTTGTTAACACAGAGTCCAAAGAAGGGCCAGATGTATACAGAATGGTGTCGTTTGCGTAGAGGTGGATCAGAGACTCAACAGCAGCAAGAGCGATATCATTGATGTATACGGAGAAGAGAGTCGGTCCAAGAATTGAACCCTGTGGCACCCCCATAGAAACTGCCAGAGGCCCGGACAACAGGCCCTCCGATTTGACACACTGAACTCTATCAGAGAAATAGTTGGTGAACCAGGCGAGGCAATCATTTGAGAAACCAAGGCTATCGAGTCTGCCGATGAGGATGTGGTGATTGACAGAGTCGAATGCCTTGGCCAGGTCAATGAATACGGCTGCACAGTATTGTTTCTTATCAATGGCGGTTAAGATATTGTTTAGGACCTTGAACGTGGCTGAGGTACACCCATGACCAGCTCTGAAACCAGATTGCATAGCGGAGAAGGTATGGTGGGTTTCGAAATGGTCGGTAATCTGTTTGTTGACTTGGCTTTCGAAGACCTTAGAAAGGCAGGGTAGGATAGATATAGGTCTGTTGCAGTTTGGGTCAAGAGTGTCCCCCCCTTTGAAGAGGGTGATGACCACAGCTGCTTTCCAATCTTTGGGAATCTCAGACGACACAAAAGAAAGGTTGAACAGGCTAGTAATAGGGGTTGCAACAATTTCGGCAGATAATTTTCGAAAGAAAGGGTCCAGAATGTCTAGCCCGGCTGATTTGTAGGGGTCCAGATTTTGCAGCTCTTTCAGAACATCAGCTGACTGGATTTGGGAGAAGGAGAAATGGGGAGGGCTTGGGTGAGTTGTCGTGGGGGTGCAGTGCTGTTGACTGGGGTAGGGGTAACCAGGTGGAAAGCATGGCCAGCCGTAGAAAAATGCTTATTGAAATTCTCAATTATAGTGGATTTATCGGTGGTGACAGTGTTTCCTATCCTCATTGCAGTGGGCAGCTGGGAGGAGGTGTTCTTATTCTCCATGGACTTTACAGTGTCCCAGAACTTTTTTTAGTTTGTGTTACAGGAAGCAAACTTCTGCTTGAAAAAGATAGCCTTGGCTTTTCTAACTGCCTGTGTGTATTGGTTTCTAGCTTCCCTGAAAAGTTGCATATCACGGGGGCTGTTCGATGCTAATGCAGAACGCCATAGGATGTTTTTGTGTTGGTTAAGGGCAGTCAGGTCTGGAGAGAACCAGGGGCTATATCTGTTCCTGGTTCTAAATTTCTTGAAAGGGGCATGTTTATTTAAGATGGTGAGGAAGGCTTTTAAAAAAAATAACCAGGCATCCTCTATTGACGGGATGAGGTCAATGTCCTTCCAGGATACCCCGGCCAGGTCGATTAGAAAGCCCTGCTCGCTGAAGTGTTTCAAGGAGCGTTTGACAGTGATGAGTGGAGGTCGTTTGACCGCTGACCCATTACGGATGCAGGCAATGAGGCAGTGATCGCTGAGATCTTGGTTGAAAACAGCAGAGGTGTATTTAGAGGGCAAGTTGGTTAGGATGATATCTATGAGGGTGCACATGTTTACGGCTTTGGGGTGGTACTTGGTAGGTTCATTGATAATTTGTGTGAGATTGAGGGAATCAAGTTCAGATTGTAGGATGGCTGGGGTGTTAAGCATGTTCCAGTTTAGGTCGCCTAGCAGCACGAGCTCTGAAGATAGATGGGGGGCAATCAGTTCACATATGGTGTCCAGAGTACAGCTGGGGGCGGAGGGTGGTCAATAGCAGGTGGCAACAGTGAGAGACTTGTTTTTAGAGAGGTGGATTTTTAAAAGTAGTATTTCAAATTGTTTGGGTACAGACCTGGATAGTAGGACAGATCTCTGCAGGCTATCTCTGCAGTAGATTGTCTGAAAATGTTGTAGTTCGGAATGGAGATTTCAGAATTTTTAGTGGTCTTCTTAAGCCAGGATTCAGACACAGCTATAACATCCGGGTAGGCAGAGTGTGCTAAAGCAGTGAAGAAAACAAGCTTAGAGAGGAGGCTTCTAATGTTAACATGCATGAAACCAAGGCTATTACGGTTACAGAAGTCATCAAAAGAGAGCGCCTCGGGAATAGGAGTGGAGCTAGGCACTGCAGGGCCTGGATTCACCTCTATATCACCAGAGGAACAGAGGAGGAGTAGGATAAGGGTACGGCTAAAAGCTATGAGAATTGATCGTTTAGAACGTCCGGAACAGAGAGTAAACGGAGGTTTCTGGGGGGCAATAAAATATCTTCAAGGTTTAATGTACTGACAAAGGTATGGTAGGATGTGAATACAGTGTAGGTAAACCTAGGTATTGAGTGATGGTGAGAGAGATATTGTCTCTAGAAACATCATTGAAACCTGGTGATGTCATCGCATGTGTGGGTGGTGGAACTGAAAGGTTGGATAAATCCAGTTGAAGCTAGGGGGGCGCTATTTCATTTTTGGATGAAAAGACGTGCCCGTTTTAAGCTCAATATTTTGTCACAAAAAGATGCTCGACTATGCATGGAATTGATAGCTTTGGAAAGAAAACACTCTGATGTTTCCAGAACTGCAAAGATATTGTCTGTGGGTGCCCCAGAACAGAAGCTTCAGGCAAAACTAATATGAAACTGCAACCAGGAAATTAGCAGGATTTTTGAGGCTCTGTTTTTCATTGTCTCCTTATATGGCTGTGAATGCGACAGGAATGAGCCTGCCCTATCTATCGTTTCCCCAAGGTGTCTGCAGCATTGTGACGTATTTGTAGGCATATCATTGGAAGATTGACCATAAGAGACTACATTTGCCAGGTGTCCGCCTAGTGTCCTGC